>NW_026099575.1:36120913-36629331 GCF_025091365.1 Daktulosphaira vitifoliae
GGGGGGGGGGGGGGGGTACCGTATTACACTATATAGAGCACAAAAATCCTTTCAGAGCGGCATTCGATTTCATTGTATTGACGTCGCAAAAATGTAGTCGACGCTGGTTTTGAGGGTAGGACACGTGGGCCGTTTATTAATGAGCAACAACGAGTTAACTTTAAAGAAAGACAAAAAACCGAAAAGACGAATACAGTAATAATAATCTTCGCTTAATATCGCGGCACTTTCGCTGACGTCCACAACTCGGTGTCCAGCATGATCCTCGGCGTCAAAAAGTTAGCAGCTATAATGGCGACGGTGCGCGGGCGCGGATCGGTTCGTCGAGTCCGGTAGTTCGGCACGTCCGGAACCGGGGCGAACATCCTCGACGTTGTCACGCTGACAACGGGAAGAAGACTCAACGTATCATTTGCGGCGGGTCGTCGTCGGCTGTGTGGCATTTGCTGGACTTTGCACCGTGGCGTATGGCACGCGGTGTTGGCCAGTCAAATACTCATAGTAGGGCGACGGCTGATAAAGGTGGCACGAGTCGCGGGGCATCGCGTACAACAAAGCGACGCGATTTGATTGATATTTATCAAATCATCTCACAGCCATTTGCAAAAAAAAAAAGAAGCAAGTAAATTTATGGTATCCCAATTATTTGGAGTTAATAAGTTTGAATAAAGGATGACAAAACAATGGATCATTTATTAAATCAATATCTTTAAGTGTTAATTTTGACTGGTTGGTTAAAATATTATACATTAGAACATTATATGGTATTCGTGAACTGGCTCCGCTGTTTCGTTGCCACTTAGTTAGGACATTAGAAAAACAAAAGTTTATTACACTTCAATTTCTAATGTACTGCGTTTATTATTTTTATATCTACTTGTCTTTGTCGTTCTAAACCCTCGAACCATATGACGCCGATGGAACCACAACCTGATGTTCTCACCATATACAAGACCTACTTCTAATTTAATCATTTTTATTTTATTAATTTTTGTTATTTGAATTATAACAATGGAAAATAGTATAAAGTATAAATTTAATTTCTTGTCAATTCGCAAGACATTGAATTTCTAAAATGTAATTTATTTTTTATTGAATTGTTAGAATAATCTAAAAAGCATTGAGATATTATTAATATCAGCATTTCGTTATTTTGTACCTTGGGATATTCTACTGCAAACAAACTTGAGTGGAAAATTATACAACAATATTCAAAATTTTCTGTAATAATAGATTTATCTAATTTTAAAAATTTAATTATTTTTTGACTCATTTCTTTTGGATGAATTTCACGAGAAATTATATCATCTCCCAGACTCTTAAAAATTGATTGAATTCTTCTGTAAAATTACAAATTAATAACGATAAATTAATTATACATCTGAATAACTCATTCAAAAATTAATACTATTTAAAATAAATAGTTGCAACATTAAAATACAAATAATTATATAAAATTTAAAAAGATGCTAATTGGATAGACATTATTCTCATTCATTTTTATTTTGGTTAAGATTTTATTTTGTATTTGTATTAGGATTTTCCTAAGGTTTTAAAATGATTTTTAGGATTATTAATAATTTTTTACAAAACTAAATAGATTATAATGTTGCAAAGATGTTTGACATTCGTATTAGGTTTTTCTTAAGGCTTTAATATGACTTTTAGGATTATATACAGTTTATTTTCTTGTAAAAATATAGTGGCTCAATTGATATTATAGTAAATTAAAAAAAAATTATACTTCTTTTACAAATGTAATGATCAGCGTTTAATGAATTATTTTAATTATATAAGGATGTCAAAGTTATTTCAACGTCTTACCATAATTCATTTGTTCAAAACCATTTATGTTTAAATTAGCAATGCAATTATGGAATGCATTTTGTGCTTGTGGTAAATTTTTGGATGACAAATAATTAATAACTTTATTAAGTTTAACACCTGCTGATGTTGATAATATTAGTCCCTAAAAAAAAATTAGTTTTACTACTACGTGTACATGGTAATTGGACTGACCAACACAGCCTGCCATAAGGTACAAAGTCCAGCAAGTGTCGCTGGCCCGACGACGACCCGTCGCAAATATTGGTCGAGTCTGCTTCAGGTCGTCGATGATTTAAGCCACTGGCTCTGGACGTGTTGCGCAACCTGACAAGATGAACCGATACCGCACCGTCGCCATCAACGCTGTTACTATTGACGTCCGAGAACCATGTCGGTCACCACATCTCTGACAACAGCGAAAGTGCCGCGATTTTATGCGAACATTATTATTAATTGGGTTCGTCATTTCGATTTCTTTTTTTTAATAATCTTTTGTTGTTCTTCAGTAATAAACGACCCATGCCTCTGTACCATCTATATCAGTGTCGACTACATTATTGTGACGTAAGTCGTGTCAATTATAATTTCAAATTTATCTATGTACTCTTCAGATAGTAATAGACATTTAAAATTGCTAAACAAATAAAAAAACTGCCGTTTTCAACGATTGTAATTTTCATATATTTTCGTAAATATGTCGGTGTGTCCTTTTTAAACAGTTCCGTATTTATAAGCAATTATCGGGTTTACATACGATTTATGCGCTTGTGAGTCGAGTAGAGCTGTGACGAAGCCATTTTGGAATTCTAACTCGACTGCTGGAGTAGTAATTCTACGCGGGCATTTTCATTACTCGGGTGGTTTACGGTTCGAACGAGGGGCAGCTGGTTCTTAACCGCGACGCCGGTTTGCCCACTGACAGTGTTAACTGCCATTAGTGGATTAGCCGGGTCGACTGACACCCCCTCCTCCACTGTGCCCGAAAAAGTTTCGAACACCTGACTTGCGCTATGTTCGGTCGTGTCGGCAGTGTCTTCGAATTCCGATACCCTGATTACATACGAATTTACCGCGGCGTACCCTCCATCCCGATAAGAGGGTGTGGTGCCGAAAAAGTGCCAAGATCGTTGGCGGAATGTAACTCGTAAGGGCCGTTAGATTCGGTGTTTTGCGCGACGGTCGTGATTCGTGTTATGTTGTTACCTGATAAAAATTACGTAGGGCGCGTTTTAACTGAAACGTCGTTTAAAACGCTGCGCCCTTTTTGGATCTGTTGTATGCTTGGGGGGGGGGGCGGACTAATTCCCTCCTAGCCGATTGCCGTTTCCCGATACCGACGGTCTATTTGGGCGATGCCAGTGTCACTCGCTGCAATATCGGCACGGGGATGGCGGTGCGTCCGCGTTTGCATAACCCGCTCGCTGTCGGGCCGCTGGTTGAGCATTATGCCGCGGAGGCAGTTCGGCTGGCTGTAGGGTCGTTGGTGGAGCGTACCGAGGAGCCGCGGTCTTATCTACGTCGTGCGCTATCTCATGTAGATCGGCGAAAGACGCTGGGTGCATTAACCGTATCATAGCGCGGTAATCGTCCCGTAAAAGCCCCGTTAACTGTCGCAAAAGTTGTTGTTCTGGTAACCCACAACGTACTCGCGCGGCCAAACGTTGTTTATGAATAATAAACTCGGTTAACGTTTGTCGGGGGCCCTGTCGCGTCGTTTTTAAGTCCGTCTCGAGCGCAGTCCCGATATCGATATTGTCGAACTCCTCGAGTAATTCGGACCTAAAGTCCGTCCATGGCATATTGTTTAATTTAATCGCTCGCCACCAATCACCTGCCCTGTCGTTCAAAAACGGGACGACGACGCGGTTGGGTGTATACCGCCCCGACAGAGTAGATCCTCCGCTCTATCTAGAAACTCCCGTGGGTCCTCTTCGTTTCTCCCGTAATACTCAGCTAAGCAGGCGCGTACGGTGCGCAGGTCGTGGTAGGGTACCAATACCGACTGCGAGCTGCGGGTAGGCAACAAATCATTAAAGGACCGACGTCCGTCGGTTGTGTTGAATTGCCCCTCCCGCGGTTGACGCGTAAACTAAAAATCGGTCGGCTCGTATGAGTGCGCTGATAATGTTCGTCCTGCTAACCCCTGCAACACATCCGTGGTAGCGACGCTTGTACGTACGACCGTCTCTTGTTGTGCTTCGATGTCCGCGAGGCGCTAGTTTAGTGTCGCGTCGGGTCCGTCGCTCCCGATGGACCGAATGTAACGCGATGCGCTTCAGATCGTCGACTATCATTTCGGTCAACGTTAACTTGTCGAACAGTCGGTTGTACAGCAACATGTGGGGACGGCGGCATATTTTGACTGATTCGCTCAGGCATGTTGGAATTCTGTCGCTGTTCCATTAACATACACGACAGCGACCTTTCTAGTTCAGTCATCCGTGCCTCAATCCGCGCGTTATTCGAAATATAGCGAATATTCTGTCGGATCGCCCCGACTTGTTCTGCCGCGTACGCTATCGAGCGAGCAACGTATACGTCTTCAACGTACGGCGTGCCTAGTTGACCGCTTGCGCGCATCATTTCCCCCGGTTGGTCGACATCAGATTCGTCTTCGGATGTGTGTAGCGCGAGGTTCACCGGATGTTTCTCCGGTAAAGGCGCTACGACGGGCCGCTGATTGCTCGCGTCGATTTCTTCTTCGCTGACACCGTCCGTGGTGTAGTCGAAAACCCCCACTTCGGGTTCGCGGACCGGAATTTCGCTATCGATCTGCGTACGGAGTAGTAAAATTTCGGTAGCTGAGTTCCTACTCTTCGCTAAGTAGGTTGTCTTCTAGCACAATTGGCATGTTGGGTTTCGTCGCGTAGCGTGGCAGTTGTCCGAAAGCGCATAATAATCAAAAGTAGCTACGTTAATAGCGGAGATGAACAATATTTCCGTGTACGGTCGAATTTGCTACTGCTGCAGAAAACAAGTGTTATTATTATTGCTATTATTGATGTCGTAAAGTACCCGCGATAAGATGGTACGGGGCTGCCGTTTATGATATGGCACCGAGTGAACAATAATAATAACGGTTACCTGGGAATCGACCGCTTTGACAAGGTCAGACGTAAATATACTATTTTTATCTACCAACAGACTGTAACGATCGGCCGGAAATTAACTTTCTGTCGATATCAATAAGGTCTTTATAACAAACTGTAACCAACACTTTTCAACGACAATAGTTACAGCGGACTGTATTAGATAAACTACTCTAACTTTATTTTTATAAAAAAATTTCCAGAGACCAAGTCAAATCTAATCCCGCTAACACGTAACTGTGAATAACCCAGGTAAAAATTCACTGCTGTCATCAGTGAAATTCGTTCAAATGACTATATGAACAATAAAAATTTGTAAGGGAGACTTCACCGTTCCAAGTTAAAACTAAAATCTAATATACAGTAGAACCTCATTAATCCGGACAGCTGTCTAGTATTACGAAAAATACGCAGTTTATGCCGTAGACTAAAATAAACATAAAAGCAAGTTCCTCGAATTTCCCATAAGTACATATATTCTTATCTACCGTCATTAAAGTTATCATAAACTAATATCGTGTTGCAATACATATATATTGTATATCATACATAGTAATTAGTATAATAGAATATTCTTAAATCTATAATACGAACATGTTTTTTGGTTATTTTGTTTAATCCGGACTTACATTAAATCAGACAAACTAGAGTCCTTATTGGTTCGGATTAATGAGGTTCTACTGTAATTAGAAATAAAACTGAATCGGCTCAAAGCCTCTTACCTTAACTTCTCTCGGCCGGTTTAGATTTCGTACTAGGTCTAGTTTTCTTTATTAATACATTAATTTCAGGATTTGATTCTAAATCACGTGTCAACTTTCTTTTTCTCGTAACTGCTTCATTATTTTTATTATCACCAAACAATAAATCCTATAAGTTATACACGTATTAAATCTATGATTATTGCAATAATAAATTGTTTTATAATAATTACAGTCTTGCGAGGAGTATCTGAAGAATATTTTGGAATTTTTCTTTTAACAATAATTGATGACTGGCTAATCATATCTCCTTCTATTAATGTACTGAATCCAAGTAGAAGTGAATCTGGAGACTAGAAATAAAATAAAATTAGGAAAAAACTGTTAACCTTTTTAAAAGGTAAAATAATTACCGATTCTGTTGGGGATACAGCAATGTCTAAGAATTCATCATCTGAATCAGCTGTATATGATGTATTGCTCTGAGATAATGTTGACACTGATCTAGAATCATCTGAATGAGCAGTAAGAGAACCACTGTCCTGTGAATTAGTATCATGATCTTCAAGTGGATCTCGTCGTCTTACACGGAGTTTGTATTTTGCAAACTAAAAACCATAAATTACAATATTTATTTTCATTAATATTGAATTTCTAGAAAATTATTAAATTTAATAGTAAATTGGATATCTAACATTGATCGTTCTTTTTAACTATAGCTATTTAACATTACATAATTAACAGTTTAGAGATGAATAAAAAATTTAATTAAATTTACTGTAATAAATAAACAGACTAAAGTTAATGATTTAATTTATGCTGGGATTAATTAATGTTAATATATTATTAATACAAACTTCACAGTTTAAGAATGCACAACAGTATGGAATCTTGCTTGACATAATTATTGTACAAATAATATACAATGTATAACTAATACAAATTTGTATAATTATATTATTTAAAATATCTTTTTAAGTTTTGTGTTTACATAAAATAATATATTTTTAAGGATTTAAAAAATTATTTTATGATTTAGTTTAAATAAATATTTGTTTATTTAAGGTATTAATAATAAAAATATCTATACAATTTAATTGTTATTGATATATTAGCCAAGGTTAAATTTAAATAGTTACATGCGTTTATTGTATATCTTACTTTAGACATCACTACAACCATACATTTTGATGAATTTTCTTTTTCGATTAGACTGTTCATAATTTTTATAACACATTTCAATGGGCTATCGTTTATAGTTTTTGAGTTTCCCTTGATTAATCTATAAATAAAAAATAATTTGTCTCTCTCTAACTCCCTCTACATCCTATTTTCGTAAACCCCTCAAAATATGAGTCACCTGGAAGAATTTTTCGTTTTCTGCGCTTTAAATTTCGCGTTCTTCGACTGCAGTCTCGAAACTGGTACTGTTCAATAGAAATTATTGTTTCACATCTTTTGCGACCTCGATGAGGATTTTTCAGCACCCTAATTTTTTTTTAATTTTTAATATTGTAAATATTCATTAAGTAATATATTGAAATAGAATATAAACACATATAATGATCAGTATTAAATTTTAATTTGAAAACAACAATAATTTATGAATAATTAACCCAACCCGTATTACTGTAGTATTAATGTTAGTACGATTTAGTTAGTTAATTAGTAAGTGTACAACTAATAGTCTGGGTAAGCAATTTTCAATAATGTTTGACCTGATGTTGTATAAAGTGTCACATAAATATAAAATTGTGAATGATTATTATAATATTATTCATTTAATAATAACTGTAAATTCTAGAACTTAAATTATATTATTGTAGTTATTCGTAAAAGTTAAGTGTACAGTCCACTCCAACACGTCCCCGTGTCTCATCCTAAGTAGGAACTCAATACAAATACAAATACAATAATGTTACAAAGATTTTAATATTTGTATTAAAAAAGCCCTTGAAAATGGCTTTGAAATGAGTATTAAGATTATTTTTTACTTCTTTTTCTTGTAAAAATTTATTAACTTTATTAATATTGTAGTAAATTACAAAAAAAAAAGCTTGTTTTACCATTTTAACAATCAACGTTTTTTTTAATTATTTTAAATATATAAGGATTTAAAAGTTATTTAATTGTCTTACCTTTTTTAATTTCAATTGTTGGATTTAAGTTTGAGTTAGCAATACAAATATGAATTAAATCGAGCGATCTTGGTAAATTTTTTAATGACAAAGTGTTAAACATATGACTTAATTTGATTATTCCTGATGTTGGATCTATTATTCCCTATTAATAAACATGTACTATTTGGATTATGCATAATTTAAATCATTTTGTTTAAAATATATGTTAAAAAATTTTTTTTCACACACCCCGGACAGGACAGCAGTTTTTTTAAATAATGTTAAAGGTTATTTTAATGGTGATCATTTACTCAACATTTTATTCGTATCTAATCAAATCAAAAGTCAAATCAGAAGATTGTTTTAAATTTGTTTTTGTTAAATGTTTTAGCTTCGATGCGAAGCTGAGAAGGTATTTTAAATCTATTATTATTAGGTATATTTGTTTTTTTAATATTTTGCCTCTTACTCAGAGGCGAATGTGCTTTAAGATTACTGGTAATTTTGTTTTAGAGTATATTTTTAAAGTTGACCCCTAAATACGTCTGTTACCACTTATTAAAAAAATTGCAATTACACACTTTTAGATGGATGACTTACTTCGATTATTTCTATTTATGAAAATATAATTCCCTGTTAAAAAAAGGTACTGTTTAGATTATGCATAGTTTATTCATGAAAATCAAATAGTGATTTATCTCACTATCGTAAATTTTGGAGATAATGGAATTAGAGATAATGGCGTTGAAGCCCCTCTATACGTCTGTTGCTACTTAGAAAAAAAATTGTACCCAAAAATGTTTATATCATTAAAATAATTTGAAATTTGCCGATTATAGACAAATTTTTTTAATTGTCATATTATTTTTTTTAAACTTTCATTTGGTTATTCTAGAACATTATCATAAATAAAAAAAAAAAATGTCTAAACATTTTAAAGTTCTATGACTTTGGTAGCAGATTATTTATAAAAAACAAGTTCTAGGATCATTTGTTTTTAACTTACAGTATATTGAATTAGTTTTATTTAAATATATAATAGAAATTGTTAGGAATGTTGGACCAACATTGTTGGTACCATTTCAATAATTATATTGAAAACAATTTTCCTATCACATGCATTTAATATCCATATTTATTCAATAATTAATTGGGTTTCTAGAAAAAGTATCTAGATAATAAGTTTAGTCGTCTATAGTATCAAATTAAATTTATTTGAAATTGCGATACAAATAAAAAATTGCCGTTCTCAACGATTGTAATTTCTATTTTGATTAGTATAAAATTACAATTTTGTTGTAATCTTTATCATCGGTCTTATGTTAATTATGTGTATCTTTATCGGGCGGCTATTATCTACCTGTGTGAACATTGTAAAATCCGAACGGGTCTGACCGTTACTGCCAGACGTGTCAGTGTATTACTTAAATATAATCAAATGTACACGTTTTCAATAGTGTNTGTATACGTTTTCAATAATATGTTATTATTTTAAGTTTAGATTAGTAGTCTTTATTTACACGGTCCTAAATCTCCTAGTTTCGTTTTTTTCTACCGACTAAAGAGTAATATACAAAGTGTTCACTAATGTTTATAATGTTTCCATTGTTTAAAACAATTGACCCAACCCAATCAATCTATCACACCTAAAAATATTATAGTTAATTAAACCAAGTTCAGAATCAAAAAAGTTATCGGTTAACCATGTTTCAGTTAAAACAATGAAAGTACAATTTAAAGATGATACATTACAGTTAAAGTTAAACAATTTTTTCCTTAAACCACGGCAGTTCTGATAGAATCCAGATGTGGCGGTCGAATGTTCTAGAATGTTCGGCCGCTGCCGCCTCTAGAAGATTCCTCTGACTATTTAAGGGCAAGATCGTCGCTCCAGTCAATCAGTCGATCAGTCAATCACTTACGCATTCTGTCTTAAACGCGCTTCGTCTCTCGCTGTTATTTGTTAGTTCGTTGTAATATAGTATAGTTGTTATTAAATCGTAAAAGTGTTTATTACTTCTATATATTACACCTCGCTACACAGATATTGAGCCATTATATAGAGGTGTTGCTAAGAATGGTTGACTGCTTGCCGTTGACGTATTCTTCCGTTTTTTGAATGGTTGACAACAACTTTTAGCAATCCATCTTCATAATTTATACGTAGTCAAGATTCACCATCTTTAGTTCTTTATTCAAGCTCCATATAACAGGAACGCAACAATTTACGTTGAAGTGGGGTTCTATCACTAACCATTCGAAAATTATCAGGAAATGTAGTACCAGAGTGCTTTGCAGAGTTGAACTCAGATAATAAGCATAAAGCATCTCCTTTACTATTTAAAATAATTTTTATAGGGCGGGTTGAATCTGCCCGGAGTTTGCCAAGGTGGACAAGTTATAAGTTCAGGGAACCAGCACTTGGAAGTGAAACAAGAATATTGTCAATTGTCAATTTGTCATGAGCTATTCGCTCAGTTACAACCGTCGACGTAGATTCAGGAATTCCGTATATAATCAAATTAGACTGACATTTTTCACGCGCAAATGTTTCTTGGATAACTTGTGACACTACAGATTGTGATGTATCAACTGAGCTTGAATTTTCCAAACTTGTAACTTTACTTTTCAGTGCATCAATTTGTTTACTAAGCCTAGTATTTTCCTTCTTCAATTCAGTCATTTGATCAGAAACCCGCAACGAGTCAGCATTGAAGTCTTTGTATTGCGAAGTCTGCAGTTCAAANTTTGTATTGCGAAGCCTGCAGTTCAGACATTGCCTTATTGGAAGATAATACTTCATCCTTTAAGTCCTTTAACAGAACCATCAAATCTTCATTTGAGATCATATTGGTTTTATTACTCATGTCAGCTCGATTGGACGATCAATTAACTGACCTCCCGGAGGAGATAGTTAGAGAAGACCTAGTAGTAACTTTTGAAGTGTCTTTTTGAGGAGTATTTGGACTCGTAATGATGTTCAATATAATATACTCCTTAAAAGTATAAAAACGCAACCAAAATCACAACCGGTAATGCTGATACAGCATACAATTGAGAATCAATAACAGGAGCGTTTAAGTCGCCAAAAAAATACAGCTGGTTGGTGATGTGTGTAAAACAAATAACTAATGTGATAAGAAATCAAATTATAGTCGTTAACTCACCAACAAGTGAAACTTAATACGCTAATAACTGCCAAAGTTAATAATCGATATCAAAAGCATTAGGAGTTAACACTTACTGAACACCCTGTNGCCAAAGTTAATAATCGATATCAAAAGCATTAGGAGTTAACACTTACTATATAAAACTACAACAGAGAATGACTCAACGACTAATTGTTATGTTAAAAATAAAATATTGTAGACTACAGGCACAAATCATAACGTTATCAAGTAATCAAAATATTATTCGAACGACGCTATAGGTCGTCAAAACACTGCTCGTGTGTGCATATCCGCAAATAGTGAGGTAAACGACTTTTATGTTCGCACACGACAAATGTATTATAACTATTTTACTATTTAAAAATTTGTATTTTTAATAAAAATATAGAATTAAGAACATACAATTAATAATCTTCTTTTAATTAATTTTAGTAGGGGGGGCGATAGTCCCGGCGTCCAAGCCACAAGCCGCCACTGCATTGAGATATTATTAATATTAATATTTTGTTATTTTATACCTCAAGATTTTCTAATGAAAACAATAGTGAGTGGAAATTTGTACAACGCTTATCATAGTTCTAGGTAATAATGGATTTATCTAATTTTAAAAATTCGACTAATTTTTGACTTATTTCATTTGGATCATTTTCACTGGAAATTATATTGTCTCTTAATTTACATAAACCAAACCTACATTGATTCTCTACTAAATTAAATGAATTTAAATGTATTTAACAATTAATTAAAATCTAAAGCTTCTAACTATGGACATTTACACTACCCTCGTCTGACTATAAAATCCCATTTTTTCCTATTTAAATTAGTTCTTTTAGTAATTTTAAAATACACAAAATATGCAACATTCTGCTCAGGGTTCTTACTCTATGGGATTTAGTTTTTTTTTTATTTAATTAGGACTTTTAATAATTCTTTTAAAATTAAACTGAACTTGGAATAAATTTAATGTAAATTGTATTTTGGTATATCTTTTATTTTAAATTTATTTGTTTATTAAATAATACATTTTTTATATTTCTTATCATGGAAATAAATGTCAATTATATCTTATACATGTAACATTTTGAAATTATTTAATTTTTATAATAAACCCAACCCAACTTTAAATATTTATTTAATGCTAAATATTTATTGTGAGCTAAAGGTTACCATTACTTCAGATTTAAATTAATTTAATAATAATTTTATTGGATTAATTGTATTGCAACTCTTAGTAATTGTAATACGAAGAGTAAAAATCTATTGTGAACAATTCTTATTAAGTAGCTAAACATTGAGCTTAATGTCTTTGTTTTAACGAACATCGTACCGGCAGACAACACAAAGAAACTTACGAATATATTTTTAGTGTTTAATTTTTGTCTTGGTGATTAATGTGCCGCATCCTTTCAAGGAGCTAGCGCCGGGACACATTAGGCCACTACAATACCACCTTGATAAATCTTCTACATAGATATAAATATTTTTGAATCTTGTTTTGGCCTGGCCAGAGGAAGATTTAAAAACTACTGGTGTCGATCTCTCAATAAAATATAGTCCCCCAAAAGCATGCATATTCAACAAAATCAAATAAGGGTACATTGTTGAATTATATATATAACAAAAATATAGATTGTATAGAATCTTTTAAATATAAATAACAGCAATAGATTTTGTGTTACGATCTCGTATTATTTAAAATTAAATATTTTTTCTAAACAGTCATATTGACTATACAATGCGTAGTGGACAGTGTGTGAAATACAGTGTGAATTCAAACTAAACATTGGATTGTTTAAAATATAGTTATGTTACATAAAATAAAAGGTAAGTACAAGTTAAACTTATGCTTTCAAATAATAAACAATCTATTGCGTAATAACCATCAAGATAATTTATACAATTTTGTAAGGGATATTTAACATCATTTATTGAATATAGTTTAATCCCGAGATCAATCCACTATTTTTTCATATTCGTTTGTGTTTGTNCATTTATTGAATATAGTTTAATCCCGAGATCAATCCACTATTTTGTCATATTCGTTTGTGTTTGTTTTATTTATTTGACCATCACCCTAATGTATTTAACCACCATTAATCACATTTCTAAATCCCCATTTATTTATATCATTATACTCTTTACACCCTTACTTATTTTGCCATATTTAAACACATGTTATTCCATCATATATTATCTTATCTTATTTTGTATTATTCAATCATACATTTATTACATTATCCTTATTATTCTAACTACGAATAAGTCCTTTAATTTTCTTTTGGTATATTACAAGCACTGAGGCCTTCATATCAGAATTTACACCATATTACTTTATTTTATTCCTTTAACTGGCCATATAAATATTTCTTTAACTTTCACTTTTTTTTACTTTTCTATTATATTTTTCATTTTCTTATTGCTATATTACATTAGTATAAAAATAAAACACTTACGTCTCACCACTAGCTATTACTTTAACTAAATGAACCAATCAAAACAAAGTTGTTAAAAAGATTTACTCAATTGATTATAATTGTAAAAATCCATCGTTAAATTCAGGTGAAACTAAAAATCATTTTTTTTTTAAATTTATGATTTATATAGCAACATGTTACAAAAAATTGTATTATATTATAGACAGGTAGTAGCACACATAAATAGAGTTAAAAAATTAATAAATTACAAAGTAAAATTATTTACTTTTGTAGTTGAATACTTTTATCATATCAAATCTAATTCGACAATAAATACTTTAAGAATATTAGAAATGAATGATTTAAATTGTTTGTATGGAAAAGCTGGTTAAGCTACTTTTTATTTGAATAAGGAATATTTTTTCGATTTTTAAGAGTAATAACTTAAACTAAATACGAATTGTAATCATTTGACGTATCGTTGAAAAAAGTAGGTCTAGTGAAGGTTGGCAAAATAAATCGTAGCCACAAAAAGAACCACATAGTAAAATAATATTATCATGAATATAAATTTATTCTCACGAGGGGAGACTATAGTGATAGGATCCTTTACATTTATTGAAGTTATTGAATTTAAATGAGATAAATATTAAATGATTTGAAAATTTTTCTATCTTAAAAAAAATACAAAATATTAATTGTCCTAGACAGATTAGAAACTCGTACCTTAGGCATGCAAAACACAAGTGTTACCGACTAGGCAACTGTTCGTTGCTTTCGTTGCTTGGTAAAATTGGCTATTTAAGCTAACTCAAATTTAAAAATTACTTTTTCGACTTAAAAAAAGCAAAAAAATTGAAATAAGTTTAATTTCTTATGTCTTATGAACTTTATTCTATGTCAATTAAATTATATAATAATCATGAAAGTCAATGTATTTTCCTAATAAGATATTTTAAAATAAAATAAAATACAAAACCCAGAATTTTAATACAAAAAATGTTTGAATACGATAGCCATTTGCGCATAGAAGGTCGTCGGGATAAATTTTTTTTTTTTAATTTTATAGTACATGACATAAGCTTTAATTTGATATATGTTTAAAATACGCAGTATTTCCGGAACATTTTCAAAAATTAAGTTAAAAAATTTAGTTTTTGTAGAAAAGTTGCTATTTTAAATCCCTCTTAGTTAGCAGGTTAAGTGATAATTTTTCAAATAAAATGATATCAAATGAAAGGGAAACATCTAAGGTTTTAGTATAAAAATTATGTTGATTTGTTGATATTTTAAAAAATTATGAAGTTTTAAGAAAAAAAAATGACAAAAATTTGGTANGAAGTTTTAAGAAAAAAATGACAAAAATTTGGTAATTTTAAATTTGTAATTTTTTTGGAGATTTCCCCGATTTGCGGGAGACCGGAATTCGATTCCCCGCCGGGGAGCCAGTTGTTACGACTGTTGTCGTGGAACACCAGATAAAGAACGACATAGGGATTATTTTTATCACAAAGTGGCGTGTAGCCGTATATTGTTTTCTTCAGAAAATAGTCACAAAAAAACAAAATAAGATAAACAATATAATTAATATTTAATAAAACCAACGGTAATGTTGTAAACACAGCGAGTTGGTAAGGCGTAATATGTAGACGATCGGTATCTTGCGATATCACGGAGATTACTTACTAGTAGTGATGATAAAAAATAGCAGTAGCAGCTATAATAGCACTGCTATTCAGTGTAAATAATAGCAGTGATTGCTAAATTTCGTAATTTATGTTTTTCAACAGTCTACACTGTATTATAACTGCTACACTGCTACTATATTATAACACATAATATAATGGAAAATAGCAGAAGTTATAGAGCGGCAGGCTTGGTGTTACGTTTGATAATTGATAATGTGCATTCCGCATTAGCTGTTAAGCGTCTAAAATGTTTTTGTTATCAACGCTTATCCAGTTACCAGATATCAATATCTAATACGGCAAATACAGTATTATCAGTAAAAACAAAAACCACAATAGTCAATATTACATTTTGCAAATCTAGTATTATCAATTATTGTAAAATGATACCAAATATTACTTATCTTACGATTCATTGTTAAATAAATAAAATAAAACTATCAAAAACAAACAATGAAATATATCAACTATACCCTATGATATGTAGAAGAAGAATGTGCTTCATTTTAACATTTGTATTATTTTAAAGACATAAGAGTTGGTATAATATTTCAACATGTTAATACCAGTCTAGAAATGGAATTTTATTGTTTATTTTTATATTTTTAATTCATACATTTAATTATGAAACATACTAAACATAGCTTTTATTAGTCTTGTCTGAACATGCACATTGAGAGAAATAGGCATAGTTGGAAAAATGATATATGTCATCTCTCCATAATGTCATAAAAGATTAAACAATATGCAATGTAATAATTTATAGTTTAAAAATAAAAATGTCTTGGTCTATTTAGTAATGTTTTATTTACTATGTATTAATCTACAGGGTGTTCAGTAAGTCAGGAAACGGGTTTCTATTGTTCTCATTGTTTGTAACAATGAGAATAGCTAATTGCTATAAACATTAGCTGCTAATAACTAAAAATTAATGATAAGCATTATGCTACGAGCTGTTTTTACGAAATAGCAATAGCTGCTATTTTTTACTGCTATTTTAAAATAGCAATAACATTAGCAGATGTTAAAAAAAAAAATAGCAGTTTACCATCACTAGATAGTATTAAATTGACGTTAATGCTTATCAATATTGGGATGTTCATTGCTTACAAAAATATCGATAATTGTGTAATGATTAAATCGACCAAAATTATTTACCACTATGATAATATCTAGACAAGATATTGGATATTCTGATAAATCAATTCTAATTATTTTATATTTTAACGAAAAGTTATAACATTTTTTAAATAAAAAAAAACAATTTTCCATAAGGTATACAAAAAAAAAATTAGTGTGTAGAATATTGTAAAATAATTGATTTTAAATTAGTTATTCATAAGGCTGTAGTTTATAATAGTAACATAACCTTCCAGCTCTGGTTACAACTTTATTAAATAAGCTTATTAATAAGCCCCATTTAGTATAGATCAGTCGTATTACACGAAATAACTACATATTTATTAAAATTTTGTGAAAAATATGTACTTTTTACTATTAATATTATTACCAACAGCATTCATAGGATTTTAGTTCAGGTAGGGTTTTCACTATAGGTCGATAATAAACCAGTAGCTGAACTAGTTTCATGGAGGATAAACCATGTCTATCCTTGCGTACATTACTGATCTTTGCCAAATGTCGTGATAAATTGATAGTATCATTTTTTTTATATATCAAAATTGATAAATAATTGAAATTTAAAATATCGATAGTTTATTATATCGATGTATTTTACAAATTCCTCGTTGTGTCCAGTCACAAATCGAAAAGTTGCGATTTTCGATTCCATTTAAAGTTTTTATTGAATCATCATTTAATTCATCTTATAAATTTACTGTATATTGTATACATTTTTTTTTTGTAATAGTAATTTTGTTTTCAATTTTTATAAATGAAATTGTGATGAAATTTCAAGAACATTCAAACCCAGCAAATGATACAACTGTTGGTTGTCTACACGGATTGACGACATTTACTCGGTTGTATACACTTTCATTAGTTGATGGTTGTTTTTCAATTACTGATCTTCGTTTAATATTCTTAGAGATTCTTTATAGTATTATAAATTTTGTGAGCTTTGATCCATTTCAAGTAAAAATATTTAATTCATTAGTGTTTTTTGAGTGCGTTCTAATTTTATTATTGATATTAGTTTGGACAAAGTACAATAAAGACATTTATCAACGATTTTTACTAAGTGGTTGGTTTCACTTTGACTTAATAAAGATTTTAAATATTTTATTTTTTATAAATATGTGTTTAAGTGATAACTTGTCTGCGGGGTACATTTAAACTTACATAATTATTTATAAGAATGGGATACTGTTTGATGATTAAAAACCATAATTAGTTCTTTTAGTTAAGTTTCTAACAATTTGATATCTTATAAATTTTTGAAGATAATTCAATGTAATAATATCAGAAATTTTATTAAAAAAAATTGTCCTATTTATATGTGCACTTAGTTATCAATTAAATGTTATCTTTTATACATGTTTTCTATACTCAATACTATTTTGTAGATAAAATTGTTGATGAATTGAAAGAAGACGTCTCACATTTAAAGTTACCGAAATCATATACTCCCAGAATATGAGTGATAAACTAAAAAAATTTTTTCAAAAAAAAAAAGCTGATGTTAAATTTAAAAGAGCTGGACCCGGTCATCGATTAGATGAAGACACTGCACAGAAAAATATAAATAAAGTAGGGGAGACTTCTCGATCTTGTCGTGTTGAACCTACAGATGAAGCAAAACAAGCAGCTGCAGCTGCTTTGGCTAGATTTGAGAATAAGAAGTCATCTAATTGTCCTATTAATACGTAAGTGTAATAATACCTTATAAATAAATGATAATTTTATCATAAGATATTTGATAGATCTTTGGCTGCAATAAAATCAAGAGCTAGGAGAGAATTAGAAGCTGAAAAAAAAAATGAAATAATTTCTGATAATTCATCAGTTTTAGAAACAATTAATATTACAAGTGAAGTTTCTGGTTCTTTAGCTGCTAATGGAGTATTTTTCCAATGTCCTATGATAGGTTTGAAAACAAAAAATGAATTGTTTTTATCAATTAACTAATTTTGATTTAATTGGACTACAGGTTTAGAAGTTTTATCAGAACAGGAATGGCATGTGAAAATTGAAGAATTTATCAAAGAACAGATGAAAGATGATCCTATGTTACAATCAATTTTGCTTATACAAAATTCTAATCAGGATAGAACTAAGGTATGTTTAATAAAATAAAATTATAAATGTGTATGTTTCAGTATTTGTTTAAAAACACATTAAAAATTTTAAAATTAACATTATTTACAATGTATCTTAGTAAAATTAAAAATTAATTGTGCGAGAAATTTTGTATTGCTTAAAATTTTTATCTTGAATAAAAAAATAAAAATCAATAACTAAATTTTTTAAATATTATTTACCTATGGTTTAATTATAATTATTTTACAGTCTTATACGCTTGGACTTTTAGTTCAACTTGCAAGTTTAGAATTTATATCATTAAATAGAAAAATTTGTGGAATAAAGTATTCTATTTTTTAGATTGATATGTGATCAGTAAAATAATAACTATTTACAGTAAATATAGATGGAAAACTCAAAATTTTTATAAAAATGTTTTATTTTATTTTTATTGCAATAAATCATTTTAGAAGTCTTAGTAAGCATTTCTATGCAACTCTTGATGTTTAAACAATTATTCATATCAATATACTGCACATAATACATTCTGCTTGTTATGTATTTTTTAATTAAAATATATTTATTGATTATTTATACATAAAATAATAATCAAATATAAATATTTGTTATATTAATTAGAAGGATTTTGCAAAACTTTAATTGCAGATTTGAAATAGATGCAAAAATGGGTTTAGAAAAGTATATTTTGGTCTATGATGAAAATTCCTTGTAGACCAATAAATATATTTATAAGTAATAAACAATTTTTTTTTGAAAGTATTGCATCAAGCCCTTCAACTTTTATACATGTTAGCTATAAAAGTAATATCTACTTAATAATTTTTTATAATTTCCCTGTAAAAATTACAACACTAAATTATTAAATATCAATTTCATACTCTATTTAATTGGTATTACAAATATTTATTTATAAATTACACTTTTAAATCTAAGAACTACTAATCAGGATATAAATAAGGAAATAAGAATTCATTTTGCTTTTTGAATAATCCATCAATTTTTTAAAATTAAACACTATCTACAGATTTGCATCGAAGCGTTTCTTATGATAGTGATTTTAATTACTGTCAGATAACATCTATACTTGTCTCAACTTTGCCACATCTACACTGTGCCGTGACCCTACTGTGCTACCGTTTTTTTTGGTAAATTTTTATTTTATATAATTAAGTTTACTCAAGATAGAAAAGTACAAAACTCAAAATGATTTTTCTATTTTTATCACAAAGCTTCTATCTAAATTAGTTTCTTAAATATATCCCATTTCTTATTTATCAATGAATATAAAATTTTTTAATTAAATCATGTTTGTTTACTTAAATTTACTATTAGAATTAGTATTTTTATACAATACAAAAAATTAAAAATTACCTTAATTTCAATATAAAAATTTTAAAATAATATTAGACTTGTTTAGTCAAGAGGTAAGATTTATAATTAAACATTTTTAAGTAAATTTACTAAAAATTACTTTCAATATTCATTTATTATTCAAAATTATATTTTCAAGATAATTAATTGTTTCACTATTGAGATTTTTATCTAATCAAGTATTATTTATTTATAAAGGTTGAAGAATGCATTAAATTACTGGTTACTTATGCAGAAAATATTATTAAAAATGTTGACGAGGAAAAGTATCGTAAAATAAGAATATCTAATAAGACATTCATGGAAAGAGTATATCCAATTAAGGGAGCTTTGGAGTTCTTAGAATCTATTGGGTTTGTGAGAAAAACTATTCCCTATAAAGATCAACTAGAAGAGTTTTTAATTTTCCCAGAAGATAGTTTACAAAATTTAGCTCTAGTTCAAACTATGGTAGATGATTTACAGTCTGCAGAAAGAATTCAGTTAGTGTTGGATAGAAATGTTAAAGTTTTGTTGCCATCACAAGCATCAAAAAAAGTTTCACTTCCCTCAGAATTCTTTATAATGACCCCAGAAGAAATAAAAGCAGAACAATTGAAAAGGTATTTAATCAGTTTAAAATAGATGTATTAAGAATAGTGTTAATTAATTTTTTTGTTATTAGAACTGAAAATTTGGAAAATGACATGATTCTTAAAACAAAAAATATGCGTATGAAGGAGCAAAATAAAAGCAAATTCAACTATAAATACTGTTTGATTAGAGTGAAGTTTCCAGATTGTTTGATTCTACAGGTTGGTTTGTTTTAAATTACAAAATAAAATATTTAAGACTTTATTTAAGTTTTTTTTACTGTACTCTATTATTAATCTACTAAGTATAGTTTAAAATTAGCACATCATTTTTAGGGAACATTTAGTGTCAAGGAACATTTTTCTGAAGTGATAGAATTTGTGAAAGAAAGTGTTTTTGATGAAGAAAAAGATTTTAAATTAGCATTACCTGCTGGAAAAACTTTTGATAAAAAAGAAGAAAACATGAGCTTAATGGAAATGGGCCTAGTACCAGCTTCTATTCTTTTGTATAAAAGTGATATTCCAGAAAGTGATTATGAACATCCTTATTTAAAAGATGATATTATGGCCTTGGTACAGGATATTATTTAATCATGAAATTTATGTGATAACCTATTAAATTTATATCTTTCATCTTATAACATAAATTCATTGTTTGTTATCAATTTAATATTTAATAACTTACCATATATAATTTTATTAATGGTTCAATAATTCTTCAAGTATTCTTATTTAAGAAATTAAAAAATAATTTTAATAATATTTGTACAAAAATGTCAATTCTCTAAATAAATGAAGTATTGATAAAAATATTTCATTATCTACCATTAGTGCATTACTTAAATTATTTGCTTAAAGAAATAGTTATTATAGTAATAATAAAATTTTGTTGTTGCAAAATCTTAGTTCTTGGCCAACGTTTTCCTTTGATAAAATCTGATATTTTTTAAATATCAGATATATTTTAATAGTAAATCAAAAATTTTAATTGTATGAATAAATTTTATTTCATAATAGTCTATTAAATATACTTTGTTAGGTTTTATATAAAAATCATTCATAACCCATATTAGACACAAATGCAGAAGACTAAATTAAAATAATTTTTTTGTCAAAAAATAATAAAGATAAATAATTTATTTGTAAAAGATAAATTCATTAAATCAATAGTAAAAATTACTTATCAATAAAAATATTAATTTAATTAATCGTTTATAATGTTTTACATATAAAATTAATTGTTTAAATAAAACAATTTATTAATAAAATTAATTTTCAAATGTCTTTTAATAAATTGGCAAATTCTTTCCTTATGAGATCTGTTTGTTGTTCAAAATCTCCATATTTAGTTTCACAATTTTTCATAAGATTATCTATTCTATCAACTAATTGATTATAACATTGTTTGTTAAATTTTCCTTGATTAAATAAAATCTCATTAGTTTCTTCTAATTCATTAATTTTTTTATCAAGTTTGCTCAAAGACTCTTCTAAGGCAATGATTTCTAAAGAATCGTCATCTATAACATACTTCCTAAAAAATTTAACAAGTTAGAATTTTGTACTTCAAAACTATAAAATTCTTACTCAGCTTCCATTTCAGTTAATGATTTTTTGTTAGAAAATAATTCTGCCAAGTTTTCATCTTGAGTTATTTCTTCGAATTGTTTATTCATGGTACTATAAATGTTTGTTTTCAAAGTAGAAAAAAGTCTTGTAACATTATTTTTATTTTTTAAAAATGAAATTTCACAAAGCAAATGTTTGAATTCTTCAAGACTAAAAAATAATGTTATATCTATGATTGAAAATGGTTAAAATAGTATATTGGTTTAGTTTCTAATAAATCTACTAAAATTAATTAATTGTTAATAGAATATATTTAATACCATTAATAAAAAAATTATGTAATAACCATAAGCTAAAAAGTGATAATAAATTCATTAAAATACAAGTATATAATAAATAATTTGATGAGTATAGATAAAAGTACTTTGAAGTAGATTATATGAGAAAAATTATGTCATAGAAAAGACGTCCAAAATTCAATCAATAGGTATGATTCAAAATAATAACGTAATTTTGATATTTACACTAACTATAGAATTACAAGTCTTTAGTAATATAATTTATTCTTTTTTTTTTTTTTTAGTTTTACTATAAAATAGGTAGAAGTATTGTTATTTACGGTGTTATTATGGTATGGAAATGCAAAATAAAAAAATATGTACTATATTGTGACTTAACATGTAACTCCTAAGTACATATAAAATAATTCATTTTGAAATTACACATTAATAATAATAACGATTCACCTACTAATATATAAGTGTCCTGCAATGTTCTGTTAATTTGCTATAAAAAATGTATGTGGATTTATCAGAACATCATGGGATATTATACTTATAACATTGTTGATATCAAGGTATTTCATTGTTATATAATACCTTAATATCATCAACATTTTGGTCTAAAATTGTACAAAATATATTTTTTAGAAATATAATTAATTGATGAATATAATAATTATGGAATTATTAAATATTGTAGTACCTTACACAATTAACAATACCATCAAAAGTATTATTAACTACATCACAAAGTTCTGTAAATTTAGGAGAGTTTTTATTAACAATTTCTTTGAATGCGACACTAATGTTCATGTTTTCAGAAGTCTTTAATTTATTTATGTTGGCCAATGGTTCGCCGATTATCATTCGGTTATCATCAGAGTCAGGATTCATTATAATTATCTGTACAAAATTTGAATTAATAACGATTAAACTTGAAATATGAATAAAACATCAAATTTTAATAATAAAAGAATTTTCAAACATGAAAAATCGTTAAGTTTTAATAAACATAATTTTTAATAGTTTATCTGTTATAGACAGATAAGCAAGCTACCTAATAACAGTGTTGCCATTTTATGTTGTGGTGAATGCACAACTGCCAAATATTTAAAATTGCTTATAATTCATTTAAATTATAAGATAGTAATAAAATCGTAAATAAGTGGAATTAGCAAAAAATGTCATTTAAGTCTCTTTTGAAAAAATCGTAATATCTGAAACATTTGACCATTTTTATATCTATTTACATAAAAACATTAAAAGTTTATATATCTATGGCTAAGACTCGCAGACAGTTGAATTAACCTGTATTTCTCTTTAAATTGTTATTACTACCTTGATATTTACAAAATACATACTTTAGTTCATACGATATTGTTTTAAAAAGTTGTGTTGACTAAAATACTAATTTTTAAGTAAATGACAATAATTTAAAATTTTTAAATATTTTAAAAAGTTTCAAATTCTATTTTTTTGTTAAAAAATGCTAAACAATATAATTAAATAAAATAGTTTCATTTTATATCAAAGATGTTGCAAGTGAATGATATGAACTGTAAAGCAGCTGTTTATTAATCAGTGTATATGATATGAGAAATTATTTTTTCAAATGTCCTCTCATCTATCAAATTTTAAAGAAATAATGTTTACGTTCTATCATCTATAAAAATTCGGAAAATTTTCCTCAATTTTTCTTTTTAGAAATAAATTAATTAAAATTTACCTTATATTATAAAATGGCTTTGTCAACATTAAAAACTCCAATTCTCATCAACCTTACTAAACGCAGTTATGTTACTAAAGCTTTAACTTATTCTTCAAAGAACTCTGAAATTCAAAGTAAAAGATTATCAAATAATACATTGATTGTTGCTGTTCCAGATCATCCTACTAATATTGGTCGTATATCAGTAACATTTTTGGCAGGATCGCGTTATGAAGAACCCGAAAATTCAGGTATTTCTAGTTTAATTCGTAGTTCTGCAGGTCTTACAACTTCATCTTCATCTACGTTTGCAATTTTAAGAAATTTAGGGCATATAGGAGCTAATTTTACTGTTAGTTCTGACAGGGAAACAATCACCTATACCATTGAAGCCCACAAGGAAAATCTTGTTGAAGGACTTAAATACTTTATTGAATCTATTTCACTTCAATCATTTAAACCTTGGGAATTGACTGATAATCAAAAGCGTGTAGAATATGAATTATTATTAATACCTCCAGAGATGAGAGCTTTAGATTTAGCTCACAAAGCCGCTTACAGAAATAATCTTGGAAATTCTATGTTCTTACCAAAATATAACTTGAAAAATTTAAATTCTGAACACTTATTATACTATGTTAAAAAACATTTTACATCAGACAAAGCTATTATTTCAAGTGTTGGAATAGATTTAGAAACATTACAACATGTATCTGAAGATCTCAACTTGCCTAAAAATAGTTCTGATGCATCTAAAGCCAAATATTATGGTGGTGATGTGAGGAAAGCTAATGATTTAAATGCTGCATACATTGCTGTAGTTGGTGAAGGTGTTAGTTATGGTGATCCCCTAAAAGCAGCATTTGCTGTATTAGAATATTTGTTAGGCAAAGGATCATCAGTAAAATGGGGTGTTAGCCAAGGAGTATTAGAACAAAACATATTAAAATCTAATATATCTAGTAATTTTGCTATTTCTGCTGTGAACTTTAATTATTCAGATTCTGGACTTTTTGGTTTTCTATTGGCTTGTAATGGAAGTGACTCTGGCAAAGCTATAAGTGCTGCAGTACAATGTTTAAAGTCACCTAAAATTACGGACACAGAAGTAGCTAGAGCTAAAAAACAGTTACTTTTATCTTTATTATCAACTTCTGAATCAAGCTCAGATTTGTTGAAACATATTACTTATGAAGCAGCTGTTACAGGTCAAGTACAAAATATTGAAAAGTTAGTTTCTGCTATAGAATCAGTTAGTTTTGATGATGTAAATAAAGCAGCAAGTTATGTTGCTAATAACAAGTTATCATTAGGTGGTTATGGAAATATAGTCAGTACACCTTACTTAGATTCTTTATAATATAATGTGATTGAGTTATCATATATTTTATTAAATTTATTTTTAAAAATTCTCAACTACTATAAATTAATTGTTAAAATAATGACTTGTTTGTTATAAAATTACAAAAAATAAAATTTAAGTAAATTTTCACGATTGGTATTATTTAATTTTTATAATAATTCATAGTTTGTTATTCGATTTCTATTACTTAAAGTAGTATATTAAATCAGTGTTGCTCAACACTGATGATGATGTGGGAGATCGTGTCAAGTAGAAGTGTAGGATACGACCCCAAGTAGTTGGGATTAAGGCGAGGAAGAAGAAGAAGAAGTAGGAGTTGCTCAACCTTTTTACCATGGCGAAATATTAATTGGCTATTATTTTAATGATTTCTTTCATAGGCTTATTCCTATTTAAACCATATATTGATCTAAAATAATTACTTTGCGACCCTTTTAATGCAGTGTAAAGAAATACTACATTACATTATTGTATTAATGAATATATAGATAAATTTATCTAATTTTCATACAATATATATAATATATTATCCAAATGGATAGTGTAGTAAATCTAAAAACTTTGTTTTAAGATAATTAAGTTTAAAAAGTTTTATCTTCAAACAACCATAAAAATTTTTTTTTTCAAAATGTTCATAGAGTGATCTAGCTTTGGTACTATAGATCCAAATTATAATTATAAATAGGCTTAGTCTAAATTTAATTCTGGGCATGCTTCTAATAGTGTATTATGTAGGAAATATTTTTTATTATAGCTAAACATATATAACTCAAAATTGACATATAATATAATAAAATATAAAACAATAATAAGTAAAAAAATCATATATTAAAGTAAAAAAAATAAGTTAGTAATGTTATCAAACAATGTTTATTTTATCTATAATAACATTGAAAAAATTTTTTTATTGTGTTAAATTTTGACCTTTACCAGTCCATTGTTCTTTGAATTTAACTTCTAATCCAAGGTCTCTCAAAGCACTCTTTGCTTCAAATTCACATTCTTTATGTTGAGCGATGATTTTTTCAATAATACTTTCAACATTCAAAGTTAAAAATTCTGATGCCAATTCTCGATTTCTTGAAACAATATTTCTTATAGCTGTACACGCATGTTGCTAAAAAAACTTTATTAAATTATGATTTATTCATTTTTCTTTTAATAATATTAAAAAGATTTCATCTAAAACATAAATGTAACCAAATTCACAGGGTTTAAAATAGGTGGATTAATTTTTAATAAATATAATTTGCATTTAAAAACAGTAAATAAGGTAAGACATTTTTTTTGTTATAACACAATAGCAAAATTTTTAAAATACTTGTTTGTTCACAGTTTCTACAAGACCGAAAATATTGTTAATGTAAGGTATTAAAAATTTAAAAATAATCTGAAAAAATATGGAAAGAGCAGAGGATTTGAAAATTTTGAAATTGTGATAATTCTATAACATTTGAATTATTATAAGTTTATTTTTAAGTATAAAAATATTTACTTTATTTTTAAATAATTATACTTAAAAATAAGTTTCCCTATTTAAATGCTAGGATTTAAAAATGATATACCAGTATTTATTCTATTTTGGAAGGATATAAATTTAAATAAATTGAAGATATTTAACAATTAACATTTTAAAAGCTCAATATGTGAATTGTTAAATTATTAGAAAATAATTTTTGTAATAGTAAAAATTGTAACAGAAATTAGGGGTTTTAAATATACTTGATGTTTATAATCATTTGAATGAACTTTCATGGCCTGAACAATCAATTCAGCAACTCCTATCCCAATAAGTTCAGTACTATTTTGAGGTGATCGTAGACACAAAGTAGTAATTAATTTCATAGCTTCTATACATAATGGTTTATTATTCTAAATAAATATTTATGTATTAATAAGTGATACTTATCATTAAAAAAAATTTTTTTATCTTACTATATGTCTTTGTAAAGCCGATAAAATATGAATACATAGTCCATGTTTTCTAATATCATCTTTAACTAAATCATCTCCAGCTAGTGATTTCAATAATCTAAATGATTGTGTATTCAATTTCTATTACAATTATAAAAAAATGATATTAATTCAATGTTAATAAAATAAGAAAATATTAATTAAGACTTTTAATACTAATAATTGGACGGTCAGTATAAATTTACAGAATATGTGAAAATGGGATACATGGGTTTTAGTACTCATATAAATAAATTAGAATAAAATATTTAAATTATTAAATTATTAATAAGGATATAATAGTATATAAACTAATACTGAGATAAGGAAGTACGTATAGGATACATTCTTTTAATTTTAGACCCTTGATTTATGAGTATTGAAACTAAGAATTTAAAGGTAGTTTAAGGTAATATTTTTATGTTATATTATAATTTATATTACGCCCCTAATTATAAAGTTTCGTATTTACTAAATAGAACTAAATATACTAAATACCACAGTTGTATGATATTCCATAGCAAGTTTTATTCTAGTCAAACCTCCACTTTCATTAAATTTACGACAAAACTCAAACCGAACAATGATTGTTGCTAATGTGAAAAATATCTCACTAGTTACATCTTCAGATTCTAATATAAAATCTTCTATAGAAAAAAGTAATTTTAAGATTTTTTCAAATTTAAAATACAAAAAATTCTAAAATTACACTATTTACCTTTCATAATAATAATTAATTGTTCTAAAACATCGCATGCTAAAAGTCTTGATCGTTCTCCAGCGTTGGAGAAATCCCCACTGCAGTTATCTTCTCTTATCTGAGCTCTAATTAACTGACATGTTGAACTGATGATTTCTTTGTTAGAGGAATTAATGAGTAAAATATTTTTGAGAATTTCGCTTAAACCAATAATTCGTAATTCCTTAAAATACATAAAACAATTAATTTAAAATAAAAAATTATTTTAATTAAGTTATTTAAAATAAAAATAACAGAAATAATTTTAGATATTTTACTTCTCTTTCATCTTCAGTTACACTTATGACTTTGAACCAAGATAATAGAGCATTTAGGATTCCTTCATGTTCAGTTTTCTTTAACATATCTACCATAATGTCTAATGCTTTACCATAAATAAGTTGCTTTCCCCCTAAAATTATAATTATGTTATAAACTGGATTATTATTTATTTAACAGTTTAAAACTCATTGTTTAAAAAAAAACTTAGATACTAGATTTTATATTTCTTACATTTAATAAAATTGTTTTTATATAAAAAATTGGAGGAGTATAAATTATTGCTATCATATATAAACATTAAAAGTTTTTAACGAGAATATGCTAAATCATCTAATATAGTGATAAATAAGAAGTAAAAATACTAACTAGAAATCTGAAATTTATAAATATATATTTCACTGTTTAAAAAATATATTAGTTTAAATTTATAATCATAGTACACATTCAGAATGTTATAATTTTACATAATACCAGATAAAAGAGCTTCAAAGGTCTTTATAAATTGAACTTTATGATCATTATTAAAATCTGTCAATCTTTCGAGATAGCTGCATATAATTTCAAATGCACCACTAAATTTAGATAAACGTTGTCCTTCATTAGTTATACATTCTTTTTCAACTGTTTTCAAACTATCCACAATTGTATTTATTTCTATTTCATTCCAATGAGTTATTTCAATAGATTTCTTTAACTTGTTCAGAGCAGATGGTAATGGCCCATCAGCTAGTTCTAATTTAATTTTTATTTTAGACATATCCATACCCTAAAGAAATACAAATTTCAATATATATTTTTAAGTATTTTGGGGAAAAATCAAAATATTAATAATAAATTAACCGGTGGAAGGTAAGTACCAATTGTTGAAATTGATTTATGGTGTCAGTTAGCGCTTCAGAATAACTCATATCCAGTAATTCCATTGTTTCAGTTATAGCATCATCAAATGTTTTTTGATCCATTTTTTTTATAAATTATTAATTGAGAATAAAAAAGAAATAAGGAAAAATATAAAGCATGCCCAAAAACAAGCAATGTTTCTATAAACAGTTTAAAAGAATTTGGATTGCAATATTGAACATGAGTTATCTCAATGTAATAATCAAATGATAATAGTTACCACAAAATAATAAGAGTTACTACAATTGCTACAGTAAGTCAATACTACGAATATGCAATTGTCTCGAATTTCATCACTCAAAACAATTGGTGACAACTAATTTTTTGGTTGTAGAGAAAAATATCTATTCTACATAATGGTTGTAGTTATAGAACATAGTTATATGTTGTTATAGAAAAATTTTACCAAAGAGATGTTTTTATCTGTTCTGTGTAGACATCTACTTTATGACATATTATCATAGATATATATAATAAAACTACATATGTGTACTAATGCATCTGTGTATTCTATAGGTGTGATACATTGCAATACAATGATTGTATGAAAAGGTGTGATATCTTAGCCCCCGTGACTTATCGCTGCGGTTTTCTGGTGTCCAATGAGCGATTAAAAGAGTCAGCACGATGCAAGAATACACCGAACTGATATTTGTACATTGTGAAAGCTGCAACTGACATGGCGAAATTTTAAGTTCTAGAACACATAACGGATGGACATCGCATTTTAACATTTTATTGGAAGTTCGCAAGATTAAAATTTGGTACCAGGAATTCATGAGTATCGTCGATCGGTAACAAAATTATTCAAGTCATCTTATTGATTATAAGATTATAAGTGGCCGCCAATAATAATTATTATTGGCGGCCACTTAAAGTTCATCAGCAAGAAACTGGACGCTCTAAAGACACCACCTAGAGACGCTTGGATAAATTTTCTTACACATTTCTCCTTATAAATTCCTGGTACAATATTGTAAACATTTTTATAAAATATCGATATCGATATTAATTATGTAAAACCGTGACACCGTACCTCATGAAATCCTGGTACTAAAATCTTACTTTTGTTTGAAATCCTATACAACTGTGTTTTAAACTACACAATTCATTTATTTGTCAAGGTCGTGTGAATAACATTTAATCTTATTATTTATTTAGTATTAAACTGACTGAGTAAACTACAGCGGCGCTGTAGTTAAATTATAGTAAGATTTTTTTATGTATAAGAAAATTACTATCTCATTAGTAGTAAATAAATAGCGGGTACGGGCTCTCAAAGGTGGCGTGGCTGCTTCTGTCTTAGGTATTGCGCATCCTCATTTTTTTTTAAGATGGATTCAGCGAACGCCTGGACAAGCTTCCACGAATACTCAAGAGTATCCGCCGAAACCTGGAACCTGTACTGGAGGACCGAGTGTACGACGCTGACTAAGTATGAATCCCGCCAGGCTGTTTATGACTTTCTGGGCCTGCTGGGCCTCACGGGTAATATGCGGCCCGAACTTTAGACGTTTGTCTACGACCAAGCGCAGATAAGTCATGGAGTCCTCAAGCGGGATTTCCAACCCAAACACGGCGACTCGTTGAGGAGTGAACTTGTACCTGCCTGTGAATAGATCTCCTTCGGTCTTGTTCAGGGCGAGACTAAGTCCACTCCCCCCTGCTGGATTCAGGCGGTCATGACGCCTTTAGCTACCACTAGCGTGTCGTTTAATTCTAAAAAATTGATGGATAATTACAAAAGCAATATCAACTCCTATTTTCTCAATTATATCCTGATTAGTGGTTCTTTGACTTAAAAATATAATATATGAATAAATATTAATTATAACAATTAAATTTAGTTTGAAATTGATATTCAATAATTTAATATTGTAATTTATTTGGATATATTATAAAAATAATGAAGTAGTTGTATATTCCTTTACTTTTAACGCGTATAAAAATTTAAAGGGTTTGATGCAATACTTTTCAATAAAAATTTTTTTGTTACTTATGAATAAATATACTGGACTACAAGGAACTTTCATCAGAAACAAAAATAGAATTTTCTAAATCAATTTTTCGCGCTGTTTTCAAATTTGCAGTTGGACTTCTTCTTCTTCTTCCTCGCCTTAATCCCAACTACTTGGGGTCGGCCATCCTTATCCTAAATTTCCGCTTGACACGATCGCCCTTCATCATCTACGCTCACATCAGCAGTCCTCATTCGCATTCAATAGCATCCCTCCATCTCATTTTTGGCCTTCCTCTACCTCTTCTACATTCAACATTAATTTCTATAACTCTTCTTACCATCTAAGTCTATTTTCTCACGTTTTATCCATGATTGACACTACACCTATACTCTTATATGTTTGTTCCTTATCCTATCTTCTCTAGTCACTCCACACATCCATCTAAGCATTCTCATCTCTGCTCTACTTTCTTATCAACCGCCCAATACTCTGAACCATACATCATAGCTGGCCTTATTACAGTCTTATAGAATTTATCTTTCAGCCTCATTGGAATTCTTTTATCGCATATGACACCAGACGCTTCTCTCCACTTCAACCACCCACACTTAATCCTGTGTCTTACATCCTCGTCAATACCACCGCTCTTTTGCACAACTGATCCTAAATACTTAAAACTTTCCACCTCTCCTATCACGTCATTGCTTTTTGTCACTGATCTCCTTATTTCACCTACCTCGTATTCTTTATCAAACTCGTACTCAATATACTCTGTCTTACTCCTATTTATTCTTAAACCCTTTTCTTCAAGAGCTGATCTCCACATCTGTAGCTTTTGATTAATTTCCTCCCTATTTTTTCCCATTAACACTATATTGTCAGCAAACAACATGCACCACGGCACCTCTCCTTGTATTTCTCTAGTAATTTCATCCATCACTATAGAAAATAAGTAAGGGCTTAAAGCAGAACCTTGGTGCACTCCTACTCTTACCCGAAAACCTTCTGTTACTCCTCCCACACTTTTTACCCTAGTACAAGTGCCATCATACATATCCTCTATTATATTAATGTACCTTTTCGGGACTCCTTTTCTCATTAAAGCACACTTTAGAACCTCTCTTGGTACTCTATCATACGCTTTCTCTAAATCTATAAATACCATACACAGCTTTTTCTTCTTTTCCCTAAACTTTTCTATTAGTTGCCTCACACAAAATATTGGCTCTATTGTTGACTTACCAGGCATAAATCCAAACTGGTTTTTAGATACCGATGTCTCATTTCTTATTCTCTTATCTATTATCTTTTCCCAAATTTTCATACTATGATTCATAAGATTTATGCCTATATAATTTCTACACTCCTGTATGTCACCTTTACCTTTAAATATCGTTTCCATTTAGAATTTTCCCTTTTAAAAAACAAAGGCATACAAAAACTGCAGTTTGACTTTTTTTATCACTTCTAATTTTTGATATTATTTCTAATTACATATAAAGTAATAATTAAAAAATAAAAAATTGTTTTTAAATTATTACTGATTTTGATTTTTAATTTGTTAAAAATAATCAGTGCAAAATTTAATTTTTAATCTATTTTTTTTTGTTCTTTAAAGTTAATGAAAAAGTTTTGATAAAGTTTTGTGAAAGTTTATTTAAAAGTTAAGTAAAAAAAAGATGAATTTGTTACCATAGCTTTTAGTTAAACTTGTAAGTTTTAAATTGACATCATTAAATAGAATATTTTATGAGTATAACACAAATTGTAATGTTAAGATTAATATGTAGTCAGATAAATTAGAGTAAATTTATCAGATAAGCTCAGTTATATTTGCATTTTTATCACAATAAATGATTTAAATAGATATCGTAGTAATCATTTCTAAGTAACTCTTGGTGTTTAAAAAGATTCTACAATTAAAATATTGAGAACTTCATTAATTTTAATGATTTACTTTAACTAAAAAAACCAATCAATATGTTGTTAAAAAAATCTACTTAATATAAAATTTGATTATAATTGTAAAATTATTTTGTTAAATTCAGGTGAAACTAAAAATAATTTTTCTTAGACTTATGATTTATATAGCAACATGTTACCAAAAAAATTGGAATATTATAGACTGGTAGTAACACACACAAATAAAGTGAAAAAAACAATAAATTACAGAGTAAATTTATTTAATTTTGTAGTTGAAACCTATTATAATATCAAACTTATATCTAATCAACTATAAATGGTTTAAGTCTTTCGTCCAATTTCTTATTGCGACAGTTAATTTTTCGGAAACCCAGATTTTCATAACAACTATTGTAAACATATTCACAAAAATTTTCGAAAGAACGACACGCAATTAGATAAATATCAATTTCCTTTGTAATATTTGTATTATTCAATGTAATTATTGACGTCTTGAAAAAATATATTATCCTGTTTTTCTCAAAAACATGATTTTCTGTAAAATGACACCACGTTTCATAACGACTTGTGAAGGAATTAATCTCATAACATAAGTCATTAAGATATTTTTGAAAAATGTCCAGAAGTTCTTTAATTATTTCATTCATTTTTTTATTGTTATCTTGATCGATAAAATCAATTTGAGAAAAGTTATTTTTCTTTAATAAAGTGAGACCATATACAACCCACTTTAATATTCTATGTAAACTCGAATGAGAGTTATAATTAACAATCCATATTGATGATTTATTTAACGTAATTAAAGCATTATACAACCCTTTAAGCATTCTTTTAGATTTCTTGAATGATTTAAATACTTCAATTAAACAATTGTTTTGGTACTCAATTGAATCTTTTTTGCATATTAACAATAAAGCAGATAATAATGTTTGGTAGTTTTTTAATGTTTCTGTATATTTACATCTTAATAGTTGACTTACGTGATCTCTTTTTATTCGAAAATTTACGTCATTAATTTTGTCGTTTAATATTGAATCTACGTTGAAGCGTTTATCATAATAAACTATATTTATGTATTTCATTGATTGCCAACCGTTTTCCAGACGAAGAATATTGAGAGCATCAATTCCATCATTTTGATTTATTTCTGGATCTTTTGGAGGTGTGAAACTATTTCAATCAAAAATATTATAATTACTACGTAAACGTATAAATGTAAGTATTAATAATGAAACATTTAAATTCAGGTTAATTTTTTAAAAATGATGAAAAAAATAGAAATTTCCTATAATGTTAAAATATTAAAGAATACAAATAAATAAAATTCGGAACAGACTTATTATAATTTGATAAATTAAAAAAATAACAATTTTTCAGAATATTATTTTTATAAATTTTAACACTTGTGGATATGTAGTACAAATAAGTTTATGTTATTTATTTATTAGGACACATAATAAAATATAATTTAATAAATATAATACCGCTAAAAATTATTCTATATTACAATACGAAACAAAAGTCGTAGCAAAACCTGAATAAAAATATATATTATTTTAAAATTATTTAAGACATATTTCATATAGATTTACTATATTCTAGCACAGTATTTGCGTAAATGCTTTACGTGTATTAAAGGACAGGTAAACACAATTTAAATAGCACTCGCTGGGTTAATATATATATTTAAATAAAAATTAACCACATGATAAAATAAAATCTAGTTCCAAATACAACAGTTGTATAGAATATATTTCGTATATCAATGCAAAAAAGAACAGAAGGATATGTATCGCGTGAAACTTCAAAAACCAGATAGATCGTTCCCCATCAGAGCTTTGTGGTCCAGTAAATATACTTAGCACCCTAACTAAATTAGCGGAGATATTATCATCAGGATGGATTCACCATTGAAAAATGTGGATGATGGAAGAACTCTAGTATATCTGCAATAAATTAATCACTGAACATATGGTACAATTAATAAGCTTTAAATATAAATTTCTTCTATTTTCAATAAATATAAAGTTATTAAATTGAAATATAATATTAGAAAATAAAATATAGGAATTCTTACTCAGGTGTTTTTGGGTTAAGAAAATGTTCAAAGCCAAGGTTTTTATACCAAAGTTCTATGGTTTCATTGTAAAACGAATTAAGTTTACTACATGTAGAATAAACAATTTCAAAGTTTAACTCGTTAGAACAGTTTACAATTTTAATTGTTGAATCGTTGGAGCATTTCTGAGTTTGTTTTTTTTCTAAATCAGTATTTTTAGAAATGTCGGTGACATTACTATATTTAAAAAGATTATTTACTATTTGTAATCCGTCTTCATAAAATTTGGTAATATTCTCTAATTTCGTTTTAGAATCATCAAGATTTGGTATTATATTAATGTCAACAATATTGTTGGTCTCTAATATTTTTACAAATTGATGGAAAAAGTAAATTTCATCAATTATAGGATGCATCACGCGGCCTACAAAAAACAAAAACTTTATGTCTATGTAGCTTATAAACTTCATAGCATTGTGAAGATTTTCAAACATTGCCGAGGAATTTTTTATTTCTTCTACAAGTAATGTTACACAACAAATAAAATTTTCCGATAAATTTATTTTTTGAAATTGATTACATTTATCGATGATAATATTCATGTATTCGAGAAACTTTTTTAGTATTTCAGTGTACTTGTAGTTAAGTACACCTATTGTGTAACGATAGTTACGTGTAAAAACATCTGGTACGCCAATTATCGCTAATTCGTAAGTGACTAAATCTTGTTTTAGTTTTAGGTTTAGCATTTGATTTGATCCAATTTGCGTATGAATGTAAGCCACAACTGTTTTGATGTATTTTCTATAATTCTTATTATATGTTTTGGATTGTATTGCTTCAGTTGGTTTCAATACGAAAACGACAGTAGATATTAAAATAAAATAGTAAAATTCCATTGAAAAAAATATTAATATTAAAAATAACTCGTTTGAAACTTAGGGAGATTTTAAAGAAATGCAAATGTGTTAATTAGTATATATAACATTTTTGTTAGGAAAAAAAAGAGTAATGAATATAATTTATGAGTATAAAATATAACATATTTTTATGGAGGTAAAAATCTATTTCAATGTAGTGGGTATTTTTTTTATTTTTTAAATAATTTTTTTGCGACGTGTAAATTATTTTGTGACTTATAATATGCTGAACATTTTCCTATTGAAATCCTGTGTACCAATTGCTTTCTTTCCTTGAGTTCGCATCTCTCCTAGATCACTCTGTGGATGACTGGAATGGCGTAGATCATTCGTCAATAGTTTATCGCATAGGATAGAAATATAAATAATTTTGGTTTCACCAATTATTTAGTTGTAAATGTGTTAGTATACAAATACTATACAGAAGATCGGAGAGCAGACAATATAAATACCCAAAAATGGTTTACATAAAACATTTAAACCCCTTCAATTACTTTTAAAAATAATTTAATTTAAATAAAAAGAAAAATGATAGGAAACAGTTAGCTTATATATTTATTGACATAGTAATATTTTATTAATAATTTTATTTAGATTAAACTGATTAAACTGTTTTTCAATTACGAAAAAAAATTGAACATCCTGTAACAATTATTATTTGTTTTTTGTATTAATTTATGATTATATCAATATATAATTTATGATTAAAATGTTTATATATATTTATATAAATTTCAATTTAATATACGTCATTTGGAAAATTATCTATTTTAATTCATTTAATTTTAGAGATTAATAAAAAAAAAAAAACACTGTTCTATTATTAAAATAAATTATTTTAACGAGCAATTAATTAACAAGTTTATTCAAATATCTAAAATCCTTATTTTCTAAATTAATAATCTGATTGACAAAAATATGTAAGCCGTTGTCAAACGCCTGGTATACGTGAAATATCGATATTATTCTGTATGTAGAATATTCATGAGAGTATGATTTGTAACGTGACAAAATGTGAACCTTTATATCTATTATTATTTCTTATGGTATAGATAAAGTTAACGTTTTGCTTTGCTAATGGCCGCGAGTACGTTATATCCGGCCGTGTAATCAGAAAACTGTACTTTTGCTGTCATGGTGAACGCTATACACACAATATTTTTTATCAATTTAATAATCGTTCCCTATATGACCACTCACTGATCAGTATGTACTAGTAGTGCTAACGATCTTTTAGTAATGCTGTGAAATATTACCCTCAAAAATTAAGAATATTTCCCTCATTTCCGTAAATGGTGGGAATCCACCCAAAAATTACGATTTTAAAAATCGTTAAATTGCGACATTTTTTTTTCACTTTTTTTCTTCTAAAAATTGCTATAACTTATTGAAAAATGAACGTATCAATACAATTTTTTTTTTATAGATACCTCGGGTATTTACATATAATTTGATATATTTTTGGTGAACATTTGACCCTTTACTTTTTTTTTAAACCACTATTTAATTATTACTAAGAATCAGTATCATGCGTATGATTTAGGTTCGGTTAGGGTATTAAATATATGTTGAAAATAGATCCGCGGGGAGCTTTGCCTACCACACCTTCCACTATATAGTTAAACTAATTTCGGGGAGGGTTAAAATCTTAAAACCTTATTTTTGCATACGCCCCTGCTAAGGTTATGGTAGTTTATTAAATATTCTTCGAATTAAGTAATTCGTTTACTCATTTATTGATTTAATTTAACAAACATTTTTATAAGATTATGAATAATCAGTCTTAATGTGTCATTTATTTTAATGATTGAAAAAGTGGACTATTTCACTACTTAGTAGTTTTTACACAAAATTTCAGTTTAAATCATATTTAATACGAGTATTAAAAATGCGCACTTATTAAACACTTCGAATTTATTTAATTTTTATATTATTTACAATATTTATTCACAATTCACAATTATATATTTTTATAATTCGATAACCAAAACAATTATAATATAATGGTCATGCAAAAAAAGTGTATTTAACAGCTATTTCTATAACACTTGTATTTTTATATTACAAATAACAACAATTATTTATAATGTATTAAATAATTTTCAATTTAATAATTAGATTATGTAATAATACATATAATATATGTTAAACATTTTTTATTTAGATACATATGTACAAAGTATAAATAAATATAGGACATTGAAAGTTTATATAATTTACTCTAAATTTACAATGATTAATTGATAGAGTTTATAAAAAAGGCATCCATTTTACAATAAAAACAATACTTTTTAAAAATTTTAGAATATAAACAGGCTATTTAATATTACTGAGTTGGTAATAACTCTTAATAAATTTTTTTAAAGAGCAACTATTTAAAAATAATGACTTACAGACAGCCAAAAATAACGAGTAATTAAAAAATACAAAAAAAGATTAACTTAACGATTTTAATATAATTAAAAATATGTATTACGGCAGAGATTCAAATAAAATTTTAGAATCTTTAAAATAAAAAAGTTCCCATTTTTTATTTTATTTTACTGGGTATTTTTTTATTTCTTATTACAGATTAAAATATACAGTGTAACCTAAGAAGGTTTGACAAATCTAATAATTTTTATCTACTAAATATTTTGCGTTACTCTTTTAAAAATAATTTGTTTTTTTAAACTATGTTAAGATAATATTTTTTTAAAATTTTAAAATAGCCGTTTTTATAAAACATTTTAATGCGTCAATAACTATTTAGGACGAGTATTGAGTAAAAACATTTTGATACATTGAGTGGGTACGTTGCACGGGTGTGAACAGTTCATACAATGCATTATAAATATCACCAGCATATTTTTAATGAAAATCAATAAATATTCGTTCTAAAATTAATTGATCTATTAAAATTTTTTATAAGAAAAGCTCATATGATGTTGACGTAGTCTAAGAACCCAATAGTTATAAAAAATACATGTTTCAAAAGTTATAAGCGTTGTCAATTAGGTCTGAGACACCTGTATATATATTTATTCTTATTTCAAATTATTAATGCTAATTTTAATTTTTAATAAGAATAAAATAGTTATTAAATTTCATTATCGGATTCAATTTTATAAATTTATAAATATTATTAAAAATTACGTATAAACAGATTTCGATTTTTGCTAAACGAATTAATTTTTTTCAAAATCATTTTTTCTCAGAAAGTATAAAGGGGTTTTTATGGACGAATGTCAAAAAAATCTATATTATAAATCAAAATCAAAATAAACATTAAACATGAGATATGTGGTTTTAATATTATCTTAATGATAATTTCATACAAGATTTAATATCTTGTATGAAATCATATGTGCATTCAGAAAAAAAGGATTGAGTAAACTTAAAGAAGATGCTTTTTTCTAAACGGCAATTATAAAATATGCTCGTTGAACCATTAAAATTAAATAGGAGTTGGCTAAAAAAATATTTCATTAGTGCTATAAAAAAACTGTGTACTTGTTTGTTGAACGTTTATAAAATTAGCACTTAGTGATAATCGTCTGTGTAATTGCGTTCAACTTTTAGCGTGTCTACGGTCTTTAATGTGTCTATTCTTGACATAATGTAACAAATAAAATATTGGTATACTTTCTTTGTATATAACTAAATCAGTAAAAACAGTGTTAATGAGCTCGCGCCTGACCGCAGGTAACTTGAATTTTTTATTTCAACTTAACAAAATAATAACATTATGTACATTTTATTCCAATATTGGTAGATCGTCATGGTTCAATTATGGCAATTGAATATCGATTACAGTTTCTAAATAAATTTTTTTGTGATTAAAATAACTTTATTGTGTATTAACATTAACAATCTTGAAAAATGATACATATGATTTTACAAATTTCGTATAAAAACTTTAGGAACTCGATTTTTTTTATAACGTTATTATCTAAGTTGAACATCGGTTCGGGTAAACGTCCAGCTCAAGATCATAACACATAAAATGGTGATGGAACTGTTGGATAATCCGGCTGACCCGGTCTGCATAGCAGCTGGACTCTCGCCTATAAAAAAATAATAAAAATAAGTAAAACATTAGAGGTAACTAAATAAAGTGTACATTTACAATTTAAATCTTTATTTATAATTTTTTCAACAAACAGTTGAACATTATTTGATTAATTAACTTAGTATTTATTTCTCTTATATACATGAGTATAGGCGTGTAAAGGTGAAGTTCCTTACTACTCTATGTTCTAAAAGTTATCTGGACCCTCCTCATAAAAATTACTAAATGTGCCACCCATGGGTAATTTCCCTACAAGTGTTAATGATATGAACTTCATTTTTTAATTCCTGTAGAATTGTAATTCTTGTTGATATTCTTTAAGTTATGTTAATCATGTAAAAATAATTATAGTAATTATATATAAAAAAAAAAGTTTGAATAATTACCATTTAGTACATGAACGACTACACTTGAAACATCAGCATTGGACGGTATGCACGAGTATTTTCCAGAATCGGATTGCACGGCATCTTGTATGAGCAGATAGCTTACCGTCATATCTCCTTTTTCTGTGACAACACTTACACCTCCTCGAGTGGAATCGTAACTAATTACCTAAATAACAAACATATTAATTTGATTAATTATCATGCACATCTTTATAAATAACGATACAAGGATAGGTTAACTGGGATACTTGTTAGGACATCGTGCTTAGTTAAAAACGTTTTATAGTGCCCCTCTCTTTTAAAAATAAAATATTTTGTCCTGGCTTTAGTTTTTTAAACAGCACGAATTGTTGGTTTAATTTTTACTTGAGTGTAATAAATCTCAAGGTAATACATAGCTTCACTAGTTAGTTTGTGCCACGTGCAATGATTATTAAATTTACAAATTAGACTGCAATTTATAGTTTTAGTTTTAGTTTTATTAAACGTTGACTAGTTTTAATTAGTTATAGACGTAAATCATCATTAATTACTCAACACAATAAAAATTAGTATTGCAAATGTCAAACTTAAAATTTAGTGATTAACTGAAATTTTTATGTTAATAAAACTAAAATGTTGACAAAGTCAGAAGCACAGTAGGTACAAATGATATTAGATTTATATAAAAGACGAGGTAACGTGAAGTATTTTTGTAGGAGATAACTTTTGCCAGATTCATGTGATATGGTACTAAATTTTGTTTAAAAGTTTTCAAAGAAAAGTTTATAGCTTAGTATACAATAACATCAACGATGGCTTTAAGGGAATATTGAATACACTATGAGCAGCTTATTGATTTGCCCGTAGAAAGAACCATTATGTAGGATTGCCTGATGCAATTTCAATGAAGAAACTGTAGTCCACGAAAGTTTATTTTTTAATGTTTATATTTTTTATCTGTTGTCATACATTTTTTTTAGCGATATGTATGATTTAAACTTTGATTTACCTGAGTGACATACTTTTTGTTTTACATTAATGTACTTTTTATACCTGTAAAAAGCGCAAACTGCAGAGTTGATAAAAATAAAGTATATTTATTTTATATTAGTTAATAAAAAAAATAACAATGATAATCTACAAAAAATAGAAAAAAATATGTCTAAATGTGTACAAATGAAGATATCTTTTTTAATAAACAAGAATTATAATAAGATATCAAATTTTTAGTATTCTTTTATAATAATTATATTCTGTAATTATGTTTAATTATAATTAACATATTTTTTCTGAGAATGGTATCGAAAATTGATATCACCGCATTGAGTTACTTTTCTAATCTTTTAATTATTAATATAAAAATATAATTTTAATTAAAAATTGAAATAAAATTACTCCTGAATAAACTCACCTCATCATAATGGTACCAAAAAATGGAAGCTGGTGGCTCTGGGCTGAATTTGACAACACAAGTTAGATTTATGGTGCTTCCTTCATTTACATGAATGTCAGGACCTCCAGATATAGATGCTGATGGAACTAAAAGAAAATAGTTTAAATCAAAAAAAAAATTATACATATATATCTTCTTCGATTTTTTAGTAATTCATATTCATGTTAACAAATTTGATTGAGGTCAATTAATTTCAATTACAACCCACAATATAAGCGTAATATTATGTTATAAACTGATTTTTTTTATACTTTAAGAATTTATAAAGCTATAGTAATATTTAAATATAGAATATTTATTATGATATCAGTATAAAGTTTTATTCATACACATCACGGAAGTTTTACTTAGCTTTTAAAATCAAATTGAGATGTGTACAAATAATTGAAGGTGTACTAAAGTGGTAACATTTGGAATTTCAAGAATTTTAATTAAAAACGTTTGGTTGCTCGAACTTTTGCTCCGTAATAGTTTTAAGCACACGTAAGTATTATGTTGATACTTATAACATTCGTGAATGAGATGTATCATATATTCTGTTGATAAGAAAGAACTGCTAATTAGTCAAATAGCGCTCTTAATAGTACTTAACATAGAAAAGTTTGAAAATTAATTTGCAGAACGGTTTAAAATTGTCATCTTGTTAACTCAATAATTGTAACAAAAACTTTTATGATTTTAAATATTAAAAATGTATTAAAAAAATAATTTCTTACTGGTATTAATTACATCTAATTTTGTATTATTATAGTGTCACTTAAACCATAATTTATTCTACTTTCTATTTTGTCTTCTTAGTTATTTCTTAATAATAATTTTAGTATCACGCTAACTCAAAAAATTCAAATTATTAATTACAGTTTGATAATTTGTAAATAAGAGTTAATTAATTTAAGGAACTCTAATCTAGTATGAATTCAATATATAATTAGTAGTTTGATAAAAATATTTTCAATTAATCCTAGTTGAGAGTTGGATTAAATAGAAAGTGGAATTATTATCTCTTTGTTGTTGAGTTATTTATAGTTTTGAGTTACGGCAGAGTTATTATGTTCCTCTGACATAACTACAACCATAATGGAAAATACATTAAAACAACTATTCCCTTTACATAAAATACAATGTGGGTCAATGAAATTTAGTACATTTATGTTAATGAAGCAGAAGCTACTGTTTACAAAACTGTATTATATGTTTTTCTCGTGATTAAACGCAATGCGTTCTAGTGTTATATTATGACATTATTAATTTGTATAATGTAAAATCAATTAAGTATTATTGCCAATTATACGGAATGTTAGTTTTATAATTTTTAAAATTGGTTAGTTTTACAAATTTAATTAGAAATGACAAAGAACTATGGCCATTTTAAAAGCATAATAATAACCTTTTGTAGCGTCTCCGTCTCCTATCATCATGTCTAATAAATCTTCATGACTATGGAAAGGTGGTACCGAATCTGAAACGATGTACGTTTAATTAAATGAATTCTTTTCATCTCGAGATCATTTTTTAAGAATATATACTGTAAAAACGAATTTTTATTGTTCAAAATAGATAAGTACATCAATAAAAGAGTAGCTATTTTAATACTTTTCCTATTCAGTGATACTTTTTTATAGTTATATACAATTAAATCATTACTATTTAGTCTATTTAAAAGTGAATGATTAATACGCGGAATATCAGGGATTTTTTTTTAAATAGCTTCAGAAAATTCGAATTAGATTTTAAATATATTGAAAGTTTAACATTTGACGAATAAATTTAATTTAGTGTTGATTTCTATTCTGCGGTGATTTGTTAATCATATGAAGTTAATACTTTTGTCTTACCAACAACATTAAGTGTGACAAAAATACTGCGCACTGGTTGAGTGCTCACTTGACATTCATAAATACCAGCATCTCTTTTTTGAGCCCATTTGATGTGAAGTGTCCACTGGTCAGAATGTGATCTATGGTGGATGGCTTGAAACCTTTGATCACTGGTATATGTGTATGCACCTACCGTTAGTATATGAATGTCTCTATGTCTAATCCATGATACCTGTAGAGCAAAATTTTAAATTATTACAAAACAAAAATTGTTAATATTACCCTAAACGAATTCAGTAGAATTATTTGATTTTACTGAACTTAAAAATTTTAACGTAAGAATTGTTTTCAGAAAAAATTGATATTGATTTTTATTTTTTACGAGCAATTCTTTCTAAAATTTGTTTTATATTTAGTTTTGAGTTCATAAAAAACTAATAACTAAAAAAAATCTAAAATTATATAGACTAAAGGTTCAGAATTCACTCTTCTTTGAACTTTATCTTTTGAAGATGGAATCAATATAAAGTAACATGAAATCAAAGTTTGAAAACTTATTTAGGATTTTTTAGTGTAATTTAAGAGTTTACTAGTCTAAGTTTGACGGACATAATAATTGATGGAACGTTTCTACTTGTCAATATATTTAATTATTAAAAATTAAATATAAACAGGCGTTTTAAGATTTTATTTTAAATTTAACTTAGTCTGCAATAATAAATATTTATGCGACAAAATTTATAATTACTTATTCTTCAAAAATGTATAGTTTTTTTTTTTTTTGTATACATCATTTTTCAAGTTTAATATTCACAACAAACTCAAAAGCTGATTTTATTTTGTTTATAATAAAATATTAAAGGTATTGTTTACACGAAAACGTTTTATCAAATATCGTTCCTTTATATTAATCTTAACGTATAATTTAATATAGTCCTGATATTTTTTACGCGAAATACATACTTATTGATTGATAAATTTTGATGGACTACGTTTTATATAACACAAAATTAAATATTAATTTAATGTTGTTTACATTCAACTATTAATTTTTACTTATTTTGCTATTGTATATTGTAAAATATGTCAGTTATCTTTATGTGTACACATTAATATGAAATATTAAAAATGAGGATTAATGTTATTAATCTTTTATTAACAAACCATTTTATGCGGTTATGAAGATTACTATGTTAAAATACTTTTTTTCATTCGGTTGTATAGATACTGGCTATGATTATACTATTCAAAAATTGTCGTGTACTTTTTCTTGAAAATGTTTCACTTAAATTGTCATAGATTTATTACTTTTGTCTAGTGACTTTTAAATAGTTTTTATGTAGTTTATTTAAGTTTAAGAAGTTTCGAAGGCAAAGTTTTGAGTGATTCGAAAAGAGTTTAAAATATACACTGAATATTATACAATAAGGGCTTTTGTCAAAAGACTAACACCATTAGTATATTTTTAAATATTTATCAGTATTCAATGAGATTCGAAACATTCACTGAATAGACAATTGTTTTAAAAAACGATTCAAACTTTATTTTTAAGAATATTATCGAACAGGACACATTTTGTGTACATTATTAATAATCACTGTATATTTTAAATTTCTTAGTTTGTATTGTCCGTTTGAGTTAGACATGAATCTCGCAGTGTTTTATTTTGATTTTAGACAATCTGTCACATACAAAGGCTATCTGCTATTGTGTAGTAACAATAATCGTGCATAAGATTTTGACAACAGAAAATCCGAAGGAAATGGTAAAGCGCTTTAGACGATCTCTTTTGTTCTTTTGTCATGCACATAAAACGAAAAGCGAAAGTTGTCTATGTACATTTGGTATATTGCAAAAGCAGGTGGATTTTTGTACGGTTTCAATTTTTATGCTAATGAGATTTACATAAATCTCAAGAAATCAGTTGTATAATTATTACAATTCAGAAATTAAGTTTGAATGAGTTAAAATTACCCCAATTTTAACAATTATTTTTTTTTCCAAGAGATAAAAAACTTTTTTAAAAACATACATTGTTCAGGATAAATAGAGTAGAAAAGTTAATTTTTACCTGGATGACTAATCGATAGACATTGTGTTAATTTTATGAATTTAAGTATTTTAATTACGCAGAAAAAGAAAATTGAATAAAACAATTAAATTGTTCAACTCAACTTTTATAAAAAGAAAATATTATATTCTAAACACAATACGGTTGAAAAAATTCTTTATTAGTGAATAAATATATTTTAATATGATGAGATGCCAAATACTGTTCCCCATTTGTTTTGCATTATTTTTGACCAATGTAAGGTCGTTATACTTTTAGCTTTCACGTTCTGAGATTATTTGCGTCCTCTGCCATCATCTTGCTTTTCACGTTTCAGCCATTTATTTTCAGAATTATCGTCAGTCTTCTATTATTTTTCTTTTCTCTTTTTACAAAATCTTTTTTAACATTTCTATCTCGATTTTTTTAAAAACAGAGAAATAAGCTAACAAAGTTTACACACGTGTAATAATAAAACGGCTCAGAACATGTTTATGTGAACGTGTTCATATGAATTTTACAAGAACACGTTCTAATTTTAGAAAATTAACTAGAACACGAAGTCAGTTCTTTTTTTTTGTATGAACATGAACATTTTTAATTCGTTCAGCGCAAAGTTTATTTGACTGTCTTTTTACCGTTCAAGTTATATAAAAAAAAATATATGTCTATAATTTGAAATCAATATTGATTTTAAATTAATTTTTAAGAAATAATATAATATCATAGCGTAGTAACAGTAATTTTTTAACGTGGTAAGTTTTAATGAGATAGTAGTTAGTACCATAATCATAAAAATAGAGCTCGGGATGAATTCATTTGATTGTTCGTGTCAAAGGAGGATGGCACAGTGGAAGTCAGTGAGTTTCGGTTCTTTCATTGTCATGAGCTCGACTTAATTTCACTAATTTAATAATATTATTGTTATGGCTATTTATTCATTATACACATATTTATTTTAAGGTTAAGTTACTAACATTTGAGTAAAAATTATATTTTCTTTAAATTAAGTTTAATAATAAAAATCTCAAAGGAGACATACAGTACATAAAGTTTTATTTGAATTTTTGTTTTATCTAAAGAACCAGCAAAGACAAGATTTAACTCGGCGAGTGGTCGTCTGAAAGGTCCCGCCAATACGCTTATTCAATTAAATGCATTACTAAAAATATTATTATAATATTTAATTTTAAATTAACATATATACATTTTCACAGTATTAATTATAAATATGAATTAATTAATTTTATATAAGTATGTGAATTTGAATGCAAAAATTCATTTGATTAGTTATAAAAATAGATTATTTTCAATTTTGAAAAAAATAATATATATAATATTTATATAATAACATATGAGGTGATTCATTTATCAAAATGCACTCTTTCATTTACTTACAAAACAAAAGTTATGATAAGAATTTTTTTTGGTTTTATTAACAACATATCATTTTTTTTATCAATCATCATACATTATACCTTATGAAGTAATCAACTTCACTTTTTTAAATGCAACATACATATCTAATAAGCTTACGTACTTTTTTTAAATTCTACTTTTGTATACTTATTATATATATTATATATTTAATACATATAGTTTTTCTGAAAATACGAAGGAAGTAAGCCCCTTCAAATCTCTCATATGTGCCATTACTTGTCAAGCTCAATATCTGTATTATAAAAAAAATTTATTGGATGTTATCATGAATATATTCTTTTTTAGTTAATGTAAATGCGAATACTTTCTTTTTGAAAAAAATGTTATTTGAATGTAAATTAATTCGATTTGGAGCTCAATGAATAAGAATGAGAATGCATTATTTTTTAGATGAATTTTCGAAACCCTAAATAAAAAAAACTACAAATTTTATTTCATAAAATATTTTCTAATTTTATTATTATTTTAATTTTGTCATTAATTTAAAAAAAAGTTAACTGTAATGAACTTGAACTTGATTTAGATCATATTTGATTTAAATAACTTTAACTTGAACTAGTTCATTTTTAAGAATAATTTTTCCACCGATGATGGACACATGTTGATAAATAAATGCCGCCCAAATTATTATAATATAGAAGCGACAAAAAATGTTTTCATTGAGATAATTATTATTGTTATTTTAAAGCATGTCCTAAATACTTAGGCTTTTTATTTAGTATGTAGTGTATATGCAAAGATGATATAATTGTGTAATGTATAATCTTTAATTTAAATTTTTGGTCAAATTAAATTATTATTTAATAATAGATTGCGGAAAATTTACTTACAGTGTTTACTTTGAGACATAAACACAGATTATTATGCTAGTTTGACTTCAAAAGTTCCAAATAATTCATAAGTAAAATCGTTTTGCAAGCACTTCCCTCAGTTCTTATATGCTACATGAATACATGTATTAGTGTGTAAAATATAAGTGGTAGTAAAATTGTATCAATTTAAGTTACTTTTATTTTTTATAAATTTACAGGCATCATCAAATATTTGCATTTATACTTGTTTTTAAAAAGTTACTGGAAAAAATTGTCCAAACTTTTACTGTTTTATAACATTAAATTGTATTAGCTGTGACAGGTCATGGGATTTATTTTAGTAGTACGGTCAAACTTTGCAGTTACAAATTTTTAATTTATTATACTATTAGGATATTTTTAGACATGCTGAGAGGCTAAAGAAAAATTTATTGTAAAACTTTCATTTAAATCATTGTATTGCTTTTCGTACGTAGATAATATATTATGTAAGCACGAGCAATAACCATTGAAAGTATGGCTATTCTTAATAAATGGTATAAACAAATGTGAACAAAGTTGACATCATGCGCATGATAAAATATTTACTAGATAATTAAGATAAGCATAGTGTAAAAAATGTCTAAGAAGTTTAGTTGAAAGTAAAATAATTAAATTAGCAAAAGCATATAAATAANTTGACATCATGCGCATGATAAAATATTTACTAGATAATTAAGATAAGCATAGTGTAAAAAATGTCTAAGAAGTTTAGTTGAATGAAAAATAATTAAATTAGCAAAAGCATATAATAAAAAAAATTAAATTATAGGCTTTATATGTATAGGCGCGTAAAGAATTTTCAGTGCTATTTTGGATAAGATTCACTTTAAGGTTTATTTTCAAAGGTTAAAACTACCCTTAAAAATCCCTTATTAATTTTTTTCATCGTTTAAGGACTTTTTTGCATGAACTTAAAACTTTCTAAATAAATAAGGAAAGTTTTATTTTTGAAATTATTTTATCTTTTAATCCACAATTAATATTATCAGAAAAGCCATCCAAAATTTTTGTTATTTTTTTTTAAGAAAAATATTTAGTTTCCATAAAAAATATGAACATAATATAAGAATTAACCACAATATATTATATTGTAGTTAATTTTTTAGGAATATATGGTAGTTTTAAAAAATAAAATGAAATTTTACTCGGAATTCTTGCCTTTTTAAGGACTATTAAATCATACATCTATCTATACATATTAGTAAAAACTGATATTATTGCCGTAGCATCATTCTACGACTAGGCACTCCATCAATCGTGACGGCAAACGCTTTTTCAAATCAACATCAAATCGGTCAGGCGAACAACAAATGACCTTCTACATCAACCAACCTTCGACAAAATTACACTTTGGTTACATTTATCATGTCTAAGTTTCCAGAGGATGGATACTTTTCAACACCTGAGCTTATATACAAAATGTGCACATATGGTCATACCAATTCTGGTAATCAAATAATGCTAGTTAAAAAGTAATTAAAATTATGTATTAAAAGTTTCAATAAATATTTCTATTATTGTCGGTGTAAGTTTTTTTTTGATGTTAATGATATGTTATACGATTCCATATTTTAGTCTCGTCAAATATGTTAATACTTTTCAGAATTTATCACAATTTGTTAATTCAATTAATGACTATTTTTTTTTAATTATCTGACAAATAATTTTTAACTATAATAATAAACAGTTTTACTTTTTAAATCATGAAAATTGGAATGGAAGTTACCTGAGTTATTTTTATTCGAGACTAAATTTGTTATTTTAGTCCTATGATAACATGTATAATTAAAGTTTGATAAAAGCTTGGAAAAAATAGTGTTGGAATTTTTTCTTCTGATCACCAATATTATTTAAAGAGTAATTCTGAAAAAAATTTGGAGTTTTAAAACTAATCCACACTAAAATCTTAAATGCGACTCTAGTATAATCTATTAAAAAAGAACTATGTTGCTAAACGTAAAATTCTATCATCAATAATGGATACCAATTATAAGTGTGATTTATTTCATTTTTAGTAAAATGAAAAAGAATTTTTAACCATACATAGATAATAATCAATTTATTTAAAACATTTTTTTTCTTGATTAATTTTGTTTGACCGTCAATTTCAGTTTTCAGAATTTATCAATCATTTATATTCATATACAGGGTGTTCAATAAGTCAGGAAACGGGTTTCTATTGTTCTCATTGTTACAAACAATGAACACCTTGTATACTATTTGAATATAAACCAAGAGGCAAATTGACTAGTTGTAACCAGGTTAACACTAAAAAATACTATGTACAAATACATATAGATATACACAAAATGAAAATCCCAAAAATATATTAGAGACACAGGTATAAAACCATGTGTAATATTTGGCCACTTTATCTCATCTGTTGGTTTAATGTATGGTCACGTAAAAAAAATTGTTATATTTACATTTTTTATTTATTCGCATTCTTTAATTTTAATCTTTTCGGTTGCCTGAACCGCAAACCACAAACAATTTTTTTATATCGTATTTTAACCAATGCACAGCCGCTTTGTAAAATATGTGTAGGTTTTTATTTACATTAAAATTCACTCGTGTAGATCTGCAATAGGATTTAATTACCTCGGAATAAAAATTATGATTTCAGCAATGTTCATGAATCAGTGTTATAATAATTACAAAAAAGTATAGTAAATATATAAAGTATTTTTATATTAATTAAATTCATCGTTTGTGTTTATGATAACATGCTAAAATATTGTACATGTATATAAAGTGCAAAAATCATGGAGTATTCTAGTTAATTAGTTATAAAATGATATATTAGTCCTAAAAGGTCTTGGGTATTGAAATATTAACTATAATTTCGAGCCTTTCAAAATAAATTAAATGGAAAGTTTTTTTTTAAATAACATGAAGTTAAAGGGGATGTTTACACTTCTCTCGCATGATATGCAAAATAAAAGCACAGTGATTTATCATTAGTTAATAAACATGATGAATATGTTTTGGGGTTCACTCATTTACATATTTTTAGTTTTGCAAATTCTGTACTTATTTATGAAATTTAATGAGAAATTATAACTAATATAATATATTCTGTTTTTTTTAATAGATTAAACTAAATACTATATTGATTTACTTAAGCACTATTAATACATATAAATCACATAAAACCATTTTTTTTATTCATAATTAATATATGTTGTAATCATTCAACTATTAAAATTTTATTACATTTCATACACAAAGGTGTTTATTTTATTTTCACTTATTAGCATTGACTCTTCATTAGTGATTGCATTAATCATAGCGCAATCTATTGGCCAATCTAAGGAGGCTCAGCTCCTCTAAAGTCTTTCATAGCACCCAAAAATTATGAAAATAACACGTATTTTTTTATAAAAAAAATAATTCAAATGTGGGGAAAAATTGAATTAGATCTAAATATTTTGCTCAAATTGCACTAATGACACTAATCAATTAGATTAATATTATGACCGTACGGTCAACTTAGTTACGATTTATTAAGATGACTTCACTACCTAACAAGTTTTTAATTATTTTTAATATTAATAAATCAAAAGAGGAACGGTGTGCCGAAACGGTTACGCGGCAGTACTTGGTTCACGCTGTCTCAGGTTCAAAACTCTGTCACGGGCGGCGTCATTTGCCGAGCGAGAGATCAGTTCGGTAATTGGAATACCCATCCCTCTATCTGGTCCCGGAGTATCAATGGTTAAGAGACCTCTATCCTTTGTAGAGGCCCCTATGGGTTCTAATGGGCATAAAAAAGCGAAAAAAAACATTAATAAAATAGTAATCAGTTCTTTTTTCAAAATAATTTTTTCTCTTTCTTTGTTCAACAAACATTACTCACTAGGTTAGTTTTCTTTTAACACCAATTATTTATTATAAATATCCGCTTTAGCTTAAAGTAAATACCAAGTATGTTCATCATGAGGCGTAGAACGCAGTTTGATGAATCGAGAAAAATATAACTCAAATATACCGAGAGCTTTTATTTTGCCTTCTATTAGTGTTAACGCATCGTAAGCACTGTATCCCCACTCAGTTTTTCTGTTCATTAATTTCTTTACTCTACTCTCGTTGAACTTGAACAACATTATTATTATTCGCTGTAGAAATTGAACGATAAAACGAATTTTATATTTCATGAGATGTATTAAAAATGTTAATAGATTATCTCTCTAAAACCATTTTATTCTTATTTCTCGATTACAAAATATATAAGTATTGTGTTCAAAGAACCCTTAACAGCTTTAAACTCATTTCAATGACTTATCACACAAGGTATAAACTTGAAGTATAATGTATATTCATCATATTAATTAAATCTTTCCACTCCAGAAACAAAGCTCTATAACAAGCTGGTTCAACACATAATTTTTTAAACCGTAAATGAAAATAAATGTAGTTTTTTGTTTTTGTTTGAATTAATTGAACTTTTTTCAAATTTAACTTTAATTTAAATTAATAAAAATGTTCATACACTTATAACAGCAAAATCGTCACAAAAAAAGTCTTTATTTTATTTGGAAAAAAATAAAATTAAAAAGTAATATGTGACTAAAAATTCAATAAGTATTGGTTTTATTTAAAATTTAAAGATGCAGCTTACCCTTTTTTCATTTGTTTTTTACATAGAGTAATTAAGTAAAATAATGTAAATAAATATAAATTTTAATGTTAAAACAAAATATGATCATACATACTTAGTTAAATATAATCAAAACATTCAAACAACAAGTTTTAAATGTTTATATATCCTAAAACTAACTGTAGTTAATACTAATATTTAGTTAAAATTCTAAGAAAATTTTGTAATTGTGTAATTTTATTGAAAATTCGGTGAAACTTTTCCTTAATGGGAATACTCAAGATACTAACTTTATAGCATAATGGATAAGTTTTACTTACTTAAAAGACATCACATATTTTGTGTGGTATATACTACATTGTAAAACTGACTTTAAAATAAAAACAAAACAATTTGCTTGATTGTCAAAGTTATTATATTAAGCTAAACTATTTCAATGTTGATATTAAGTTTAACAAGAATATTAATCTTCACAGGTGAATTCCATATTTAAGATTCCACAATATTGATAGTATAAGATATATACAGCATATTTTGCTTATAAGTATAATTAGTATAGATTTATTTACATAAAAATATTTTCCTCGAGATCAAAACTAATGAATAATTTAAAAGACTATAGAATGTATCATTAAATTTCTTGGGTGTGAAAGTAATCGAAAATCAGTAAATTGTATTATAACCAAACAATTATATATTTTATAGTTTTATGACAAATTTTGCTGCGGGGCTAATAATAAGTATTTTTTATTTAGGTTCACCTAAATAAATTATTTATAAAGTACCTGCGAAAATGCATTTATATCCATGCTTCCTAGAGACATCAAATTTCATAAATAAATCCTATTTAAATAGAATGTTGTAGTGAATAGTTCCACTATATAAAAAACATTGGTGTTATGGGAACTGAAATAAGAAATTTAAATAAAAGGGTTCTACGCTTGATCAATTTCAATTGAAAGGACGGTGCATTGATTTAAAGTATTATTTACACTATAAACATTTATCGTATATATTTACTGTTCGTGAATATAATCAAAATTTATGAAAATATTAGGTAAAAATTTAATTATTGGTTTTTAATTCTTATTATTAAAATATAATTGTATAATTAATTTCTAAAAAGTTTTTCAAATTAATTTTTTGTAAATTTTTTTTTTTATAAATAAATAATCTGACAAGAGATAATATACATATTTTTTATACTTTTATTTTTGAATTCAGTAGAAAATTAAAATACTATTAAATAAAATAATGTTTATTTATTATAATTAATAAAAAACGATTAATTTAATGAAATAATATGTTCATGGATCATTTTTTTACTGTAGATTTTAATTTTCTACATATATTTATTTGGTTCTCCATCTAATTAAAAATCTATAGATAATTTTGGTACTCGGTAAATGTTTTCTCGTACAAACTGGGCACACTTAACTAAATTAAAAATCGATTAATTAAGATTCGGCATCGTGACAAAACTTATTTACGTAAAATAAATAAATACAATACATAATTTGAGAATAATATATTCCATTATTTGAAGTAAGAACGCGAAATCATAGAAAAATCATTGTTTGTTTTTCTAAAATTAATAAGTTAATTGAATAATTTAATGAGAAAACTTCAATGTCGAGTATTCACTTAACAGTATGAAAACTGACATCCTATCGAACTAATTAAGTTTGTGAAATTAGGTGATATACATAAGAAGGTGTACATTATTTAATTAATTTGTAGAATTTTAAAATCTAAATTACTTCTTGGTACATAATTTTAGTTTAATAAAAATTATGTTACCAACTGGAAAAGATAAAGTGTTGTATAACTTGTAATTTATTTATAATTAAGTTACGGAGAGAAAAAATAAATTTTATTTTATTTGTACTTTCTATAAAATAAACGTTTACAATAGCGATCTAGATTGCGTCCGTCGATATTTTAATGAACCAACAAATAATATAACATAATAATAATGTAAGATGACAATTTTTAGAACTAGGTTAAAAGTCATGATTAATAAATTGAATAGATGCATAGTGAACTGAAAAGGTCCTTTTAGTTTGGGTTTCTTGGTAAAAGTTATTACATGAATTGGTAAGCTAACAAAAAAATAAACAGTAAATTGATAGGGAAAAGAAATCTATTTATATTGAATGAAAAATTGAGTATGCACCTAATGAAAGGCGAATATAAAATATTAATTATATTTACAAAAAACAATAAACTTACTTTAAAGTAAGTTAATTGTATTTACAACTCATTATTTATTCAACTGTGTTCTATATTTTTAAGAGGTCACAATAGTCACACAAGAAAATTACTCTATAAAAGTAAATTGAATTGAATCTAAATGCGTTACATACAAACTCCGAGGTCTAATGTCTAATTAAAATTAGCTATATTACCTTCCACTTTATGATAATAAAAATAAAGTAATTGTTAGAATTTTAGTTGTGAATACAAATAAAATACAACAATTTTAACCATGGATATTGTCTATGTTTATTATCCATTGGGTAAGGATATTGGAAATAAGAAGTGGTTGAGTCAGGTAATTGGATCAAAATGTGTTGGTGGGTTTTCTATGTAAGCTGGAAATAACGTTGAGACGATTACTTCCGAGTTCTGAGTACCGGAGGTGAAAGTACCGGACACTTACATTTTGTCGGATATATTAGCTAGGAAATAACATCAACTAGTTAGGTTTTATGTTGATAAAATTACTCAGTAACAGTTAAAAAATATACTTCTACGATAATTAGAAATAAAAATGAATTACGTTTTGTGATCATAAATTTTTTTAAAAATCTTTATTAAAAGTATTGTTTAACAAAAAGTAAAATAAATTCAAAGATTTTTTTCGAAGTGAAGCTTTTCTATTTTTATTAAGTATTTTACACTTTCTTGCTAAAACTAGACATAATATTACCGAGCTATTTAAGTTGTTTTTTTTTCAGAAAACTTTCAGTTTTTAAGTTTGTTCTTTACAAAAACTTTGACAACTTTATAATGAATAGAATTATATTAATTTTTAATGTTTGTAAAATTAGCCAACCGACTGCAAAAGTTTTTAATAAAAATCGTTATGCTGTATTGCAAATAGTTTATTTCAAGAAAAGATCATAAAAATTAATTAAAAGCCTGACGTGCAAACATTTTTTTGCAATAAATTTAAACAGCAGTTTTATAAATGAAATAGTGCTTCAATTTATATCACGAAGAAAAATTAATTTCATTTAATACATGAGGAATTCATGTTTAATTATGTTTATTTTATCGTTAAAAAAAGTAATAGATCTAATATCAAGTGTTTTATAATTGTACGAATTTATAATAGAGGGAATCTCGTAATAGATGGCAAAATTTAATAAACAATTTATTTTTGAAATAATATAAAACTTTTGGCTTTACATTTTTCTTGTCTATCTAGAAAATGTATCGATACTGTAGTTAGTACTTGAACGTATTGAAATATATTTTTTTTTACTAATAAAGAATTTCCTAGAAGCTAGAGGTTTTATTAATGGGCGAAAGAAGGTAACTGATTTTTTTTTAAGCATTCTTTAGATAGTTAAGGTGGCAAATAAGGGATTATGAGTAATAATATATGCAATATATTATTGCGAAAATCACACTAAATAGTTTAAGCTTTTTTTTTATAAAAATGAGATGGATGTTAGTTGCTGCGTAAATGTTGTGGTAACAAGTGTAGAATGTTGAATAGAGATAAAATAAGAGTGGTAAAATAACGATGGTCGACAACGAAGCTATAATTATTGTACAGAGGTTGAGTATGTTGGTAAATGTGGTATCGGACTGAACCGACGCTGAAAGATAGTTGCACAATAACACTAGACATAGTCGAGAATTTACTGTTATTTTGCTCATTAAACGTATAAGCTTTCTCAATGGATCATTTATCTGTATTTATTGTGCAAATAAAAAAAATAAAATATCAAATTCGTTATCGTTTTAATGTTTCATTGTTATTCAAATGCATCTCCTTCATTTTAACACTATACTAATGATTAATCATAAATGCATAATTAATGGAAATAAAAGGAGTATATTGTACCAAAAACAATATCTTATGAATACCATTGACTAATCACTTTATTTTTACAATTTATACTTTTCATTTAGTTTAATCTATAGTTGTTCAATATTTATACAAGAAACCATAAGAGATTTTTTGTAAAGAAGAAGTAAACAACTCATGAGAGTATAATTTGATCAAGAACTGATAAAATACAAAATAAATAAGTATGTTTCAAATATAAGGCATTGTTTTTTTTACATTTGTGTATGTATTATTATATATAAGTTCGTAATTTAGCGGTTCATTTATTTACTTATTGAACCAATAAGATTTGTCTTCTATAGCAATTAATTGAATAAATTTTTGTAAAACTTAACGAATTAGAAAGAATATTGAGAATTCTTCCAAAATGACTTTAAAGTTTCATTAATAAAACCAAAGATTAAAACTTAAAATTTTTATTTTTATACATACATATATTTCCTTTAATACCTTTATTTTATTTAAATTAAGTAAAATACTGGATAATGTTGTAATATTGTTTTTTATATAATATTCTGTAAAAGCGCTTGTGGTGTTCTTTTTGATTGTGTAATTATATTTATTATAAAAAAAAGAATATGAAAATATTTAAAATTAGATCATAGAAAGAATTTTTTTTGATAAAGTATATTTTATGTTTCAAAAAATGAATATTCTTTGTTAACTTACCGTTTTGTTATCAAGGTGGTTGACTTTGCATGTCAAATATGCGGATTTTCCTTCTAGAGCTGTTACGTTTCTAGGTGTTTCTGAGTCAAATTGTGGACCAATAGATTGGTCAACGTCCAGTTTCACCACATTTACATTCCTGCCACCGCTTACTCCATTACTGTTTTTACTATCTCCGTTGCCTTGATAAGAACACCCTACAAAAAAAAAAAATAAAATAAAGTATACGGATGAGAAAACATGAAATTAAATTAAATTTAATATTGAGCAGTAAAGAAGCAAAAAACTTTTATTGGTATTTTTAATTTTTAATTTTTTTTTTGTTTTGAACCAATTATAAACTTTTAGAGTAGTTTCTCATATTTTAATGTGAATATAACTTTTTTCTACCTCTTAAACAAAGTTTAAAAACAGTTTTTAAAGTATTTTGTTTTTGCAAATAACGCCATACCATTATGCTTAATAATTAATTAAAAATTTAAACATAACAACGATAAATGTTTAATGCGTTTGAAGTGCAGTGCAGTGAAGAATAAGTGCAATTTTAATAACGGTGTAAAACTTACCTTTAAATTTAAAGAACGGTAATATTATTTTTATACTAGAAAATTTTATAATTGATATAAATTTAAAATTCTAAATAATTTTTTTAAAATATTTTTGTATTCATTTATTATATTTTATATCTTATTTATTTTGAATAGTATACCATTTAATCTAAATTATCAGAAATTATATTTTTGATATTAATCTTCTTTTTTGGTTAAAAAGACCAACTTATAAGAAAAATTAAGTATAAGCAATAATTTACATAAAAAGTATTTTATATCAATATTTTGAGAAATTCATGCTAGTCAAATTTTGGTTAATATAGATTTTTAATTGATCTCCAATCAATTTTTAAAAATCTTTAACTTTAAATTTAAAATTTTCAAGTAGCTATTGTAAAAAGATTTTTGTATTTCTATTTAATTAAAATTGTTGGTTGTTATTTTGAAGACTAGTTTTGTGGTGAACAACAATTTTTGAAATAAAGCCAAATCTTAAATGGATTAGTAAAATCCAACTTTGAAAATATGTCGGATTCGTTATGACCTAAAAACTTTTTCATTAAATAGTTCATTTAAAAAATGTTCTTTGGATTAGGTTAAAAAAATTTAAATTTTCTATCGTAAATCCGAGTTAAATATTTAAAGAGTTTATTTCTTTTTTATTAAGATGCGATATTCCATTCTAGAAAATAAAAGTATTCATTCTCGATAATAGAAAATATTATTTTAGTGTGTTTAATTTATTGTTTCATAATGATATATTTTTAATTTAATCATATAATATCATATATTTAATTAAAGTTATGTATTAAATAAAATTATAATTAATGACCTAAGTTATAAATTTTTATATAATTTATCCTGAAATTTTAGTTGTAATCATAATTATTCATTTTTTTTGCTACTTTTGGTAAAATAGTTTGATATTTATAAATAACCAATAAACTCTTTTATTTCTTATTGACACATAACTATTTATAATAATACATAAAAAAAAAAAAATAGATGTATTTGTACTACTCATCTATTATAAATTAAAACGATGATAAATTTACTTGTAAATATTTTTTCAAGCGAAAAAAACGAGGCTGTAAATGTCGACGCTGCTTTATCAAAATTAAAATACAATTTAGATCTTTCTGAGTAAAAAATGTGGAAATGTTTACTTGATTTTACATCTTTGGTCTTTATGAATTAAAATCTGTTAGGAATTTTTTTATTTTTTACAATTTTCATTTTAAAATTTATTATTTAACTAATGTTCAAAATAATAATTTTCGACAACAATATATTGTTTACCATTTACTCGTGCATTAAATAATTGGACTCGCCAGCCCAATTATTTATGCACGAGTAGGATGTTAAGCTGTTTTTGATTGTATTTGAGAGATTTTTAGGTATTTTATAAAAGAACTAACAAACTTTTAACTTTATCAGGTTTTTCATTTATCTCTAGTTTTTTTTTTAAAGAAGAATCGTCCATAAGACCCAAGTTATAAAGCTATGATTAAAAATATTGTCATATGACATAATAATTTTTTAAGGGTAGAAAAAATACAAAATATTGAGTAAAAAAAGCCCTACAAATTGAATACCGAGTGTAAACAAAGTCCTAAAAATGAAGGCTAGATACTTGGCATATTTTTACTTTCTATTGATCGGAANGGCTAGATACTTGGCACATTTTTACTTTCTATTGATCGGAAATTTTTTTTATTATGTCACATAATGACATAACTTTGTTTTATATTAATTTGTCTACCTGAAAACACGGTGATTACCGGCGCGTTCGGATATTAGATGTTAGCAAATAAGAGGAAATCAAAAAGTAATTCCATTATAATTTATTAAAAAGAGTTATATTTATTAGTATACTATTAATACTATTAATTGGAAAACACTATTTCTTGGGCTTATTAATACACTTGATTTGTTTCTTTTTTCATAATTTTTTTTTTTAATTTAAATTTAAAAAATATAGTTTATGTAATATAAGACAATGAGTCTATAATAGAGCACAATTGAAAATAAAAGTGTTATCACTTTTTCCATGAGTATCTGTTTAATTATATAATTAAAGGTTCTGTAATCTTACGGTTTTTGAAACAGGTTGTATGGAAATAGATAATTCAACATAAATAGTGATATTATTTATCCACTGACTCTTTCTATTACTTATAATAAATACCTAATTAGTAGTTAATGTACCAATACTTAATACTTAATAACTTAAGGGTAGTATGGAGTATGGATAAGATTTTTTTATTACGGGTAATTAAAAAATAAATACTCGTGTAATTGAATGTCAAGCATTTCTTATATATAAAGTGTTCAGTAAGCGAAGAAATAGGTTACTATTGTTCTCATTATTTGTAACAAATGACCTGTTTTCTCACTTTTTGAACATCCTGTATATATTTTGTTTTCTTATTCCATAGTTTGAGTTCTATTTTTCTTTTGTTTACTCATTTAATGTATTTCGTAACATTTATCAAAGTGTTATGTGTTATCCACTTTCAGTAATTGGATTGTAAATAATAAAAAAAAATGATATATACAATGTGATAAATTAGATCGGACTAATAACGCTTATTAACCTTTTTGATCTAATTACAATTTGGTTTAATTTTCATTTTATAATTATTGTGATCTTAGACTACGTTTAAAGCATATATTTTATTAATTATTCTTTTAATAATCAAATTAATAACAAAATAAAAAATGTTTTTTTTTAATTTTAAAATATCCATGTTTTAGATTTTATTTAAAATTTTTGTAGGTAGACGACATCTTAAAGACGAGTACTTATTGAGTTATTAGTATTTAAATATATAAAGTGGGTACTTAGTTGGGTTGGCGCAGCTCGAAATGATGTACTAATTACGCCGTTCATGTTTTATACTCACACTATGAATTAAAATTTTTTAAATTTGAGATGCACTTGTCCTAAAATTATCATGGACTACTTAAATGATTTTGTTACAAAAGTGTCGAAAAATAGCTATTGGAAATTTTGAAAAAAATATATATAATAATTTTTAATTGTTATTTTTAGAATAATTAAAAAAAAAACATGCTTTAAACGTAGTCTAAGAAGGTAATAATTATTAAAAAAAAATTCACAATAACATAATAATTGAACTAAATGTGTATACCGTTGTTAGTCAGATTTGTATATATTTGTTGATGTTTTTGTCAGTCACGTGATTTTCCAGGCGTGTATTATTGTCGGTCGTGGTCACTTCACTGGGCATGGATCGATTGCTCGTAGGTATTTGGTAGAGAGGTAAAGCTAGTGAGAGAGACGGAACGGTAGACAAGAGCGTGCTGAAAAACTGTAGGTAAACTTACTGTACCAAAGTTTAACTGTCTACATATGTATCATCAATCAGCTCAGAAGGGAATGACACACACGTGGATCAGCTTGTCTACGAGTTGTACGAATTTCGGCATGTCACGTTTTTATCTAGTAATATCAGGAGCTTCTATAAGGTGGAGGATTTGTATAGTGTACACTGTAAACCATTTGTATCAATTACGCCAGTGAGTTTAAAAATGAAGTATGGCCGTAGGGTCACGATGAACTGATCAGCTAGGCACAAAAAATGATCAGAAAAGTCGATTACAAGATGTTTGGGTGACACTGTCTTCCTTGACTCGTCGTCAAATAAATGANCTCGTCCTCAAATAAATGAAGCACAGTATGAATTTCAAATATTTCATTGAAACGCTTAATAAAAAATATAGTATGTTAATTGCGTGTTGTTTCAGAAATCAAAAGAAAGCAATATTTTTATTACTATCTCGCAGTATCTATAATGCGATTATACAAGGGAAAAACATAATAAATTTAACACGGTCAGAGCTACTTGAAAATGTAATATTTTTCACGTTAAATTTTATAATGTATACTGTAGCTGCTGTTGTATCAGTTTGCTAACTCGAAAATGTATAAACAATATACACATTCTGTGGTATTCTGTAGTGCATTTGCTCTACGGCAATTTGGTCGAATAAACACGTGTGAGGTCGGGAGCAAAAAGGTAACATTAATATATCATAGTGTATTTTATGTATTTTTACAGGAATGTTGAAAAATCGAGTTGACCAAGTGGGTGTTACAGATATTGTTTTAAAAGAGTGCTACTTGTAAATCTTCAAACTCGTGAAAGTATACGAGGTTAAATTTTCAAAACTTGGACGAACTAAATGAATAAAAATTACTGTCATCTAAGTTTGAATGTCTGATAGACAAATGATTATCTAAGTTTTATTTAAAATACGTTGTTGTCTTAGACAACGCAGAAGCATATTACATTCAATCGCATTAAGTTTTTACTTAAAACAACTCTGTGGAAACGTTTTAAAGTTTTCACGTTTTAATTCATTTAACCTAGTAGATAATTGGAGTTAGCTAATACTTTACAGTGCCTTATCACTGACAGTTCAGTTGTCAGTCAATGACTAATTATAATCATATTATAAAAAATACGCGTAAAGCTAAACACTTGTAATTATTTTTACGAAAAAATTTCAATTAAAAAAAATGTTCTTTTGGCACTAATTCAGTGAGAAATTGCTCGAGATATTTTTGACAATGTTAACAATATTGAAATATGTGTAAAACATTGAAAGTTATTGTTATTTTTATAAGTCAGCTTTTTTTATTCAAAATTAAATAAAAACTTATTTTAAATAGCATCCAATATAGTTTGTATGAGTGTACAGCTTATAAGTATCACTCACGCGATTATATAGAATTTACACAGTTCAAATAGCAATAATGATAACGTCAAATCGATTTTCTATGGATTGAAAATGTTTGATAGTTTTCTGTATTTGTATTATTTGTTTAGTATTTTGCACAGGTGCACTAGACAGTTGGTCGATAGAAACAAAGTCGTCTCATCGTATTCTTGCAATCATTTTCTAGTTAAATAAACGTACAATTGTATTGTTTCCCTATTTCATCGCAAAAAAAGTTAAAATAAAAGAAACCAGGAGCTAAAATTGTATGACGTCACTCCGGGCTATGTAAATGCTGAGGGTGTCCGACATATACATACGGGCGCCCGTCGAACAACACCGAGTTCAGCTCAACTACAAAGACGAATGGATGATCAAGTCCCGTGTTCTTATGACAAAGTTTTAATCGCAACAGAGTTCATTAGCGTATGGTATACGGCTACGGCTTATAATGTATAGATAATACTTTACAGTTTTGGCGCATCATTTTGATTACGCTCATTTGAATTTTCCCGAAAGAAACTTGTCGAAATATAACACGACTCAAAGGGTTATATTTAGTTATCTAAAGACTGAAACAGAGTTTGTGACATTAAGACTGTTTTTTAAGCGTTACACGTGTAAACTTATTAAAAATAAATACTTGTGTCTTCAAATTGTATAGTACAAAGTTTTAACCAGACAAAATAAAAATAACTTTGTTGTCTAAGTAATAGTTTGATTAAGAAATTAAAGGATTCGAGGAAAATAGTCTTATTAAACAAAACACGTATTTATATGGATTCATATTGGGAAATTTCCCGAAGATCTATAATAGTAATATGTCCAAAGGATCAATGGGCAAAGGTCGGGGAAAAATTATTTGAAATATTTTTCTTAATTTATAATTATTTAAAACAGCAGGAAATCTATAAAAAACAAAGAAATGTTTTTTAATTTAAGCGAAATCTAACACCGTATATTTTTATGCCTTTATGTATAAGAAAAATCAATAAAAAGTAATAGAAATACAAAAAAATAAAAATATCAAGCCATAGAATGCAAAAATAAAATAAAAAAAAACCATAAAACCACAAATAACAAAAATAAAAGAAGCCATAGAAATGGAAATAACAAAAAAAAGAAGTCCTAGAAATGCAAAAATAAAATATTAAATAGCCATTTAACCACAAATAAAATAAATAAAAGAAGCCATAGAAATTCAAAAATAAAACATGTAAATGTCATAGAAATACACAAAAGAAAAGAAGCCATAGAAATAAAAATAATAATCGATAAGACGAATTTGAATTAAGATTATAATTTGTTTTTTCTTATAGTAATGTTCTAAAGCGGTTTTTTTCAATTTGTAAAATAAATTCATTATAAGAGCTATTTTAAATAATTTTTTTAGATAACTGAAACTAAAATACATTTCAAAAACTCAATTACGTTAAATATATTTTAGTTAATTACAATCTTGTGTTCAATTGAGATAGTTTAAATAGAAAGATGCATTTGATAGTAAATTGTTTTTTTATTCATAGTTTAAGAATAGACTCTAAAAAACTATTTATTAATATTCAATGTTTAAAACAATTAATAATAAAGAGCAAAATAACTGATCAAAGCAATTCTAAATTAAATTAAATTACTATACCTGTGCTGTAAATAAGTAATATGACTTATAAATAAAACAATAGTTACTACACCAGGTAATTGTAATATTTAAATAGCATGAACACCTTAAATATCTCATATCGTTATCAAGTAAAAGTGTTAATTTTTAAGCTACATTTGAATATAACTAGTATTAATTGTTTATCGTGTTGGCAATAGTTATTATATTAATGGATAACACTTTTTGATTTCTTTGAAAAAAGCTAAAAAGAATCGGCCTGCCCAAAAATGTATAAATTTACTGGTATCACTTTTATTTATCAGTGTCCTAGAGTTTATCAGTATCTTAGAGGAGTATCTAAACATAATTGAATGTTATACAGAAATGGTGTTGTTAATGTAGCGCGTTGAGATTGGGGTAAATACATATTATTAAGACATTTTTTAGTTATATACTGAAGTCTGAAAATTGCATTAGTGTTTTCAAATAATGGTAATATTGTATTCGCTATGCGTTAAGAACGTTAAGATGTGGATTGTAACAACATTTCTGACGGTTACTGTAAAAACAATCAGGACGGGGAGAGGAGAGAAGATGTCAAATAAAAGGCGGTCTGCACAAAATGAAAACTCAACGCAGTAGCTCCGGTTTACGGTCGACGATAATGGGTATAGAAATAACCCTACAACAATTCTTTATGTTTTTATTTTATTTGTAGGTATGTTGTATATGTAAAAATAAACCGTCACTTTTGCTTTTAAACGAACATTATTAAACGCGTTTACATGTAGTATATAGTTGATAACAACGTTTTTTTTTAAAGGCGTGTATTTTCTCGTATTTTTTTTCCCAAAGACTGAGTTTTTATAAAACTACACACATTTCTAAACTAGTAGAGAGTACTACACTTTAAGCTTTACATGTAAAGTATTACCGGCGTTCATTTTCGATCACAACTTACGACCGATTTCTGAAATTAACATAAAAAAACTTCGAGTCCATCATCAATTTAACGCTACGTCAACATCGGGTAACGTTATGTATAATATCATAAGTTGACGTTTTGGACTGTTTTAATAGACAATTGCGATATAAAAAGGTTCTTTATCCATTTAATGTATTGGAGATTGGAAATTCCTGAATAACTCATCTGCCTACGCCATTCAATCACACATAGATTTTTTTTTTATAAAAAAAATACAAATATAAGCTTAATTTCAGTAGAATCAATTTTGAAATATCCCTAAAGGAAAATAAAATACGAGGCTAATTGTCTAAAGATTTAAAATGTTATACCGAATTCACACGGAAGAACATAATAAGTTCGTCCGTATTATTTCTACACATTACGCAGTTTTTGTTATCTAATAGTATCTATAATTTTTTTAATAATAATGCTTAATTGATGATATCATATTAAAAAAATACATTTAACTATTTAAATATTAATTCTAGACAATAAATAATGACTATTTGTAACATTAACTCCTTAACAAATCGTTTCAGAGCAAAATATTTGCTATTTTATTTTTTATTTGGCTTACAGTAAATGTTAAATATTGTGTTTGCCGCTTAGACACGGTTATTGCCATTCGCGATGTTATAAATAGGAACTATAATATAATACTTAGGCTGTATATTTATTTATTGCTCGTTATTATTATAATAATGCTACATTATTATTGTATAAAATAATGCGTATAGAATGCACAGAGCCCAAACATAATGGTAGGAAAGTGCCAACCGATGACTTTAATTATAACAATAGAGGCTATTCCGAATTCCTTTTACCTTCGCAGGTAAAGTTATTGCTCCTGGATATTTACCATTAGCACTACTTTAAAGAATGGTTGCCGTGAACAGAATTCAAGCGTCTGAAAGAGCATGCTGTGCAACTTTACTATGCCTTGCAAAAATATGACCAATGCGAAAATCATGAAAACCGTTCGTTCATAGGAATTTCTAGGAAGCAAATTCAAAACTCTCGGGTTCGTTTGATATTTAAGGAGTTCCGAAAAACTTTTGGGGAATATATTGAATTACTCAAAAATAAAAACATTCATACCTTAATGTACATACTTAAAGGAAAACAAATATAGTGATATTTATACTTACAAAACTTTTATTGATTTCTTTTGTTGACAGTTATGTTTCTTTGAATTTATATCAACTTATAAAATATAGTCGATATTTCATAAATAATTTATCCACTATAAAAAGTAAGTTTAATACAAGTTATAATCTGTGACGATGCATTCTAGTAAATTTTCTATATTTATTCAGTAATAAAGTCATAAAAAGTGCCTTTAATTTGCTGAAACAAGAAAATAACTTTAAAATTGTTGAAAAGAAAAAAATTAGTTCGAATATTCTTTATTAAACTTAATTAAAAAATAATTAAGTTAGTGACTTTTTTTGAATATTTATGAGTATTCATTTAGTATTGTTTTTTCATACATTTTAATGTAATAGACATTTAATATTAATTAAATTTTAGGTTAGGTACAATTTCGGAAACACATTCAATACAGTAATATTCGTAAAAATTACATTTGAATAATCGGGAGGAGTTCAAATTTTTGCATCAACATTTGCAAACGATTTAAAAATACATATTTGGTTACGTTTTTGTCGTCAATTATTTGTATTATTAACTCAATTGATTATTATAGTGTTTTCAGGGGTGTAGGTAAAGATTATTTAAGGAGGGGCGGTGGTGCTGAGTAATTCATAATCTATTAGTGAAAATTTTTAATACATAAGTTTTATTTAAAAATAAAATTTCTTGTAAATGGTGATTCATTCTCCTTATCTACGCCCTTGAGTAATGATTTTTATATGTAATTTTGAAATTATATTTATACTAATGTATTCTTTAATAAGATATGTTTTATGATAGAGATGATAATATTATGCACAACACAAACTTAATTGTTGGGTACACACGAATCTAATGAAATATTATAATTACATTAAATTTCATATATTGTGTGTCAGTATTGCTGAACTGCATTAATTTAGTGATGCTCTTTTATGTCATATTCATGTATGTATAATGTAACTTGCACCATTGAATATATTAAGAATTAATAATTGATTTGTATTTTCGTGTAAAACATAAATGATCATTATTAGTACGTACATATTTATTTGTGTGGTCGATTATTTTAATTTCATATTATTTACAAACATTGATAGTTATTCCATTATTTTGATAGTGCTGGCTGTTTTGATAAAATAACAAGGAGTTAAAATAATAATAAACCTAAACAAACATAGAATGAATTTTTCAAGATTTTTATAGTCATTTATTATTTCTTTTTTCAATTATTTCGTATTCGATTGAAAAATATTTAATATTTCAATGTTATTTCCGGAAATTGAGTACACAATATGATACATTATAGTTGAACAGTTTTTTTTTTTGAAATAAATATACTTTAATTTCAAGTTACTCTTGATTTGCTTTTTGTTTGTTTTTTTTCTGTAAAAAATATTAATGATTTACGTGCAGATAATGCAAGTAAACAATCAATGGACCTGTTCATTTCGTCGCTAAGTCGGCTGCACATTTTATTTTATCCAGTTATCTACGCTGAGCATATTTTTAATTTTTTATTAAATCACTGCACTGTTGTCGATATCCGGATTTTTTTCATTACTCTTTAACTGTAAGCCTGAAATGCAATTTACGTATATCATATTACACCATCTCATTTAAGCTGAAAAAATGTAATAAGATTAAATTGACGTTTTTTTTTCACCGTTCACATACATCAATGTCATTTTTATAATTATAATTTATAAATACACAAGACACGTTGTAAAATGACATTATTTTCTCTCGATAGTTTAAAATTGAAATTTCTAAAATGCATTTTACATTATCAAGTTTCTCATATTTGTCACACGACAACGAGAATCGTCGAAAACACATCCTCTGACGAATAAGAAATAAGATTGCGTTATGTGTTCCCGAATAATGTACAAAATAAATCCAATGTATTTACTCATGAGCGTTTATGTGTCCATATGTTGTTTTCGATGCGCTTGCTGTTTTGTTGGACAGCTTTTGTTTATAATAGAAGAATCGTTGTCCAACACGACTACGGTGCACCTTGCGGGCGAATCCAATTTACGGATTGCTTCAACCTTTGAACCACTCACTACTGCCAACGAACGCTGGAGACGGTCCAAAGGATGATAAAAGTGATTGCAAGCAAGGGACTATGTTGGAAATCGTTTTTCGATCGCCCACACGTCAACCTCTTCTATCTAATATCATCGTATCTACTCAGCAAAGACTATTCGTTTGTTGTCACACAAATTGCCATCGGCCGGGCTGCAACCCAAACACGATATGGTGTACGTTATGGTCACTGCAAAATGTACGAAATCGACCTGCATGTACTCGCTAAGCTGTACTAGGGTCAATTCCATAATACTCGAACATAAGTGATATTATTCGATGTCGCGGCAATTGGGGAACATTCTATTTCGTTATGGCGGCGCGCTGTTAATGTTTCAAAAACATCATCCCTTTTTGGCAGTAATCGAGAAATTCCCGTGGAAAGTTCTACGTTACTCGAGTTCCGTGAACTGTGTAAGTGGTTTTGATTCGGCTGCTTCGAGTTATGCGCTAAGTGATTGACGGCAACAGTCCATTGTTATCTAGCACTTGCTCTTTGGCGGTGTAATGGCCAGCGATCGTTTAAATGCACTTAGCGTCAACAAGTATCGTCACGGCATTTATTGCTCTCCTTGGCAACACAGAAATAACTGACTACCGTCTGCCGGGCGGTCTTATACTTCAGTTGAATATTGTTTGCCTCTCGACATAGTCATTATTACTAAAATTAACTGGTCGTTTCAAAGTCGAACTAGCTAAGCGAAAACGATATTTGTTTTCACAACATTTCCATGTAACACTCACACGAGCGCAAAAATATAACACACTTTACAATTTTCGGATAATATAATACACCGAAATTTTATAACAAAAAAGATAAAACTGTATAATATTATACATATATATATTTACATTTTAGCATTTCTCGTTATTCCCAAAGGAATCGACTTATTCATAAGGTGAAAATTGAATTAAAAGAAGCATCTCTCCATAATTGTTGGCGCCATAAACTTTAAATGATTATCATGGTAAAAAATGGACGTAATATTTTCAATAAGGATATAAAAATGGAATATTTTATTCCTTTATTTTTTAACTTACTTTCTTTTTTTTTCTATAGATTTGGGTTTTAAAAATTTTTAGCTCAATATTTTAAAGACGTTTTTGTAAAAGAAGTAGCGATTTTAAAGATAGCACGAAATTCACCGTTTAATTTTTCCGAATTGTGTTTGTATTATTCATCAAAACATTTACTCGAAAGTATATTAAGAATAAATGAGGAAAAATACGTTCCAGTGAAAATCTATAATTTAAACAATACGGATTCGAGTGATCATTTCATAAAGTTTGTAAAAAAATATTGAAAAATTTAATAAATAAATATTATATTTGATCAGAAGTTAAACTTAAGGAATGCTTCTTCCTCTAAAACTAACCTGTGTCTATTTGACTAGAGCAGTTTAAAATAAATACGATTCTACACGGGCTTATATTATAATCTTTATATGTCTTCACTGAATGTTTTACTTCTATAATGATGAGAACATCATATTATTGGAATGTTGTTTATTACTAGTCATTCTATTTTCGAGTGTTATGTTTGTGGATGGCAGGTCAATTTCATAGTTTATAGTGAGTATAAATTGAATTATTATTTCCAATATATCACTATATTTTCATAAAAAAAAAATAAGAATAAGAAATTCAGATATTTATAAATTTGATTTGATTTTTTTATTTACACCAAAAAAGTTGTTTTCTACGGAAAATGGCGGCAGATTAAAAAAAAAAATCAGTTAGTGTTTGTAAATCGAGTTCCTACCGGCTTTACAATGTTTACACATATAGTATATGCTTCAGATATTTTTTTACTTTATTGTATTTCTTTAAACAGTAAAATGAAAATTTTTTTTTTATCCAATTGAATTAAATAATAGATTTTGATTTTTTTAAACATTTGTCTAAAATAAAAATACTATTTAGATGGAATTATGAATATATTTATTATAACATTTAAAATCCATGTAATGTCTTAGCTGCCAACTACTTAAGGCATAAAAGTATTGTGTTGTTATGTCGATTGATGTATAATATACAAGATAATTATTTTTAACGCTAACCACTCAAAATAATAAGCTTTTTGGATTTTATTAGTTACCTATGTATTTATATTTATAAAATAATTTTAGGCCTATTTGATATACCTTGTAAGAATGTCAACTTTATTCTTTTAAACGACAACGTACATATTAAACTAGACTATAAAATAATTTAATTAAGAAAATAACTGGCCGATAACAACTTTTGGACCAGTGATTCGGAAGATATTTACATTATTGTATCTTGGCGGGAGGTAAAGTGCGGCGAAGAAATGACTAAAGATAAATTTTGTAATACTCGCGCTTAACCTCCGGTGTATATTTTTTACTACTAGTAACTTCCAAAGTATTCACAATAAAATGTTGTTGATTGGAATTAATATAATTTCTTTGAGAAAAAATTTGTTCGGACTAATCTAATTTATATATATATTTCTTTTAAACGCAAATAATATCTTTCCCCATAAATATCTTTTGACATTTCCTAATTATTTATAGTAATGAATTGATAGGTGTTGTATTCATGAATCTTAGATAAATTCATGAAGTAGGTTATGGTCTCTTAGCCCTTTTAACGTACTTCTATTGATGACCACATGGGAGTCATTTGATGTGTAAATATTTTTAATAGCATATTTTGAAATGGTATTTCAGAGTCTTTGAGTGGAATATTGTACGGATCAAAGACAAAGTTGAACTTCTAAAATAGAGTTTTGAGATGTTAAAAAAATTCGATTTTCCCGTCAGTTTTTAAAGCCAGCTTTGTATATTAAACAATAGACCAAGAATGAACTTAATGTCACACAAATACTCTCTTTTGTTTATCACACGGATGTTATTTACAGATATTCTTTGATCTTGAAGCAGTCAGCGAAAAATTCAGGAAATTATTCCATGATATGGACAATTTATGTATAAAATAAATATATCGTAAATATAGGTATAAATATATGAGTGCTGTTATGCATCGATACATCTAGTTCATTATTTATGTCATTGTAAATTCAAGTCATAGCTTAGACAAGTAGTAGAGAGAAGCTTCATACTAAATAAGAAAAGTTTTAGAGAAATGTGTTTGCAAATTTACCTACAATAACAAGAATTGTTTGCTTATAGACGGTGTCTCTAAAACTTGTGAGCGTTTACTATTGTAGAGATTGACTATTAAGTATTGATTTTATGAGAATCCAATGACCTCGATAAAAATGAGATGGCTAACAATAATCTATATACTATCTTGGTTAACTATTACTATAAAAATCAATTGAATTTCGTTGTTAAAATTCGTTTTATAATTTACATAGTTTTTAATCCGCGAATATGATTATCTAATAAATCGAATTTATCTTAAGAATTGATGCGATCTCATGTCATATAACTAATAACTAAGAGCTCCTATTTATTCGAATATATTATTACTATTTTGAAAATTTCACCAATAAAATAATAGAGTAATTTTTTAAATTAAACTCAAGGAAAATATATAAAAAAAAAATTTCCTAAGGAACTTTTTTTTAAGTTTTACCTTTACACAAGGTAAATGATTTATCGTTGACCATTGGATTTATTCTGAAATAATAATTTTGAGAATTTTTTTTTTTTTAATTAATTTAAATAGTATTTGTTTCTTAATTTATAAAAACAAAAAAAATTGACACAAGTAATTTACGAGTCATTATATATTTTTTATCTAATAACGCGTCAGAGAAATGATAACAATAACATACCCGCACCTCACATCCAGTCTACATTTAAAAATGTTAAAAACTCCTGGAATACTTATTGAATAATTGAAAGAGTACGTTCAACCATTTTCTCAATTGATTATTTTCTAATAAGAAGTAGTTTAATTAGTATGTCGTCATTTAAAAATTAAGCTGGGTACCCATTGTAAGGTATAAGTTACAGATCTAATAATTATTTAACCACTTATAATATAAACATATGCAAATAATATATTATATATTATTTGCTTATATACAAATATAAAATATAAAAAAATGTTCGATATCATTTTAATTTTAGAGGAAATTATAAATATAACAATAAATCAATCACCATTTACTCTACTTAATTTTGAGCAATATATAGGATTAAAATGAAAAATAAATCATTTTGACAATTTAATAAGGGAGAGTCTTGAATTTATCATACAAATGATTCACAATTAATTTTTTTTATAGCAACATTATTAACGAACAATCAATAGTTAAGTTTGATAATAAAATGTTTACAAAGCAAAAATTACAGTACACTTGAAGTTTATATTTCTGTTATTTTATAGATTAATATGTTTTAACTAGTTTTTTTTGGAAAAATGTTGCTGCCCACTGATTTTTCCATCGCACATGTCGTGTGCAGTCGTGCAAACTATGTTAGTCTGTGACCATTGTCGTACATGATAAATAATTATCTTGCTTTATTTTTTCTGTGTCTCTCTCTGTCATTTTGCATTTTGTATGGTAGACATTTTATGTGTTCCTATTATTTTAATGTTGGACAAAGTTTTGATAAAATTATCATACGGCAGTTAGTTGAAATCTGTTCGTATCAGGCTTTTATTAAGCAGTATGCCTACGAAATAGTCTAAAATACTATGCTTGTTATTATGTTTACTGCGTGTCAAAGAACGTAACAGTTAAATATGCAATTAGAATTAAAATACGAAGTAATTATATCATATATTATAATTTCGTAGTTTTCACTGTAGTGCAAAAAACCGTTAACTTCATTAATTCATTCAAAGAAAATATCTTTGCGACGTATTTCACGCAACGTGTCTCGTGTAGTTTAATCTTAATGTACACGAGCCTTAAACTTTTCCAGTTAATAAATAAAACGGCACTTTTTTAAGTCGTTTATTTAGCATATAAATCTCAAATTCTTTGTTCAATGAAATTTTGATGTTTCAAGTGTGACTCTTATATGTATTTCGTCAAAAGTAGAATGGAATTAAATTTAACTCAAGTTGAAAAAATTTCAACATTACATAATTAATAAAAGACAATTATTAATTAAGTAATCAGACAGCACACAAAAATAAATTAATTTAGCTTATTGAATATTTATCAGCTTAATTTTCAATAACGAATATTATTTATGTAATTAATTTAATTTTCAAAACTGTTTAACTTTGATATTTAGTTAAGAGTATACTTATAGCGGTTTGTGACGACATAAATCATAATGTTAAGAAATTTATTATTTGACTTTTCCTTTATCTGTTTCGATTAATTAGGTAATAATTTGAAATGTTTTATTAATATGGCATTAGACGAGGCTATAACATAAAATGCTTCTAGTGGTACTCAATGAAGTTCAATATCTGTAAGTATGGTATTAAAATTAATCTTTTTGTGGCGGAAGTTGTGCACACGTGGAAAATTTGCACGGATATTATACAAACTTGATTTTTTTTAAAGATTTGTTGCAAAGTACGAATGTGAAAACCATAAAAGTGGAAGAAATGAAAGGGCAACCTCAATATCTGTATCGGTTTTTTTTAGCGGTTATAAAGTTAATTTTTTTTTGAGATTAAAGGTCGGAAAACGGCGATTTTTCACACATGAAACGTGCTGAATCGAACGATCCACTTCGGATAACTTTTTAACCCAGGTGGTGTAAAATGGAGGAAAAATGTCTCGGGTAATAGTTGTTCTAGATGAAAAACGATACTCCAGTGCTTTGGTAGTGCCAGTTCTCTTTCCCTAAGGAGTACCCCAATAATACGAACGAAATGTGAAATTTAAATATTCCGCAACGTTGGCCGAATGTCTCCGCGCTTCTTTTCGATACATATAAAAATATTGTCCACATACAGAACTCATGGTTTTGGCTTATTTCTATAGAAATTGCTTTCGTAGTTACAATACGACTTGACTATTGCATGCATATTTTCTTAAAATAAACTATTGATTTCAATAAAAAAAAAACTTATTATTAGAAGGCCAATAAAATAGAAGTGCTTTTCGTGTTTTATTCGTCAGCTGTGTATTACAATGAATTCTATACATACGGTTTTATTATTATCATTAAACATTTCTACTGATAAACAAGTCACGTTTAATAGTTTAAAAACATTTAAAACAAATTTATACTCCTTCCAGTGATTTTTTTACAGACGAAAAATATATTATTAGATGTATACGGTTTAATATTCGGGTTTTTAAGTATGATTGTAATTTAATGATTACTTTAATCAGTATATTTTCCATTATATAGATAAATGTACTATAAGAATTTTTATTTTTGTTAATGCACTGTGTTCAAAAACCACCACTTGTGTACGACCCTAACAGAAACAATAAAAGACAAGAAATATAATACTGGTTGTTTCTATTAGATTTTTTTTCAATTTTCTAATATATTGTTTACTTGTTTGTTTTTCTTGTAAAATACTTCACTATTGGAAGCTATCAAATAGAAGCTTTATTTATACGGGTCACGATTGTTTTGTTGCAAAGACAAAAAGTAACAATAAAGTTTTTTTTTTGGATAATGTAGTGACTATAACATTTAAAGAATGTGACAATAGCTGAGCGACATTTGTATTCAGAAACATAAAAATCAAGATCAAAATTATGTATGACAGGTTAAATAGTTTTTCAAAATAAATAATAAAATAAAAGTAATTTTATAAAGTTACCGGTAAAATTCAAGAATTTTGGTGTTTTTTTAAATACGATTCAATTTTCATTTATAATTAAAACGTTTTAGTAGTTTATATAAGCTGGGAGTTTTGTTAAATTATGATATTGTTTTTTCTATAATTATAGAATGATTATAATCATCATTGTCGTTTAAAAAACATTATTCACCTTAAAATTATCAATAGTGAAACAAGGAATTTTTATTGTGACTATTTTTTTATTAGGTTTTTGATATTTGTATAAAATATAATTCTGTCAATATAATAAGATAATATGGCTTAATATTATTATTTTTGCTGTGTCGTTTATAGAAAATTATGAAGTTTAATATTTCAAGAATACTACCGAATGTTGGAATCTTGTTAGAAATAATTTTCAAATTTTTTCAATATTGTGTTGATATTAAATATTGGTGTATTATTTAAAAATAATAACGTTACTTTTTAAACAAGTCGTCATAAATAAGTTTTATTTTAAAGCCGATGGAGTAATATGATTAATTTCAATATTATTAATAGCTAATATATATCTTTATATAGCTCTCAAATTAATTTAGTCAATTTAAGTGAAATGTGAATCTAGACCTCAAGTTAACCAGTTGAAATCCAATATATACGGGTTTTAAATGATTTAGTTTTATAAATTACAAATATCACAAAATAAAATATTATACAATATTTAAAGTACTTCGTCAGACATCTTTTAAAATAAGAATCAAATAAAAAAGATTAATAAAAATCATCAATGAAAGATTTATACTATATATAATAAATATTAATAAAAATGTATTTATTTGACGTACAAAATTTACATATTTTGTCTTTATCTCTTGTAATTCTCAAGGGTTTATCTTTGATTATACAATAAATAACATTTACTTTACAGAAACCAAAATGAAAGACCTTAGAAACTGACGATGCTCTAAAGAATTAATTGAGATAATATAAACAAAATTCCAATTTTAAAAAGTTACTTTTGTTTTCAATAAAATTTATGGTTCGCTATAGTAACAAGCTTTAGGCAAATTAAATATTACAAAAAAACATGTCAAATACAAAAAACCTCCTTGAAAATTTTTTTTTTTTTAATTAATACAAATCGCTATATCATTCAAATGTTAAAAATTCAATATAAATTTTTTAAATAAATTTAAAATTAAATAAAAAAAAAAATGATAATAAAAAACATTTTTTATCTTTGGATTAAAAATTTAAATATTATTCACTGAACATGCTTATAATATGTATTTGATTAAAATTGTATTATCCTAAACATTTTTTTTAGTGATGAAGAAATTGTAAATTAATATGTACATAAAAACCAAATTTTGTGTGTTTACATGTTTTAATCATATTTTTATAATATTAGCACTATATTACAGTGAAAACTGCTTATACAGGTTCAATAATACTAGGAGTTAAAATATATTTTAACTGGAATATAATTGTATAAAAACATTAATGGTGTTTCTTATTACCGTATCTAAATAATTAATTGAAATATTTTAAATTTTGATTTATAGTTTATGAATAAAATATCTTTACTTAAGAGCTGTTGATATTTTTAATATATGCATAGACATATTTAAATTTGAACAATAACAGTTTATTTAATTTTGATTCATTAGATTATTTATTTATTGGAATTTTGACAACAAAGTATGTCAGTTGACATTATGAAGTGGTCGTCAATTTAAAAATGGAAATTCAATATTAAAACTTTAATGTATGTATTATGTGTTATACAAATGGATTAGTTGTTGTAGTGTTATTACTTTTATCCTAACTAGAAATTTAGGTTTTACTATTGTTAATAATAATGGAAATTAGTACAATCAAAATAATAGCGTCATTCTGTTGAGTTATAATTACTTAACCAATTTACCAAAGATTTCGAAACGGAATTTATTGTATTTGAGATGTACAGAGGAATGGTTTTATAAATAATTCTTTAGAGTGTCAAGATTTTTTCTCTCGTATTGATTTATCTAAAAGAAATGATTAATTACCTACGACAGTAGTTATACTTTGAGTTCTATCCCTTAAAGCTTGTTATAGAAAATACTAAACTTAAAATATACGCAGTTTTCTCCTTTTGTTATAAATTGACTTTTGTTCCGCCCACCGACCAGTTTATATCCCAATTCTTTATATAATATTTGCTCGTCAAACGCAGCTGGGTCAGCATTAAGTAAAGGTGCTACGTATACATTGAGTTCACAATTTGATTTCAACAAAGTTGTGATATTCGTGAGCTGCTGATAATAATAACGGAAAATAGCTTCAAGCTATTTAGGAGAAGGAAGCTTTTTGATCAGTAAAGAACCACGTTTGTTTGTCGGGAAATTAAGATGAATGTCAAGGGTGAATAAGAAAAAACAGATAACATCGAATATGTCTCGAGGGAAAACTGGACCCGAGATTTAACATTGGTTGCGGTCATTTTAGATACACCCATTCGTCCGTCGGTATAAGTTTTTATTTGTATGGTTTAAATGAAAAGGGTCTTCGAGTTGTTAGTGGTGACCACAAACGTATAGGTTATTCCTCTGAGTATTTCAATCTTAAGTGTAGTTTTGTTAATTTGGTATTAAAAAAATGGGTCAGTAAAACATTTGTCAAGTATTTTGACTACTTTAACCATTGTAGCACGTTAATATTAATAGTAACAGTTTTATGCGATTAATTCTTTTTAAGAAATTTTCTAATGAATAATTTTTTTTTACAAAAAATTATAGTTAATATTTAATTTGTGTTTATTAGAGTTGTGTTATTTAATTAAAGCTTTTTTGATTTATACGATTGTCGGGTAACTTACTTTGTTTATTAAATTGATCATGTAACGCTATTTAAACCACTCGATTTTGAATAGGGCGTCATCTATGTTTATAGGTTTATATAGTTAAATAAAAAATTACCCGACTAAATCACAAATGTGTAAATAGATCACGACTAAGTCACTTAATGAATTTGTAATCGGAGCTTACAAAGTGTTTGAATAATCAGCGATTTGCGTATAGTTTTAGTAACTAGACGGTGATGACACACCTATTTGCGTAGGTACCTTTTAGTTAATCAACTTGGAGAGATAATACAAATGCAAAGACATATACAGTTACAGAACATTGAGCACAAAAGCGGTGACGTGATACACTACACAAGGCATTAAAAAGTTTTAATTTGATTTTAACAACCCAACTAACACTAAAGGTGATGGAAAATATTATTATTTTTAAAGAGACACCGTCTTAGGAATAGTTAATAAAGTTCACTGTTTTGTCATGTCGAAGTAACGTCACAAAATTGCATAACGTTTTATGCTAAAGAAAATGGTTAAGAAATGAAACTTATACAAGTTTTAATTATCCATGCGGCAAAAGACAAAGATTCAAGTTGTACGGGTCCAAAACATGTATGGCAATTTTAATTAAAAAAAAAACTTTTAAGAAGGCTTACACGAAAATGATTTCAATTTTTTGTTTCTTCAACAACTTGATCTAATGACTACTAAGCAAAACTCTTACTTTAATTTTGTTTTATTGTAGCTTTGTATACATATATAAGATGTTTCAAATAGTGTTCAATTACAGGAAAAATCATTTTAATTTCTTTATAATAGGCCTCGAGAGAATGGATTAGTTATTTATAATAGTTTTACATTGAAAGCATTTCCTCCGTCTAAGAATTAATTGTTAAAAGTTTTGGGCAATAAATCGGTTTTCGTTTAGATCTAGAGTTGAATAATAATAATAATAACGACAGCCAAAAGGATGTGCGAAAACTTCAGTCACTCTGCCTGTCAAACTTATACTTAATTCAGCCGGTTATGTTTTACTTTTAACGATGTCATTATCGAGCGATTTACATTAAGAGTAGAATTTAGGCTAAGATAGGGTATATCCCTCCGGTGCTGTCGAGTATAATATTGTTATCGTCTTTTGTAGAGATTTTCTTATCTGACACAGCTAGTTCCTGGTTAACTGCCAGAGGCAATCGTGCACATATTTCCATACTTGATATTGCCAGAAGAGTTTCGTTCACACGACAATACTAGTAAGTAATTAAGCTAGGTAGCAATAATTATAAGTATTTCGGGCTTAGTTAACGTTAAAATTCGAAGTTCAACTAATACCGCCGAAGGGAAAACAATGATCACAGGATTATTAAGGTTTTGGCCTTTGGCTGCCACTAAATACCTAATAAACAATTATTTATTGGTTAAATTGTTAAAACTTCAATATAAAAAGTAGAATTTAAAAAATTTATAACAGTTTTAAAGAATAATTGACAGTATAAACAAATGTATTCTTAAGCTTAATGATTAGAATGAAAAATTTTAAATTAAAGTTAATTTTATAAAATCATAATAGAAGTGTGTCTAGTTTATCTCTCCACAAAGATCTAATAATAAATTATTAATATTAATATATGCCACGTCATTATAATTGTATTTGTCATTTTTGAATATAGAGGTGTGTTATTAATTTAAATTAAAAATAAATAATATAGAACTCACGCCAATAAAAAATGTTTCTGTGAGGGATCACAATGGAGCCTGAACATGCGTATTTCATCGAAATTTACAAGTTTTGAGTGGGTTTTCTAGATGATACAAGATTTCACTTGTACCTAATATAATATACAAAGGTATAAGAATAATGATTTAAAGTGATATTCAATAATTAATTAGAAGGTAATTATTTAACTATAACTCTAGCAATATTTTCAAAAATATAAAACATAACACATTTTTTTTTTTAAAGTGAATAATATCTTACGTTCTGTTATTTCCAGAATACAATTTGGTCCTATAACCTTAAAATTTTCCTATATTATTCACTTCTAAAAAGGAAAAATTATATTATGTTTTATTTTTTTATAAATATTGTGTGAGTCATAATTAAACAATCAGTCAGGTATTTTGTTTTACTGAAAAAAAAGGCTCGGTGTATGATAAGAACCTGTGACCCAAAACTTCATAGGGACAAATCTTAACACTGGGCCATCGTGCACTTATGATTCAGATCCCAATATATAAAGGTATATAACGTGATATGCGGCCGAGGGAAACGCGGTACCATGTTACCTCATTTCAAATTTATTTGAGAAAAATAAGACATAATTTATGATTTAACTAAATATATTATTATAAGGGTCATACATTTTTTTATAATTTCGACTGTTTAGTTATTATAAAATGAAAATCAAATCAGTCATTCGGTAGACTTTGAGAGATATTTTTAAAAATGTATGGTGAAAATGTCCATAAGTTTTTTTAAAGGTTATCATTGCAAAGTTTTAAGTATTATTTGTATTTTTAGATGATTTTTGGTATATGTATGTGAAAATCTTGTTCACAGATGTAGAGTTGCTAAAATAAAGGTCGGTTCAACTTAAAAATGTATTTTGAAATATTGTTTGTCTAGCTAAGTGAAATGTGACTGTTATTTACCTTGGAGTTCAGCATAAATTGTAACTTTATGACTTAATGCTTACATAAAGTTTTTTATGTTTCAAAGTATACTCAGCGAGTGTCAATAAACTTTTTCTGTTACCATCTAATTTAAACTCTAGTAAAATTTTTCGAATATTGGGAATGTATTCAATAGCGAACGAACAGGTTATAAAATTTAAATTTAATTATGTGTTTACTTTACTTGAAAAATCGCAGATCGTTTTATTTATATAATAGTATATGTTTTTAATGCCTTAAGTTTAGTAGAATTTATTTTTCTCTAGATATTTGTTGTTCAATTCGGTTCAAATTCCTTGGCAAAACAAAATTTGACTCACCTGTTAACAAAAAATAAAAGATAATATGATTAGAAATGAAAACTAATTAGTTTTGACGAATAACTTTTAGTTTATATCCGTATTAAAATAATTGTATCGAACTCTTTTAGTATTAAGAATCGATTAGGATATATAGAGAGGCACGGTTGTGTGATTATTTTAATTTCTAACTTAATCAGTAAAGTTGTTCGTTTATTCATTGTACAGTCGAAAAATGTATGCAAGAACTATTTTAAATAATAAGTCGTCATTATGTAAAAACTTACCACCTCTTTTTTCAAAAAAAAAAAAGCCCAGGTAAAAATATTCATTTTTAGAAGTCACAATTGTCATAAAAATACAATTACCTAATAATATTCGCAATTATACAGAGTGTTCAGTAAGTAAGAAAACAGGTTAATTGTTACAAACAATGAGAACAATAGAAACCCGTTTCCTGACTTACTGAACACCCTGTATATGATGTTATACAGTGGATATAATTTAAGGGCGGTAAAACTATTATTTCACAGCACCCAACTAGACGGCGAACTTGAGTAGTGTCGACTAACGGGGTTAGTTAAACAAAACCTGATAGAGAAGTAAAATGAGTGGATATAAGGCGACTTATAATATAATGTCATAAATTAATAGTTTCATTTTCTTGTCTTGTTACAATATTTATTGTTTTTTGTTCGCAAATGTTTAGATTCTTTCTTGTATCAAGTTGTAAGAGAATAAAATTCTATAATTAATAACAAAGCAAGAAGGTAAACAGGCTGCAATTAATTTTTAAAATATAATTAAAAATTAAATTTTTAGCATGAAATTGTGTGAACGAATGACATATTGGTCGTAAGAATAATAATAGAGTATAACTAAATATAATTGTGTTAAATTAGATAGGTTTGAATCTGTAAAATATGAATACTATACATACATTGTACGTGTTATATCTATTAATGTAATTTTTTTTTTGTGTTCTAGACAAGTTAATGCAAATTAACTTTAAAAATAATATTTTTTTACTTCAGAAATATTTGAACAGAATATTTAAAGAATTGTATACATGATGTTATTATTTTCAATGCTTATACCGTATTTTACAAAGCAACTGTACATGATAAACAATACTGTCTATTCTAGACAAACAAGTCCTTCCTTGGGCCGGTTTCATGAAGTGGGTGTTATTATAACATTGAAATAACCCATTCAAGTATCGACAACGGTTGAAAGCTTAGAATGAATTCTTCGTGGCAAATTATGTGTCGATAGAACAATACTAATCGTTAATAATATAATAACAATATATTTATTGCATATTCATTTACAGTAATTTTGTAGTATAAAACCAAAAATATTAAGCGTAAATTGTTTATTTCTCATTTGTTATGACAAAAACTTCATAACTTCTATACTGAAATTAGTCGTATTGATTAGTTAAAAAATGTTTACATTTAATAAATTAGTCGTTTTATTTGTATTTCATGATTATAATAATATAGTTTTTAATGAATACGAAACCATTAGTTATAAAAACATTTCGTATTTGTTCGTAAACCCGACTACACAAATTATCTTATCTCGTTATATTTTTCAAAAGAAAAAACTCTTAGGAGTCATTTTGTTGAAGTACTTACAACATTTACAATTTTATAAGGAAAAATATATCTAGTTATATAACTAAGTTTACTCTTATTTTTTGGACAGTTTTTAGATCGTATTGTATGTTCTCCACTAAATAATAAATTTATCATAAAATTTTTATTTTTGTTTTTGGAATTGTAATTATAAAATATATAAATGTACAATTGTATGTATTATTTTTAAAAATAATAATGTTTGTTTAATTCAGTTGTCGAATTATAACAAAATAAATGATGAAGATAACTATTTTGAGTTTATCAAAATAAAAAATTCTTAATGTATGACCTTATTACTTTTTCACATTTCAAAAATAGGACTTATTTTATATAAAAAAAAAAAAATAGTAAAGGCAAGCAATGAAAACTATAAACTATAAATGAAACGTAAAAATTGAAAATCAATAATTTTATCTTTACAAGTTTTCTGAGTAACATACATAACATTACATATGAATATAATAAGCTAACAAGTAAATGTATAGGTACTATAAATGTATCTATATATATGGAATTTATGTTACATGAGCGCATTGACGGAACATAACTGTTTGAATATTGCTACGTTTTCTTTATAATCTAAGTAGAATGAAACTCGTAATAAATAAGTATTCATATTTACTACGTTGTACCAGCTAAATATCATCGTAAAAAAACATGTTTATTTTATTATACACGGAAATATTTTTAATTGAAATTTTACTTTTTGTATCAACATACACTATCTATGCACTACTGTATAATATAGATATAAGGTACTCATTTTAACAAGAACCACTTGATTTCTCGATAATAATAATTACGCTAAGAAAACTATTTTTGGTAATTTTTAGTACCATATAATTCTGGATTCATGAGTTAATAATTACTTTTTTAATTTATTTTTAAAAACAAACATCTTTTAAGAGTTCGGAGTTATATGCATTTACAAATTTTTCTGTAGCCAATTTGAAAGGTCTTAAGTTTATTAGGATGTCAACTTAATTTTATTCAATGGAAACACACAAATTTAACTAACATGTAAAATAAATAATCTGATAACGAAAATGACTGACTGATAACAACTTTGACCTATTATTTCGAAAGTTATTACCATTTTAAAATATAGACTGGAAGTGTGACGTGAGTGTGACAATATTTATTAGTTTATTTTATAAATAACTTTCGAAGTACTAGTTCATTTTATACCAAAAAAGGTGATGCGATCGAAAAATATTTAACGATAATTATTGTACTCGCATCTCTCCTCTAATGCATATTTAAAAATGCTAATAACTTCCCATATAATGGGTCAAAAGTTGTTATCGACTAGTCATTTACTAAATTACTCAATTTTTTATTTTATAAACAACTAAATTAGTATTTTTCCATTGAAAAAAATAAAATTGACATTCTTATAAAGAACTTGGGCTATATACGTCTAAAAATGTTTGTTAAGTTATTTTAAATACATTATCAGTCAGTACAAAATTTTATTATTTAACATGAAATTTAGTAATGTGTTGTCACCGAGGTTATAGAATGGGTGATTATAGGGGTATGTCCCCTTTAAAATGAAAAATATTTCTAAGCTACTATATTATCTTGCGACATAGTACAAATTTGAGACCATTCAAAGTGGCTTAAACAAACTTTATAAATGCATATAATTCTGGGCTCTTAAAAGATATATAGAATGAGTTTAAAAAAATAATAACTGATAAATCGAGAATTATAGGAAAATAAAAAATTATTATGTTATTAACAATAATAAATAATAAAAATTATTATTATTATTACTTATAGAGAAATCGAGTGGTCAACATTAAAAGAATCACCTTGTATTGTACATGATACTCATTGTGGAATTTTATTGCTTTCTATTAATTTGTTTTTAAAAATGACTATCATTTAGATATAAAAAAATGATTTAAAGCATGGTAAAATATTTTTACAAAATTATTTGTTGCATTTAATGTAATTAAGTTACGTATTTTACCTGACTGAAATTTTGTAAATCATAAAAATATATTTATTATAATCTTAATTAAACTTATTTATTTTTCAAAAATGTGTTCAAGGCTCTAAAACGTCTTTAACTGATAATTTTATTATGATACCAAGTAATTCAAATTATTTAATTATGTTTAGCGTTTTAAATTATAATGCCATAATTGAATCCACGCCGTTTAACAAGATGTTCGTTTGGAAATGAATAAACGACTTAAAAGATAATTTTTATAATACGTATAATTTTAGGACCTTTAAATTATACAAGAAATTAATTATTGTATTTTAGTCAACAATAATGGTTATAATGGATCCTTAGGATTCGTAATATACAACAAAAAATTGTACTAAAAAATGTAGAATTCTTCTCTTTATACTATGTCAGTAAAATTAATACATTTTTTACCTAAACTATCATAGTCAAAAAAATTAATTATCCTATTATAGATAATATTTAAAAGAATATCTTAAATTATGATAAGATTTATTAAAATAATTATCGTATGATTACAAGTATTAGTTGTGTTGGTATACTACTTATGTTAGTTATAAAGTATACAATTTAAATAACTGGATGTTTGGAAAATATAAGAGTAGTTTATTCTTATAGAATTAAGGAATCTATAAAGTTAAGTTTAATTGGTAAAGTGAAGCGAAACTTAAAAACTTAAATGTCTAAAATTTTTCTATACAATTTTATTGTATGATACTGTAAAAAAACAAATTTTACATCCTTCTATGTCCCGAACTTACAGAGGGTGGTGGCCCTCTTTGACATGTTAGGAAGTCAAAAATGGTTCTTGGCTAGGCTAATGATGGACGGGACGGGTATTATGGCCGGCTTGCATCAGAGACCAGACACCACCAATGAGAAAATCACAAGAAAAATCTAGTTGTCACCTTGGAGATCGAACCCGTGACCCCGTGCGCTAAAACATACGTTTTTACCATGGGGCCAGGTCGACCCCGAAACAAACAAGTAACATAATATCTTAAGAAAAACAAATTCTGACCTTTTTAATATACAACGGCGTATTATGTAGGCAATATAGCTACACTCGTGACAACTTACAGTTGAATCATTTTACCAAAAAATATTAAATTTGAAATATAAAACATATGTCGAATAAGGTTAAACTTTTTGTAATAAAACTTTTAAAATGGTATCATTTTTGATTGAATGATTATCATGTATTTCAAGCTTTATTTGTTGTTAATTGCTTACTATTCAGGGAGCGTTTAGATTATCATTTATAATACAGAGGGTGAGATGCTGGTTTTAAAATGTCTCCTATTATTTTTAGTATCCAATTAATGAAGTTATGGGAAGAAGTAATTTTTAACATTTTAAGTCGTATATAAACGGATAAGAAAAATTATAAAGTGCACAGTTATTGTGAACGTTTTTATTCCACACCAATAGATTCGTAAATTTATTTGTGGCTGGTTTGAATTTTGTTTATTTTCATTGTTTGATAAATAAAAAAATAAAGCAGAAAAACTTCAGTAAATCTATATAAGAGCAGTAGTTCAATATAGCTAAAATGAATTCAATTTCTTCCGGACAACATAATTTATTTAGTGTAATGAAGTTAGCGACGCAAAGCGTGTGAAGCTTTGATAACTAATTTTTATTCTACGACAGAAGAGCAATTAATAAATATAGTATTAATTTTTAAACATTTTTAGGTATTTTATTGATTGAAATATTATTAATAATAAAAATATAGTATTAAAGTGCATCTTAAGAGCTACATTTAACTGTAATAATAGTAATTCAAATTTTTTATAACGTATTTTAAATAATAATTAAAATGGTATATTTCAAGTAATGAGCTCTGTAGATAATATGGCCTCAACTTATAGAAAGTGATTTGTAGCATTTTTTTAGTATTTAAGTAATTTTTAGTTTTTAGCCGCGATGAATTTGTTGTTGGTATTACTTGTTGTATATATATACATAAGCTAAGGGTACAAAAATCTATTTTTTGTTAAAAATCTTCTACCAAATTTTCTTGGGTTTTACTTACAAAAAAAGTCAAATATTTTTTTTAGCTATTTTATAGACTCTATAAGAAAAAAATTTGATTCTATAATCTATATTAATAGTATGTGCTTAAAAAGCGTTGCAGTAAATAAGTAATGTAATGTGTAGTATTGTGGCATTCATTTAAATATTTCTTCAGGTAGATGTGGATGATAAAATTTGAATATCATAATTTCTCCCATAACTGAAAGAATAAAAAAACTAACGCTAAACTTGAATTTAATGACTTTAAAAGTATATAAATTTAAATACGCACAAAAAATTGACTTAAACTTAAATTTTTACCACTTTATCTCTTATTGTAGAGGTATATTACAAAAAAAAAAATTTTAAATTTATATTCCGCAGTCTTAAAAACTTATCTCGAACTTTTTTTCTATATTGGCTAAATTTTAGTCACTATTAATTTTGTCCAGGTTTTTAAATTTTGGAACACTGCGACGTAAGCCGATTAGAGAAGAATCAAAACATTTCACCGTTAAATCTGCCAATAAATCATAATATTTTCCATCTGCATGTACGTGTATATATTAAAATGAAGTAAATACATACATATAGATATGGTATTTTATTTTATTTTTTTGCCTGCAACATACGTCCTTTCATCGCCTTTCCACAGTCACCATTGACCGTGCATCGGACCAGACCATAAATTATTTAAATTACTCCAACCAGACACATGTACTACCCACCCAGTGGTCGTCGTTGTACGTAGACATCATGAAAATAAAAAATAAAGATTGGTTTTGCTCTCATGAGTACATATATATATATAAAGATAATTTTGCTTGTCGCTGTTATTCGTCGTTGTTCTTTGTCAGTAGTACACTTTATCCCTGGGGTTTTTCACTAAACACCTTTTTCCGGATAGTAATGAAATCACGTTTTAAACGAAAAACGTTGCTCACAATACATTGAGTTTGCCGGCCAAACAAACGTCCTTTTGAATGACTAACTAAACTTTTAGGTAATCTATTATTTAGCTTTATTATTTATCGTTTTTTAAATTATATTTTATGTTATTCCAAGTCATTTAAATTTATGTAGTTACACAGTATTAGTATAGTTATAACGTGCTTTCATAATTATGGCGATTGTCGGTTTATATTTTGTGGTTAGGCTAATATTTTATCATAATGGCATTGAATAAATAAATCCATACACTGCGCACCACTACATTCCATGTGACTAAGTTTCCCAAGCCAAATACGTGATGGCCAATTAGTTTTATAAACTGAAATATTTTCCCGCAAAGCAAATTATCTTGACAAATTTGGTTAGCGTTTGTCTATACTGTAAAACATAACCGTTGGTTTTTCTTGGTTTGGTATTTCGGTTAATTAATACGGTTAAAAATTTTAATTATTATCCCTTTTAATGTAATATTGATAAATGCATATGGGTAATTTAAAAGGAATCCCTAATAAAAGTTGGCAAAAAGTGTACATACTGGTATCATAAATAATTTTTTCACGCTTTTAAAGCGACCAGTGCGNAAAGGAATCCCTAATAAAAGTTGGCAAAAAGTGTACATACTGGTATCATAAATAATTTTTTCACGCTTTTAAAGCGACCAGTTGGTTNTACATACTGGTATCATAAATAATTTTTTCACGCTTTTAAAGCGACCAGTGCTACTATGAATAAATAGACTGATCTTTTAACGTTTTTAGGGTTTGATCGTACTCACATTTTTGTTAGTTAAATATTTATTTTAATATAAGAGGCAATCACTTCATTATTCATCTTAAAGCATAAAAAAATTGACTAATTTTCCACGGCTGTTTTCCAGAATTTCACTGTAATTTGTGTATAAGAGCCTGTTTTACATTAATAATCACTTTCATACTAATATTGCTTGTTGGATTTGCATTTATATTATTTACCCTTTTTTAATTAATTTGGTAATACTACGGTTACCGTTGCTACCACCGGTTGCTCGAAGAAAGAAGTCAAGACGCCTTGACCGTCGCTCATTCCTACAACACAATGCGGTATATCATTAACACTATGTGAAACCGGAAACACAGAAGGCGCTAGCTTGACCTAGTTTTATTCCTTTTAAGTTTTACAAACGATCGCCATCTTGGCCAATTATAGTATATTTTTGTTAGTTTATAATTATCCCTTGCAATTAGTGCGTACACCTTGTACGACAGGGCGACCGCCTATGCGATTTCTTATACACATCGTGCACGTCTGTCAACGTGAATTGTGCATTACACATGTCAATCAGCCGCTTCAGTCCGAATACCACAACATAATTACTGTCATAGCTGATATTATATTTGATTGCTTTATATTTATAATTTCATTGTTTATATAATTTGAACCATTCTGACAGTTAGTTCTTAAGTGTCGCCGCTGTCCACATACATAATATACAATATTATATGACTTGTTTTAATACAGTTGATTGTTTATTTTTTTTAATTCATTCTTTTCAGTCGATTACTCTTCAAAATCGCTAATCCTCATCATAGCCTTGATGCAAACTACAACGTTAACTAACCTGCGCGATTTTCACCGTGTGTTGCATTAAAAACATTACTGAACAAGTTAGAATAATGTTGAATAACTATTATTATTTTTGTTTCGAAAATCTCATAATAAAATTTACATTTCATTATGGTTTAAACTGTGAATATAATCGAAAAAAAAAAGAATATCCAGTTAATCATATCACTTATTATTCCAGGTGTAAAAGTTAAAATTTTTATGAAATTTTACTATCAAAATTAATAAACATTACAACATTATTAATCTTGTTGCATTATTTTTGTTTTTAAGTAGTTTTCAAAGATGCAGATTAAAATTTTAATAATGTCTTTCAATGGAATAAAAATATAATTACTTTTGATGGTGTAATGATAAAATTTAAAAACGATTGCATTATTATTTAATAAAATAAAATTGATATTGAACAAATAGTTTTATAGTGTAGAATAACTGTTTTCTAATAAAAATAACTTGAAGGTTGCCCTATTGTATTTCTAAAATATTTTGGCGTGACATCGAAGAATACTCCCTCGTGTCGCGTTTTGCTTTACTAACACTTTTTAGTCCTTCGGGATTTATTTGGAATTGACGAAGGCTTGCTACTGTAAAAATATATTATGTACATCTAATATGATATAAAGAAATACCATACCCTTAGTTTTTTCTTGTGACAGGAATTCAATTGCTTATGGTTCCAGTACAGGATAACACAATACTCAAAATTCCTGTGGGGATAGTTTTAAATCGGCTATAGATAATAAAACAATTAAGAAAATTAGTTACATTCAAAAGTTTAATTGTAATATTTTAGCCAGAACTTAAAATTGAAAAAATTATGAACAAGAGAGATATTTGGTTAAAATTTCTCTGACATAAATATTAAATTACTATTGAAAACATACATTTTATAATTTTCTAATAATTATATACTTATAATAAAAATGTAAAAAACTAGAATAATTATTATTTTTATTAATGCAGACGCAAAGCATAGTATAGATGCCATATCAAAATAACATAATCGTTACTTCATAATTTCTACGATAAATAATTAAAATAGATTTATTGATTATTAAATTAGGAAAATTCAATAAGTATTTATTCTAAGATAATTTTTGTTTGTTATTTTGTTAAAATAAACTTAACAGGCAGTAATACTCTTTTAGATCGAGGATTTAATATTGTTACCTTCTTTTGGCTCAAAGCCTGCTCAGTAAATAACACAATGGCTCGACTGCAAAAACATTATTAGTAAAACTCTGTAAAGACATGGTCCAACAAACATAGAATACCATTTTAAATTAGAAAATCAGCCGGTAGTATTCAAATGTTTAAAGGTAAGGTTGTCTTGTTTTGTAGTTTCTTGTGTTGATGTAATTGTTCGATGTTTATTTCGGTTTAATATTGAAGTCTGTCTCGTGTTTTCATCATTATTTTAATTCGAGTAACGTTTGATTCAAACTTGTCACAAACTATTCAAGATCTTTTGTATACGGATGTTTTCGGCGTAATTCAAATTGAAGTAACAGCGAGTTTGTAATAAAATAATTAAGGAAATAATTCTACTTGAATTTCTATAATAAATTTTTATAATTTCTAGTGGACGGGATAGAGTAAAAGTTATTGTTATCAAAAATAACATATAACTTTTTTATGAATAGGAGTGAAAAAATTTTAGAGAGAAAATTTAAAAAACTATGATAATATTTAAAAAAAGAAGTTCAATTGGTTTTAAATAAAATTGGTTCAATATAATAAGGTATTAAATAAAAATATATGAATCATTTATTTGGTAATTGTAAAGGTTCACTGATTTAACTTATAAATTAAGTCGTTACAATCATCTTGCCTATCAATCCGCTTATAATATAAACCACTTTATACTTTTAGTTCTATTTTGCTTAAATTACAATATAAGAAGATAAAAGGTGAAACGCACTTAGTATTCTTTTATTCATATCTTCACCTCATAAACCGTTCACCATATACTATATATCTAGTATCTTACTTTCCATAAATGTATTTGACCCCTCTAATATGTTTTTTCGTAGAGCCCCGATTTTCACTTTTTATTCTATCAGCTCTCGTTGAGACCAAAAGCATCATTTCTCACTTCACTATAATAATAAGCCCACTTATATTGTACTTTTCTACCTATGCACTTACTCAATATAATGGAACGTAGTGGAAGAACGAAAGCATAATAGTTTTCACTTTCTTTTAAAATGTTTATTTATTTTTTGAATACTGGGCTCTACCAATATGTGTTAAATAAAATTTTTTTTATTTAAATGTCTTGTTAAATGTTAAAATACATTATATACATTGCATTTTAAAAAAAAGTGAGATAAAAGAATTACAATCATGATAAAAAAAATTACAAAATTGATAATACTTTTTTGAATGACGCTGTGTTTCTATAAATGAATCCATAATGCTTATTCATAAGATTAAAATTAAGACAAAAAACTTACACTTACCATCATAAAAGTAGTTATAAAATTAATAAAACCTGAAATATACTTTAGAGTAAAAAACTCTCACGTTCAATTTATCAGACTTTATTATTTACGATAAAGACGTTCCATTGACAACAATCAAGAAACTGATTATTTGCATATAAAGTGTTTTTAAAACAATTTTTGTTGGTGACGTTCGAAATTATTATAATTTTTTACTCTAACAGTTCAACTACTGTTATTTTTGAATTTGATGCTTGGGCGAAATCGACATCTTGGATCAAAATACACTTAACCTTGGTTAAGTGTGTATAATTTTACGAGATCTCGTTAAATTATACATAAAAAGTAATAACAAAGGTATTAGTGTCATGAATAATAATAAAAATAATTTGAATATATATATATATATATATATAGAAACTGAATTACTGTCTAAACTTTAATATATAATATTCATGGAATTTTTAGATGTTATTATTGAAACTTTTCTCATATAGTTCAGAATGGATGTTGGTAAATTAAAAAAAAAAGTTAAATAACTTTATTTATGGTTCATAAAAATATTCAAAACATTAAATCAAAGAAAAATATACTGTTCAAGAAAAGTTGTGTGTTACTATCTAATGATAAGCTATCTTAAAAGAATAAAGTAGATTAATATTAATAATAAATTATGATTTAGAAGTATTTTCTTTTCAATTCTTCTTCTTCTTCTCCTTTTTCCTCGCCTTAAACCCAAATACTTGGGGTAGGACACCCTTATCCTAAACTTCCACTTAACACGATTTCCCACATCATTTACACTCACATTAGCTGTCCTCAAATCGCATTCAATAACATCCATCCATCTCTTCTTTGGTCTGCCTCTACCTTTTCTTCATTCAACATCCATTTCTATAACTGTTTTTACAGCTTCCGATTTTTCTCTCCTCATAACATGATCAAACCATCTAAGTCTATTTTCTAATTTCTATCAAATTATATCGCAAATATATATTTTTTGTATAGATGATTAAAATTATTTTAATACTAGTATTAATTTCATCGTCATCTTAGCCTCTATTCCAATCAGAGTAGTTTAAAATGCCGTAAAAAAAACTGTTTAAAATGTCCCTACATTGGTTTTAGAATAATGTAAATTAAGCATTTTTGAGAGTTTTAGACCCGTTTAAAACGTAACAGCCCTAATAGTAACTATTTGGGATCTGTTCTACCTTACAGAAATTTGAATTTGTGCACCAGCTTTTGACCTTATGTAGCCACATTATGAGGGTACTAGACGTGGTAAAAGATGTGTCACTGTTCAAGCTCTCGGATAGATGACCATATGGGAACCAACAAACATCGCAGCTGAATATAAGCGCTAAGGCGGTGACATAATGAACCACAACACATTTAAACAATCTATTAATTTTTTATTTATGACTGATGTTATATTTTGCATTATGCAATTTAAAGTTTTACGAGTTATAATACAAGTAGTTCGGTACTAATGCTAAAAGAAATATTGTATACTTGAATTAGTTTGTAAGTCAGTAAAACTATATGTTAGTGTAAGTTTAAACAAAAGATGAATAGGTTGATTTATATATTTATATATAGTTATCTCGTTAATAACCTATATACTTGTTTACACTTCATACCAGTAGTTTTTACATTAAGCGTGTCATCAATTTTTTTAATTCGTTTTTTACATCTATTTAAAATGTCCAACAAAATCTATAGTAAGAGGTACATTGTTCGTAATTACGAATTGTTTTCAATGTACCCCAAGGAGTGCTACAGTGTTTGCGCAAGCATCACAGTAGCCATGTGTTACACGTAGTAAAAGTGGCAGTACATGATTGTGATAATTTATAACTATTTTTCGTCGGGATTTGAAGTTTGATTATGCATAGTCTTATAAGCTATTTTTTTAACACACATTGAGTGTTTATATTTTTTCAATATGTCAACCTATTAGTTAAGTTGTTGTAAAAAAACTATTTAGGATATTATAAGCTGAGAAATAAACCTAAAGGTTTTTTCGGCTATTTATTCTGAATTAAAAACAATTTCCTACAAGACTGAGACAAGGTAACAAATGTTCAGTAATAAATTAAAATAATTATAAAAGCTTGTCATACATATATTTTGGAGTGTTATATCTCTAAATTAAAGAAGAAAGTATATTTTACTTGATCGATAAATACAAATAAAATATTCCTGACAAGCCAATTAAACGTATTACAGTAAAAAAAAGAATGTGTAAAATTATTTTTTAGAATTTCTAAAAGAAAAGTAAAACAACTTTACCTCTGTCAATATTTTAAAAACGATTTATGGAATATAGTGACAAATCATTAAAATCTGTTTTGTTTTTATAAATAGCCTATTTGAAAAATAAAGCTGAATTCTTATACAAATCCGATTTTTTTTTCAAAATACATAGCCATGACCGGATATATTATTTACGTGACGGTTTATTTTTTCTNATATATATATATATATATGTATAGTATTTATACAGGCATGTACCAATTATTTTCATATTTACAAAAATGGCAAATATTTTTGTATTCTGATATAAGATATTCAACCAATATAGTAGATTTTTTTTAAAAAAACGAGGTTTAGTATATAAAAATTGATTTTATATTTCAAAATCAAGAATATTTCAATATGCTTAAAATATCTTAAGTATAACGCATGGTAATGAAACAATGGCAATATTGTAAAAAGATAGAACACGTTTTGCCTGACAATGCGTACAATACATATAATTTTTAATCCCATACTCTTAGGTAGTTTGCTGTTCATATTTCATTAAAAAATTATAAAATAAATTTTTCATGATGAATATAGTTTTACATTTTATGTATATGATAGAATTAAAATTGGATCATTAAAATTGTTTGCTTAGTATTAGAAACAGATTTGGTTATGGTTAAAAAAATAGTATACAAAGTAATCTTATCATAACAAACTTATATTACATTAGTATACAAACTTATCATGAACTACTTAATTGGTAAAAAATTTAAAATAATATTGAGAATTTTTTTTTTACTTATTTATAGGTCAATGTTTTTCTCATTTTATTAATCATAAATTATTTTTTATGTTCATCCCCTATACTTTATGAGGGCGCTGATTTTAATTTTTAATATGCTAACACATAATTAACTAAGTTAGTTATGAGATAACGATCTAGTTTAAAAAATAATAACTTTTGTATCAGTATTTCAGAAGTTATTGACATTTTTATACGTAGGTGGGAGAAAGAGAGCTAATGGTGAAAAAAAATCTACACCCTCGTCTTACTACCAGTCTTTATTTTAAAATGCTAAAAAGTTCCGAAAAATAGTTCAATTATAATATCAACCAATCTTTTCTTAATTAGAAAACTTTTTTTCAACAAAAATATTGTTTTTACATGTTTTATACTATTAGGTTACTACTGGATATGTACATGTAACTGCCAAGATTATTTAGATATTATACTTAGAATTTTTTCTTATTGCCATATTAATATTGTATTTTTACCGTATAAATATTGTTGTAATGGAAGGGGACTTACTTTCATCGGTCAGGGTACTACATTGAAGTGAATAGGAAGACTGAAAATAACAATTTCTAGAACAATATGAAGCTACGACGTGCGCTGATCAAATTATTTAAATATTGTACAAAATAAACCATAATGATTAAAAATTAAATTAAGGTTGATTAATCTGAAATGAAGTTATTATTCTGAAATAGTATTCTTGTTGTAAATTTCTACAGTGAAAAATTAAGATCTTGCGTTGTTCAAGTCCTTAAAATATTCTTCGCTGACCATTTGCGCTTAAATTTACTATAGTAATATTCATTTCATTTGTAACTAAATGAAGGTATAAGTAATTTATGTATTTGAAATATGGATGAATTTTCAAATCAGGGGCAGTATTCGACTAATCTAAATTTATTCTTGGACTATCAATTATGGAATTTCCCATGAAAGATCATTTATTTTGATTATTCTGTGAATTGTAAGAAAATAGATATGAAATACTTTTTTTTAAAAGCCCATTTATTGCAGTGAAAAATAGATTGAATTTAATTTATCGCGAACTTTTATGCGATATACATAAAAAATAATTACCTGTTAAGTAACAAAGCACTATTTACTTTATTAATACTTTTATATAAAAGTACATATTTAATTTTATGTAATCTATGAAGATTTTGACAAAAATATTTTGTCACCATTAAAAGTAAACGGAGAAGTATAAATAACATATTTCAGCAAAAAAAAAAAAAAATTATTGGCTGCGTCTGTAGTGTTTGTAAATATTATAAAGGACTTTCCAAAATCGTGATAAGATTACTTGAAACACATTTTATGATCTTCATTTATTATCTTACATACTGCGATAATACCATGTATGGCACAAGTGCAAATATCTCTATACATAAACAAAATTGTAAAATCTGTCCGTGATTTAGCCCAGATTTTATTTTAGAGCATTAACTATGAAAGACAGCCTTAATATATTTTATCTTTAACTGTGGTTTATAAGATATTAATGGAATAGATGTTGAGAGTAAAAAAATATATAACAAAGCAATACGAACAATAAACCAACGAAATAAATCTAAAATATANAGCCCAGATTTTATTTTAGAGCATTAACTATGAAAGACAGCCTTAATATATTTTATCTTTAACTGTGGTTTATAAGATATTATTGGAATAGATGTTGAGAGTAAAAAAATATATAACAAAGCAATACGAACAATAAACCAACGAAATAAATCTAAAATATATCATGCGTTTACAATTTTAATATAAAACTGAGAGGTAAATATACTACTTTATTATATCTCAAGTTATATTTTTCTCTTTCATGCTGCTAGAATTTTTTTTTATTTTGGTTAAATTTCCAATCATTTTTTGTTTCATAATCAATTTCATGGATCAGAAACAAATTAGTTATGGTATTTTTGGTGTAACTTATTAATGGATGATATTGCACAGTTGCAGTTATTTTTATAAACTTATAAAGCCTGTTAAACTAACAAAAAATAGATTAAGCTTATAAATATGTTCTAATAGCTTCCGTTTTAACGATTTCACTTGTGTAACCACTTTGACAATAACTTAGGACGCATAATTTTAATGCCATTATGTCTTTAAAACATGATAATTATTCTATTAGTACAGTCCTAAACATTTGAAAGTTGTACACTATATATTGCAGATGTGACATTTGATAATTTGAAAGTCATTAAGGAACTGTGACTACATAACCATTAACTAGAGATCTCGACAAAACCGTTTGAATTGTATAACTGACGATTTAAAAACATGCTAATAATCCCTATTAAGGGTTCATATGCAACAGCAAATATTAAATTATCATCGGACCAAAGTTGTGTTTAAATAATCATTGTAATGACATTATTTTAATACCATCAAACATTAGATTAATAATTAGTCTAATGTGTGATAATATGAAAATAGTTTTATAATAATTATAAAATATAAATTTGGGAAATATTGTATTTAGGTACTCACTTAATTCTTGTGCAAGTTAAATAGTAATAATGTCGATAAATTAAAAAAAAAAACAATCAAAAAATACACTAATATTTAAAACATTGAAGTGTATTGATTTCTTTAAATGTGAATAAAATATAAAACAACATTTTGTTCTCATTAATATTAATTTTAACAATTAATCGATTCATAAATGTCGTTTAATGATTAACTAATAGTTAACCGAGAAATCACACTGTTTTAGTCTACATTTTTTTAAAGGATAAAATTTTAACTTGGAACAATTTGGCTTTGAAAAATTCTAAATCTGATAAATCAGTGTCACCGGGAGATTACGTCGAAAATTAGGAAGGAGACAGTGGTTCCGTTGAATTATCTACACGTATAAGCATTATGCGTATGAGTGTATACGCCCAAGTTGTCGCGCGTCATGCTGGTGGCACATTACCATAATTTGCACAGAACAGCATTAGCATGGCATGTAAAATTATAAATAGCAAGAGCGCCAAAAGACGTTCTGTATGTAGTCACGACGACTGTAATACCATTTGAACGCGTTGCACGAGCTTCCGGTGCAATGACTTAACCAGAGACTTCCGAGAAAGTCTTTCTGTGGATTTTACCAAAACTATACACCGTCTACTAATAGGATTGTTGCAGGAAGTGAATTTCCAGAAGATACACAATATTTTGTACTGAAGTTATCACAATTAAGAATAATTAACATTTGGAATAAAGCAGAAAAGTTGAACCGTTCTAGAACAATTTACTTATTAGTTGGTTGATGGAATTGTGTTAAATTAAAAATTATTGGATGGGTATTATTGCTGCATATTCATTAGCATTTTAGTCACGTATCACATTATCATTGTTGTTTTTATTTAAAATCGAATTTCTGTGCGCTCGTGATAGTGTATTTTGATCTTTCTGGATTGAAAATAAGATCACCTTTATCCATAGATAAAGACATTTTTTACCTGCGCGTTGAAATAATGATCATGTTTTTATTTTGATTCTACAGTGTTTAAATTTTTTTCAGGAAATTAAAAATAATAAACCAATATAATATAATATACATGATTTTTATATTAAAGTTATTATTCCAAAATGAAATAATTCACTTTATATATTTCATAAGCCATAAATAATTTCTATTAGAAATTTGACAACCAATACGAGTTAAATCTAGTCGAAAGTATAAGTACGTGTAGGTGCTACTAGATCTATGAGTTTGGAAGACTACAGTTCTTTTCAGACTAATTTTAGTAGGATGTATTATTATGTAAGTGTTATATTAGAACCAATTATTTTATTTTTCAATATACAATATTGTACAGGTAATCAATTGTTGAATTTGTATTTGATTTATTCTTCCGGTAACTATAGTTGAAACCAATCATTAATAGTTTCAATTAAAATTATTAGTATGCCAATTAAATTGATTTAGGTTTTGATGAATATCTGCTTAATAAACGTGAAAGCAAATTGTAGAAATATATTCAATGAAAAGTATAACAATTTTCTGATGGTTATACCAATCAACCTAGAAATGACATTTTAAAAACAAGAAAAATAAATCAACTCTTTTCATTTTAATTCATAATTTTAATTGAAAGCAAAAAAAATGAAAATAACACAATGGGATTGCGACACAGTGTGGACGTTGCATATTTGGAACAAGTTATATTTGACAGTGATTAAAATCACTATCATAAGAAACGCTTCGATGTTAATCTATAGATAGTGCTTAATTTGAAAAAAATTGGTGCATTAATTTAAAAGCAATATGAACTCTTACTTCCTTCATTATATTCTTATTAGTAGTGCTTTCATTTATAAGCATAAAATATAATATATTTAAAATTGATTCTTGTGAAAGTTTATAATAAAATAAAGTTAAATTTTTATCATTATTTATTATTAGCTCAACTTTCAATTTTGAATTCTACATTATTTAATAGAAAATTTTATGAAAAATAAAAAAATGGTATTTTTAACATTAGTATGTATTCCGGAAATTTTATAATTATTATTTACAGTAAATTTATGAGAAAAGCTCAATATTAAGTTAAAATCAATATTTTATTTGTATTTTTATTGTAATAAATAATATTAATAGAAATCACAATAATCATTTCTTTGTAACTCTTGGTGTTTAAAATGATTGTAAAATTAATGTATTTAGAACTTAATATCATTGATTTGCTTCAACTACAAAAAACTGTTAAAAAAATCTATTTAGTTAGTACTGAGTGTTTTATAAAAGTCGATTATAATTATAAAAATTCATTAAAAAATCAGTTGAAATAAATATTATTTTTTTAGAAATTATTTGTACAGTAACATGATACCAAAAATATTGTAATATTATAGATTAATAGTATACTACACTCAAGAAATTAATAAAAATATAACAAAATATAATTATTTAATTATGCAGTTGAAATCTATTATGTTATTAGATCTAATTCAACAATAAATAATTGAAAAACATGAAATGAACGATTTTCACTATCCATTTGTAGAATGTGGACTAAATAACTTTTTAATTGATAAAGTGAATATTTTTTTCAAATATTGAGGTTATTATCTTTAACTAGATACGATTTTTAATAATTTAACGTGTAGTTGAAAAAATTGATCAAGTGTGAGCTAAGAAAAATAAATGATAGGCCCAAAAAAAAAAACACATTTTAATATAAATAAAAATTTTCTCGTCGTAAGGGGAGAATAAAGTGATGGGGTCCTTGATACTAATTGAAGTTTTTCAATCTAAATGAGATAAAAAAAAACGAATTTTCGAATTTTTTTCACCTTGAAAAGAATTTTGATAAAAATACAATGAGAGTAATTTCGACGCGCGGGGTTAAGTCTAGTACCTTGTGTGTGATAACATAAGAGTTCCCGACGCAGCAACCGTCTATCATATTAGCAGGTAGATAAATGAAACAATATAAGCTAGTTCAAAAGCTGTATATTCTAGACTTAAAAGTAAAAATTAAAAATAAGTTTAACTTTACATCCAATTAAAAATAATATAATTTTTTTAAAATCAATGTACTTCCTAAGGTAAGGTAAAGTTATATAAGTTTAAAAACAAAACAAATATATTCGAACAAAAGAAAAAGGGGATTGGTCGCTTTTTTTAATGCGCCATTACAGAGTTCACCAATTTCTTATAAACACTTTCAAATAAGTCTTTGTACAACAATTTATTAAAATTGTTTGAAATTTTCAATTTTTACTCAAAAAAACGTACTCTTTTCTTTAATGTTTTTACCACGAAGACAAGTCCAGTGATCAATTTTTTTTTTCACAAATTAAAGTCATTTACATAAGTGTAAATTAAAGATAAAAGTGTCAGTATTTCCGGAATATCTTCAAAAGTCAAGTTGAAAAAGTTAATTTTTTGAAGAAAAGTTTTAAGAAAAAAAAGTATAAAAATTTTGATAATTACCGATTAAAAAAATTGTAATTGTTTGGGGAATTTCCCCCATTTAAACGGGCATTTTTAAAAAAATTTTAGGGTAATTTCTTTTACTAGATATAATTTGTGATCTTTTAACGTATCGACACGAAAAAAATCGGTTCTGTGATAATAAACCCCAAACAGAAACAAATCATATAAAAATTAATACCTTCTCAACTTCATAATATCAGTTGATATCAATTATCTGATCCAGTGAACATTAATCAGGTAAATTATGCGGTAAACATAACAATATTTTACCATTAATTATAAATGTTAGGAATTGACATATAGTAAAATCTGTTTTTTTTTGTTAGTGGTGAGATTATTCATACGGTTACGTTTTTATTTTATTCCTCGGGGATTTTTCCAAAATGCTTTTCCCACGTTTTATGTTGTATTGTACCCTTGAATTAAGCTTATGCCTAAGAAAGCGTTGACGTTTTGTATTTAGAGGTGACAATGTAAGGTGCGTCTGCTGAAAGTACGAACAAGACGTGAATTTACCAGAAATGATTTCTCAACACAACATCATAAAATCTGCAACGAAGTCCAGTCACGTGCGTCTGCTGTTACGTATGTTCATAATCTTTGGGTCTCCTTTGCATCGGTTACCCGTTTCATCATCATCATCTTCTTCGCTGCACCGCCACCATTGTTATAATATCTATTCTCGTGATTTTATCCGCATATTATCTCGATCGCCGTAAAAAACTCACTCAGAGCGAACTATTCGCCCTAGAATTACGATTATTATTATAATAACTTTTCAAAGTTACCGCTGCTTATGATATCATCAATATTTATAGAGCATTCACCAAAAAGTTTTTGACGCGCTTATATAACTTTAGCCAAAAGTGTCATAGCTATCCGATTATTTTTTACTTAAGCAATGAATATAATACCAACGCTTTGCTTTTTGAAATGTTAAATTTACCATAAAATTATCTAATAAAACATTACTAAAATTTTGGAATTTTTTTTATTATTTTAACTATTTAAATAGATAAATTAAATCAAACAAGTTTTCTACTAGGTGACGAATATAACGAATATATGTTCGAAATAACGAAATTTTCAATTTTAATGTAGTGTTATTATTTATTGGCATTTTTAAAAAAATAACAGCGATATAATACATCTTGTGTAAATATTCTGAAATTGAAATGAATAGAATAGAAATATTAATTTAGTTTTCTAGTGCTTTTAGAATATAAACTGTCACATTTGTTTCTACTTACTTAAGGATGTTATAAAAATAAAGTAAACATTATGTTTCCGGGCTAATGGATTATAGAATTTTGTTAGTCTGTTATTAACTAAACTTTCAAGTTAGAAAATTACATGTTTAATGAAAAAAACTACATTTATGGATAAAATTAAAGTAAATGTTTCTTAAAATTATTTAAAAGTAAACTATAAAGTAGGTAAGGTGCATGTAAGGTAATCTCAATAATTTTCATCTTATAATAGTATTAAAGACGTTACTGAAATAGTTCAGTATAGTTGTGAATACCAGCTACATAAATTAGTAAAAAAATGAAAATAAAATAAATAGACTTTATATACAAAAGTCATTAAATGCGTGATAGTCGGAGAATTGGACAAATCACAGTGAATTCCATTTCCATGGAGTCTTCTAACGTTTTTACGCTAAAAAACATAGTAGACTCTATCACGATAGGTGATTTCGTTTTCCCAGTAGATTTTTGACTCAACAAAAGTTTATTACTGCTTAGATGAGTTTAAAAATGAACTTATGACATATTAAGATTTAAATACATATGAAGTTATTTTGTATAACATTTATTATTACTATTTCGTATTTATCTTTTATATAAGAATCATTATTTTATTATTAAGTAAATAGGCACTAAATCAATAAAAAAGAAATGAGTCATTATCGTTTCATACGATTTATACTAAATAACTCAATTATAGTAATTGATAATAATAAGATATTTAATACGAAATGTTGTATAATAATACAAATTTTAATCAGTTCAAACTTATTTGATGACATTTAGTCATTGACTCCATGAATAGAAACAATAATTGTATGTGATTCGTTTAAACGTTATGATTTAAACGATTGCTGGTGGTGAATTGTTGTCATTAATTATACGCGAAACAAAGCTAATAAAGTTTAATCATTGCATTTCATCCATTAGCGTTGGTTAATTGACTTCTATTTTGAGTTCAAACTAAACATTTAAAGTATATTTTAACAAATAATTTAGAAGTATTTAATATTGCATTCTACATTTCAATTTAAAAAAAAACAATGTTTGAAATTATTAACAGTAGGCCGAAACATAAAGATCCGTTTGATGAGACTAATGACCGAATTTGTTTCAGAGACACAACTTTAAATATACATTTTTCTATAAAGTCTATTTATCACATAAAAATGTCTTTATCTAACAAAGAGAAGGTGTTTTATGACCATCACACATCCTCCCATTGATTATTCTTTGCCGGGAAAAAAATAAGTTCTATAACATTTGATTAACAACAAATAAATCTATCACGTTCAAAATCGGTGACGTGGATTGGTCTTTTAGTTATTTAAATATAATTCTTGGGATAAAAATAAATATTATATAAATTTTAGGTCTAATCATTTCTATAAAAAATGATATTACATATTTCGTCGTAAATAAATTATTTAGCTGTAAAAATTTAGAAGTAATTTCCATGAGAAAATTCGGACATTTTAGGAATATATTTGTATTTAATATTCCGTTCATTAAATTTTTCTTACAAAATATATGTATAATTAAATTTTCTAAAAATTATACAAAATATTTGTTATGTATTTATAACCGTTTTGGTGGTATGTAAAATTTAGTAAAATAATTATAAGGATATTTTACTAATTACAGTCTTGAAAAAATATTATCTTCATTATTTAGCAAAACTTAATTCATATAGTGCATTAATTATTTTGATAACGATAATTATTCTGTAGTTTATTTAGCTTTTGACAACATTAAGATAATGGTAGTGTTCACTGTAACTTGTATTAAAAAGCGTACATATGTTTAAAAACTAAATGAATACGTTAACTTTTAAAATGTTTACTTCGTCCTCGGCAGTTAGAACTGTGCTTCGTGCGCGTAATAATATATATTTTATTGGCCCAGTTCAAATTCAAATAATCCTAAGTATACAGTTACCTTCTAAGAAGTTATTACGTTATTGTTTTATAATTTACGACCAATTAAGTTGAATTTATGCGCAAGTACAAAATTAATAATAAAAGAAAAAGTTACTTTTTAAAGAAAGATACAAATACGAAGAAATCATCATTATTTCTTAAAGTTAGGAGCTTAATATCAACAATGGTGAGATTTACTGAAGTAATCTGAAATATGAAAAAAAATTTTTGGACTTGTTTTGACGAATTGCATGATATTTATGATATATTTCATACAAATGCATTAAATATGATTCAATATGAAACGGACAGACAATTTTTGTAACTACAGTGACAAAAAAGAAGACGTGGGTGTGTGTTGGGCACTGATTATAAATTGGTTGTAAAAGAAAAAAAATTAACCGAAAAGTTTTAAAGGGAATAATAAAAAAAGAAAATTCTCAGAAACCGTTGAATTATGTAAAGGTAAATAAATAAAATATCAAATATTAATTATAACTTTAAAAAATATATTTTAATTTTAACTTTTTAATTATTTATTGGATAAATTTGAATAATTAGAATTAAAGAGCGCAAATTGTTCAAGTGAGAAAGATACCGTCACTTTAAAACAAAGTATTGAGCATGCAAATCGAGTCTTGATTCAGATAGAAATAAAATGAGAGAAGTAGAAATGATGCCCTCTATTACTTTCCGCGTTAGACAAGTGTAAAATTAGTGATCATGACGCAATACATTTTATAATTTCAATTGCAGAGGCTTTACTTAAGGATATTTCTTAACTTAAAACATATAGATCCGCATTACAACGTAAGAAAACTATGTTGCACGAAACAAGAGCAAAGAAACTTAATTAAATTATGATTACGTAGTTGTACATTCAAATGGAAAATTACTTCTCGATTTATGCGAAAAAATGAATATTGATTGATTGCCAATTGTTGTATCATTTGAGAGAATTACACAATTGCTAGGTGTATCAAAGTTTTTATGTGGAACTGCTGTAAACCAATTAAAATACAATTTTGAATTATCGGAAGAATGGTTTAATATTGATAAAATTCAACCGGTATTGCGATTCTACAGATTCAAATACTGGCCACATAAATGGAACTTGTGTTTTATTCGAGAAGCTCTTTGAGCGTAATTTTTTATATCTATCGTGTCGTCATTAAAAAAATAATATCACATATTAAATTAAAACCTACTACTATTCCTGAATTATTGATTTGTAAAGGTTTCAGCAGCAATAGCCAACTTTAAATATACAAAACTATCATATTGGATTAAACGATACAGTGATAAGATCATCAGTAAAAAATTAAAAATATATAATAATAGAATATGGTAATAATGCATTAAAAGATAAACAATTATGATACATGGAAAATTAAAAAGGATTAACAAAAAGAACTTAATAATGAAAAAGTAAATTAAACAAATATTTTTTTTAAGACTGTAATTAGTGAAATCTCCTTATAATTATTTTTGCTAAATTTGACATATACAATCCTTTTGGGTTATAAGTACAAAACAATATATTTACAATTTTTAGAAAATTAAATTATAAATATCCTTTATAAGAAAATTTAATTATATGATGAATGGATCATTTAATACAAACATATTTCTAAAGAGTGTAAATTTTTTTATGAAAATTATTATTATTTTTTTATTTTTAAATTTTTGCAGCCAAATAATTTACTTATAACGAAACATGAAAGAAAATAAATAAATATAAAATGTATGCTTTATTAACTTTTACCCTAAGAACCTAATTTTTGAAAAAGCTGTAAATAACTAAAAAACCGTCTCATGATTACAATTTTTAACCATCTTGTGGCACGTGATAGAGTTATTCAATCTTGATAAAATTTCATAGAACTTATATTATTTCGCAATAAAAATATTTAAGAGTGGTAAGATGGTTAAATTTCAAAAGTTAAAAATTAATTCTTAATCTAATATAACATACCATAATTATTTTTATTTTTTTTCAGTAGATTCATGTAGTTTAATAGATATGTGTTGAGGATAAATGTATCACAATATTAATTAATAAAATCAAACTTTTACCGATTTCCTGCCAACCTCAGCCGTTTTAATGGAATTGCATGCGATCGAAAAACAGAATAATTTAATGTTTGTATTAATAATATACAATAAAAACGGACGTATCATCGGGGAGGTCAGTTCCGGCTTGGGGTACACCAAGAGTGGATGCAGCAATAGGGACTGGATTATACCCAGTGGAGTAGAAATAGCATAATGTGGGAGGGTTAGGGACAAAGCTTTCACTTTTGTTAAAAACAATATTCCAAGCACTTTCATAAAGGCCATACAATCACTATAGCAATTTCAATGGTTACCATTGCATATCTATAGCTTTAGAATTTCAGTTGTAAAATTATTTAAGAGGTAATAAAATACGTTCATTGAAATTCGACAGGTATGTGCCGGATTGCACATTGTTCAGCAATGTATTTTATAAAAAAGTCAGGTTTATTATGTATTTATTTATTAATTTTACGCATTATAATAGTTTTGGGTTAGTTAATAAACAAACGATAAAATATTTTCCGAAACAAGCAAAATAAAATGAAATTTGAGTAATCAATTGTACATTATCGGAAACTTTTAAGAAAATAAAGTGTTAAATAAATTTTATTCAAATGTATTTAAGAGTACTTGTGCAAAAATTAACGAGTTTTAAATTTAAAAATAAATAATGTTTGTGGATAATATAAATACTATGTGCAAAATGAACAGTTCTTTAATTAAAAAAAAAAATCATTCTGTATAATAAATATTCTTTGCACCTAAGGAAATTTTCTAAATATACTTGAAACACGGTGTCAAAAAGAGATTCTAATTACATGTCAACATCAGATATCACTATTTTAAATGTAAATAGTAATGCGTGCATACTTTTTTTGTTTATTTCAAAAACATGAGAGGTAAGTATAAAATGTGCTGAAAAAATTAATGATTGCGATTAGCATTTTTGTACAAGTCATAAAATTATAATGGAAAAGACGTCATGCTAGCAGGATTTGTTTTTATTATTTTAATGAAAGACTATTTATTAAATTTTTGTAATTTTTTTCGTGTTAATTATGAAGTGTTCATTTAACAGCCTACAATAAATATTCTCAGTAAAAATTACGTTATTATTATTTTTTTTATAGTTCTGTTAAATAAATTAGAACTTCAACATATTTTTATTATTTAAAATGTTCAAAAAAATCAACAAAAAACAAATAAATTTTATGCATTGTTTAAAAAATTGCTATATTTATGTTACATTCTATTTTCTAAAAAATTGTAATATAATGACTGGAGGTGATGCGGGGCGTTGTTATTTTTATTATTAGAAATATCTAACCAGACTTCGCCTCCGACCTAAGTATAAAAATAATATGCATTTACCATTTAAAAAATTAAAGTTGACAACCTTTCAATAATACGGTAAACATGAAAAATACTTTATGATTAATTATTAAAAAAAAAAGTATAACTAAAAGGTACAAAAATAGAAAAAAATTGTAATATTATACATTTTTTTGCATTAATTAAGTAGTCAATGATAAAATAATTACCACGTGGTGTTTTATAAAAAATAAATATTATTGAAGTCTAAGTCCGATATTATAGTAAAGGCTTTGGTTTGATTTATTACATTAATTCCTACCTATATAATAATTTACTATTTTTTCCTGTGAATTGAATATAATGGTAGCTAGATAGTTATATTTAACAATTTATTTTAAGTTCATAAGGAACTTTATAGTTCCTTTAAAAATATATTATAATATTATGCACACAAATTCATGCCGTGTTATTAAAGTATTACCGTGTCTTAATAATTAATAGGTGCGTCATAAAACAATGTTATTCGAGCCATTTCATTCGAGATAAACTGGGATGCGACAACACAAGATGATTTACTAACAAAATGTGCTACTCACCATCAGTCATATTACTATAATAATATTTCATGATGACTCGAGCTATACATATTTTATTTATATTTATTAATTAATTTTACCATAATACGATTAAGTAGGTTTTGAAAAGTTATTTAGTATTAAGCATTGGCAATCGTTACAATAGTTACCGACCCATTTTCAAGAGCACAGAAGAGTTTTGAGCTTAAATAATGAACAGATAAAGCAAATACTTTAATTATTGTGATATTAAACTTTCGTAACAGTTGTTAATATATTCATATAACTAATACTACTTAACATTTGTATACTGTTTTTGATAATTATAAACTTTCTATAAAAAATGCATAGATTGTTAAGAGAAACCATTATTTCATGATTAATTCCAGTTTAGTACAACAGTTGTACGAATCACATAAGTTGTTAATAATAAGAAAAAATTAATATTAAACTAACAAAATGTTTATATTGTAAAAATTAGAATATTAAATTATGAAATTTCAATTTCATAATAAGTTTCAATAATATTTAATTATTATGAAGGTCCCAATGATATAAACTTATAATTTTTTTTAGTTATAATGATGTAAGCACCTCTGATTTATTAGTTTAAACTATTCTAGCTCCTCTAAACATTTTACCAATTGTCTGTCCAGAGATTTATTATATTAAATTAAATATTTTTTTAATAAAATTAAAGCTATCAATTATCTATTAATAATATTATACCAGGGTCAGAATATATGATCTACTATTAACTGCTTCAACCATAGTAGTTTGAATATTTGAGATCGAAAATCAGATAATAAGGTATGAGATAAAACTATTTTTATTAGTTTTTTGTGTATTTAATAAATACATTATTTTTAAAAATTATTATTTTTCTTTGTCTCATATGATAAAAAATATCCATAAACAAAAAATTGCTCGGATATGAGATTGGGGATCAACTGTCCGACTTGCTCACCCATAACTTCGCCACTGTGCATTGATAATGGAAATCATTTGTTATTGTAAATTCCTTTACATTGTATTTAACATTAAGCGCAAGTTAAAATTTTCACTTTTAATCTATTGATTGCTTTATTATTTAATAAAAACGATTTTATAATTATGTTGGTTATAAATGTTTTTCGGTGTTTAAGTATACATGAATATACATCCATGTATACAACACGTATTGTTCGTTAAGGTCTGGTGTATATGTCTGGTGTATTGCAACACTATTGCCACCATGAATAGTGGGCAAATTGAGCCGGTCCGACAGATGCGTGTTTCCGGACTTGCCTGGACTTGGTGTAAATAACATTGGCTACGTCCGGTCCATTTGTGATAAACTCCCACGCACATAGATCTTAACCGACACGATGGTCTTACAAATCGTATTGTAAATCAGTTAAGATGTTGGATTTCTTGACTTAGTTTTTCTATAGTTTATACTTGAATCATCCAGTAATAAAAGTGACACATGCACAAAAAATTCTTATATTTTTTCCGAGAATCAGTACATCAGTAGATGTTATATATGAGTTTCATGACACGATGTTGTCAATAAAATATGTAAATATGACAACTATTTTCGTGGATATGTGTAATTGTATAGATTGTCTAGAATATATGTAGTGCGAATATATTATATATGATTATTAACATGATTACTCACAAATGTATCAATAAATATAGGAAAATTATAAAAAGTTACTAAATTCTTCTACTGGTATAAAGACAAACAAGTGAATGTTATTGAGAAAATAGTAAAATTATTCTATTTTTCATGAATATCAAGCGTATAAATTTTGAGTAAAAAAAAAAAAAAAGTCTTGAAATTCAAACATTTTAACGCGTATGGAAAATTGGATATACCTGTCATCCGTTTTATCATTAAGCATAGAAGCTATATAACATAATATGTAATATTATAAATTTGATTGGAACAAAATAGGTAAGAAAAACACGGGTGCGCATAATAAATCGTTATTCCTACAATTTAGTATGCCAGGATGCTGAGCTGACACGATATATTATAAATAATCATACTACCATTGTGTTATTCTGGAGAAAAATTATATTTTCATGCACCCGACGTCTGGATTTATCCGCTTCTCCTTGACTTCAGCATCTCAAAATGAAAACGTCAAAACGACCGGCGCCAAAGGCAAAAATAAACAACTTTTACCCGTCCGCGTACTCGTTATGTTTTTTACTGCAAATTATATTCATCGAAATAATAATATTGTTCTCTTGTTTGATACGATCCAGGACTTAGTACAGCTCTCGTTAATTAAATTAAAACAAATAAAGTAAATATTATTTTGGAGTAGGCAAAAGGGTAAATGTTAATCGAAATGCGTTCACAATAGTATTGTGATTTTACTTTGTACAGATCATTGCAAAATGTCTGATAAACACGTTTTCAAATTTCATTTAATTTATTCTTATATTCAAGCGATATTTTTGCCGAAAAATATAAGTGTACATCAAAATATTTTGAAAGTAATTTTTTAAATAATTACTGTTAGGTATGTTACGGCCAATGTGAGAGATCGTAAACAATGTCTAACCAAAATGGGCAATATGGAAATTATTTAAATTTTTCTTTATAAATTTATAAATGTCGGTAATTCGAACTTAAGACTGTATCTATCATAAGGTATACGATATTGAGTATGTCAATATATTTGTGTTATTATTAAATTTTATTTAGTATTTTTTGGCTTTTTATGATGCACAAACGCTATGTATCTGTCTTCGAGAGAATATTCGACATGCTTTGATATACAGCTTGTTTAATTTGCGCATTGATAGTTCCCATTAGTGGCATATCTAGAATTTCGTCTTGGGAAAAAAATATTTATAAGAAGAGTTTTGAGACTTCCCTCTCAAAATGAAATTTTAAAGTCTAATTTATCTACACGGCTAAAAAACTTAGGCATTGTATACATTGACTAGCATTGTGAACAATGCCCAATTTCTTACTTTGGTCTAACATATAATATGTATATAATCAATTCAAACTTGATGTTTATCAAGCAAACAAGAGATAAATTAATAAATACAATTATTTTTTGGTAAATCAATAAAGATGTTTCTTGAATATTATTTCAATGTATAGGGGTAACTCGTTCAGTTACTGAACACTTCCCAATAATTGAACATCTAGATAACTAGACGAGGTATCCTAATTTCGAATGATTGAACATTGTACACTGAAATTAAATATTTTTCAATTATCACAAAAAAAAAAAAAATGTTATTTACAAACAACTTAAATGATTTGTATAATTATAATAGCTCGTACTAGATTAGTCTTTTTACTTGAGCACTACAGGTTTTACATGGAAATACTTAAACTGCAAATAAGCTGCAAACTATTGTCATGTGCCAAAGAAAGCGTGTCCCAAATTTATCGCATTGTCGCTTCTTTTGAAATAAACAATACATCAACAATCTATGGGCGTTTCTCGTTAAAGTGGATCCGACTGTGTTTTAGTATTTTCGGTGAATTTATCGATTTGGTGTTTTATACTTTTAATAATATGTATGTGTAAGCATTAGTACGATATACGATCGGTCTCGACGTATATATGTATTATTATTGGACACAACTTTACCAATAACCACCGAGTTGGTCTCCACACTTCCGGGGTGACAAAGGAGGTGGTGGCAAACTGGGTTCTCTTTAAAAACGCCGCCAAAGTCTCCGCCCGGACGGCTTGCGTTTATGGCGTCTTCAAGTCGGAGCTTTTGCTGCGAGCCTTTAAAATCAATGCTCTTAACGGATGCTTAAAAATTCTGGAGTATTCTTATTTTTCCGGGACAATTGCTTGATGTTATTTTTTTGTACATCATTTTATCAACGGCCCGGTACAACGTTCGGAAAACAAGGCCGTCCATCACGTCAGATTGTTTTCTACATACTATTGGTTATTTCCGCCAGTGGTCCGACTTGAGGGTAATAAGTGAATGGAGACTTCCGAGAAAACAATACTCAAAACGAAAGTAAGTTACGAAGTTGTAACGGTAAAAATGATTCACTCGAGACGGTTAATTGCTAGAGAAAACTAAAATAATAGACCTTTATGTGGGTATAACACTTAATTTATTAATAGCATGTTATGTCATTTGCGATTAAATCGTTTAAAACCAATAAACTAATTTATTGTAGTACAGAAAAACATTTTTATGTTACAATTTATCTTATTGACGTTTGATTTGAATTATGAAATGGTATTTCCAATACAAATAATTGCTTTATTTTGCGGATATTACATCAGTAACAGCAATTTTCATATGATTAAATGTATTACATTTGATCATTGAAAAATTAATATTCTTTAAATTATTAACCCATTTATGATTTTTATGGGAAACGTTATGACTGTGTTAATAGTCAAAAATCCATCATTTTTATTGTCTATCATTAAAATAATCATTATTTGAATAAATATTCCCCTCATAAAATAATACTTAGATTTTTCTCGTATAAATCATTGAAATTAGTATTGATATAATATGTATTCAACAAAATTGAATTTGTTTTTTACGAAAAAAATTTTAATCCTCTCATAAAATGGTCCTTAGGCTAAAATATACATATTCCTCTGCGGGGTATACAAGGTTTAGCGAATTCTTGTTTTAATAAAAAAAAGCAATAAAAATGAAACCGCAATGAAATTATACACGGAGGTAGTAAATATTACGAGTATGATTATTTAGATGCGTTTGTTTTTTTAATTAAATATAAGGGATGTTTTTAAATTATAAGAAATAGTCTAAATAAATATTATTAAACAACAACATTTTCATTTACTATTTACTTTTATTTATGAAACTAAGTATTTATTCGATACTTAATATTTAGTTGTTCATCAAATAGAATCAATATTTATCTCACCAGTATTCGAGGTTTATGGCTTTTCTAGTATGTTCATATAATATGTAATGATCATTTTAAAAGCCTTATTATTATACTCTTTCATGTAAAGATTTTCCCTATTATTGTCATTGATTTATTATACTTATACACTGCACTGCATTAATGAAACTTAAAACGAATCCGTTATTTAGATATTGAACCATTTTTCATTATACAAGCTATTGATTTATTTTTCGATTTTCTTCACAATAATAATAATTGTTTGATTTTTTGTTTTTTTTTGTTTATTTAAGTAATATTAATTTTTACACATTTAAGTAGTTTAATACTTTTTATGTCCATCCCTTGTCCTTTATATGGATAACAATATTATTCTTTTTAAAAAGGCAACATACATAGTTAACTAATATATACTAATATATTAGAAAATTATCCAATTACGATAATGACGAATCGATAACGACTTTTGAACCATTATTTCAGAAGTCATGAAAGTTTTATATCTGGATGAGGGAAATAGTGTGAGAAAATGATGCATAATGATAACATAACTAACACCTCAACTTCAATCTACATTTAAAAATGTTCAATACTTTTGAAATAACGGTTTAAAAGTAGTTATCAACCAGTCATTTTCTTAGTTTTCATTATTTTTTATATGAACTAGTTTAATATGTATGTAGCTACTTAAAATAATAAAGTTGGTTTCCTTATAAGAGACAAAAGGTAGATTTAAAAAATATTTAATTACTTTAAAATTGAAAAATAAATAATACAAAACAAAATCAAAAAATGTTTTTCAAAATTATTTAATATTTAAATTATTATTTTTTAATTATTATTATTATTTTTTAGATGTAATCTAGTAGTCAACGAAAAATCAATCATTCTGTATATCAGTTAGAATGTTTAATATTGTCATATATTGAGATTTTGTAATATTGTAACTTTAACTCTTTAGATATTAATAATAAATAGAACATTGCATTTAGAAGGATCGATATTTACTAATTGTATAGTCATCTACCAAACTTTATTTTTACTGTCTTTAAAATATATTATGTTACGTAGGAAATACTATTAAGAGATATTTAATGTGGTTTAACAAAATAATACAAAAGAGAATCATTATAAAATCATTTAAAAGGGCAATGTTAGTGATACTAAACGAGGGTCTAATGTGATGAGAATTATACAAGAAGTAAGTAATAAATATTTTACAACTGAACATTATATCAATGAAAAATACAGCACTTTTCTGATGGTACTATTATAAAAACAATTATCCAAATAAAATTAAAAATTATAAAATTAAATATTGTATTAAGTAAGGTGACCACAATAAGTTTATGTTTAATTACATTATTTTGAAAATACACAATCTAGCGAAATATACGAAATATACGAATTAAAACTATTTAAAGATATATCGATAATAAATCTATTAATAAATAAAATTCAGACCTTGACTTAAAAATTGTATTATTTTATATGACAAGTATATTTTTAATTTCCACTATTGTAAATATAGAAAGAAGTATTGTATTTGACATAATGTATATAATATTAAGATGCATTTTTACTGATTTTTTTTTTGTCATCATTCACGTTTTATTTCTTTTGTAAGACCACATCGAAAATATTGAAATTCACCGTATTCTATCAAATGAAATATGAATGAAACAAGGAATAAGTTTTATTTACTACTTCCAATTCTAAAGCTGAAAGTGCAAAAATAAAAATATGTGATGAATTTTAGTAAAAAATATTTTTCACCTAGGCTTACATTTGTCAGGAAGTCAATTACTTTGAGTTAAACGTCAGAAAAGTTTGAAGTGGGCTTAGATTTTAAAATGATTAATTCGTTTAAGTCTTGAATTTCTCAAACATTTAAAAACTTTTAACCTTTCAACTGGATTATTAATTTTATAAAATCTTTAATTGGAACGGGAAAAATTCTTTAGTGTAAAAATACCATAATGATTTAATATGTGGTTTTATAAAAATTACTAGTATTTTATAATAAGAATTTTTTCTATGTTAGATATATTTCATTTCATGGGTGCTCTATCGTTAATGGATAATTATTAAATAATTCAATAATTTATATACAAGATATATTAACTTTAAAAAACACTATCGGTCATTTTCAATATTGAGATAAAATGACAACCATAACTATATGTATTGAACTATATGTTTCAATTCACATAGTTAATTAAAATACTTTTTTTGTATGATTTAATCAGAAATATTTTAATACGCTAAATATTACAAAACACTTGAAATTATGAACATATATTCTCAAGTAAAACGAATTTTTAAGTTCCTAATTATAGTTGCAAAAACAGATTTCAATGCTAACTCTAAAATAATAAGATTTAATTTTCAAATGCATGTACACTTGATTTTATAAAACTAACAAAGTATACTTTCGTTTTTTAATTTAAATAAAAAATTATTTACATAAATAAGCTAAAGTATTCTTACATTAAGCTTCCCTAATTACTATTCGTATATTCGGTACCAGTTAAGAGAAACTTATTTTATTTTGATAAGTTTTAATTTCAAAACAGTATAATCTTTAATGTTGGAAACTAACCAACAAAAATAGTTTAGTTAAGAGGGATTTTAAAAGAATAATGTTATAAGATTTTTTTTAATTTTAAATAACTTATATTAAAAAACGTTATTTTAAAACAAAAAGTGCTACAGGATTAGTATAAATAACGCTAGTTTGAACAATGTTGCAATAAAAATATTTTAATTTCCATGAACAATTATTTTGGAATAAAATTTACAACTTAAATTTTATCTCAGAGGGTCATTTTTTTTTTAAACAATTTTATTATATTTTTTAAATATAATATATTTTTTTAACATATAATATTATAATATTGTATAAAAATGTTTTTATAACATTATTTAGAAAAAAAAAATACTATCTATATAATATTATTATAAGAATATTTAATTATTATATAGTCATTAACCTTATCACAATTTGTGACGTACATTTAATGTAATAATATAAAATAACCAAATTGAATTTGATTGATAGTTAAGAGTTACGTAATGTTTTTGTTAAGATCATAAAATTAAATCCACTGACTAGTCTGTCACGTTTCACATGCATAGCCCTCGATTGCACAAAAATAATTTTCCATCTCATACACGAACACCCTTTATATTTACTGAATCTCATTATGGTGCACTGAACAATACGGTGTATTATTTATAAGATAAGAATGGTAAAGCACCGTCTACGTGTTGTACTTAGAAGGATGAGCTGTGTATAGTTGCGACTAGTATGAGACCATAAAATAAAATAAGTGCAAAACCTAAAAAAAAATACCAAAACCATAATGCGAATATAACGTTTCAGTCATTTAAATTGTAAAAAATGACGTAAAAATTTTACCACCTTATTTCATACTTTTTTAATAGAAAAAAATTGCAATAGCGATGATAAAATGGAATGAAACGTATGATCTTATTGGATTAATATCTGATGAATGAATTATTACAAATATTTCTACTTTAATTATTAATCAATGTGTAAATACCAAATGTGTCGTTTAGATTTACTTATTTTTAATTTTAATCATAGTGTGCTTTGTATTTAAATTGGCTTCAAAATAAATATATTTTGATTAAATACAAAGTAATGTTTTCAATGTTAATTATATTTTTAAGAATCTAAAGTGACTACTGATTCCTACTAGTTTTGGTATAATATACATATATATATATAATGTAACATATATTATATGTTATATTACTGACGTTCATCCAGTTATTTTTTGTTCAGATTCAGATGAAATTAATAAATAAATGAATATCGACAGTCAAAGTAAATAAATATTAATACGACAATTGAATTACAAGTACTTAAAAAGCAGTTAAATTACTAATATTTATAACGTTTAAAAGACGGATAAAATTCAATGTTTTTGACAAGAAAAGCTATGAGTTTCTGTAACATAAAAGTTATTAATAGTTTAATTTAAAATCGAGAGGCACGTAAAACAGTATCAGATAAAATTATATAATTGAAACCCAAAACCTACAATTATTTATCTATTTCACTTCTATCACTAAATTTATTGGAAAATATTTCACATTATAAAAGTTGCTAGTAGTCATAAAATGAAAAGTGTAACTGCCGAGTTTAGCTGTGCAGACGTTTGATTGCTGCAGTAAGTTAAAACATTAAGGTGAACTATACTGTTACCGAGTAGTTTAAAGATGGAAGGTTTGGTTTATACGGTTTCAGTGATCTCGTTTTTCTGTACTGGCAAACGAATTACCGTAAAATTTAATATGGTATAAAACAGGAGAGTGTTGAAAATTCTGCAGAACTAACGTAATCCATCCACGCCTCGGCTAACAAATCCAGGATTTACTACCCAAACGTGTATATTTCAAAAAAAAAAAAATAAATAAAAATTAGAAAAAAAGTGACCGAAGTTGGTTGAAAAAAATGGCAAACCTCCCTAAAGATCCTAAAAAACTCGGTCACGTTCTCAGTTCTGTTTTTTATGTCCGTATTTTATTTTTGACTTACATTTGGTCTTTAATTATAATAACGAAAAAAGACGGGGCGTGCCATGGATCAAAATGTCATTCAGAGTAGAAGAAGAATTTATAATTTAAGTTTTATCGCGTTCATAACGACTGTTTTTACTATAGACGACATAAGTATTACACTGCTTACTTGATGGATGGATTATTTTACAGCTTAATTTTCAACATTCATAGGATGAGTGTATGGATTCACCTATCAGTTTTTTATTTAGAAATATTTTGTAAACAGTTTCATTATGTCATTTAGCCTACTTTCATCCAAAAGTTGACTGAAATTTCTATTTTTAGAGCATATTTTTTATTGGTATATATTTTTTCCAATATTACACGAAAATATATAAATTAATTAATTGTCGAGTTATAGTTTTTAATAATTTAAGAAATTAAAAAGCAATGAAACTCGAATTTATACGACTTAATATCAAAAAGCAACGAAAAATAAAACTTATTGAATCAATTTTTTTATTTTGCTTTCACACGAGTAAAATATAATGACTAGAAAGACATAAAGAAAATTGACTATTTACATAAATAATAAATGTAAATTCAAATTTATATTTCATATATAGTATAAAACTAAAAATAGTCATACAATTACTTATTTCATGATAACGACTTAAGAAATGTCTTAGTTATTAAAAAAAGTTTTTTAAAATATAATTACTAAAAATAAAAATTAATTAATTATTTGATATCAATTATTATAAAAAATATTTACAGCGCATACATGTATCCGAATTGCCTATGCACAGTGCCGTCTGATAGTTTAACAGCGAAATCTGTTTTCAAGATTCTTATTATCTAATGTAAAATATAAGAACATTATTTTATTTTTGTTTTAGGAATTTCATACAAACATACATTTTTGATAACTAAATAGTTATTATTTTACACAAACCATAAAATCCCTAGTTGCATGGCTTTTGAAACATATTAAAGTATAAATCTGATTACTACATTTATACTAACTACGTGTTAACTTTTTAATATATTTAGTCTAAAACAACAGAATATAAATAAAAGTTTTTCTATTGTATGCTTTGCACCAAGTCGAAATATTATTATATTATACTGACATTTAAGTAACAAACTTCTGATAACAGAATAAATTGAAAACTTTCCCTCGAAGTGTTATATCATATCGTCTCTTAAAAATTTAGTTTTCCGCGAATACAATCTTTTAGATATATTAATAATAAGTCCTTTTTTTATTTACTTCAAACATATATTTAGAAATACTAGTGTAGATATTTTTAAATTTTAATACTTAATATTGTTTTTACATTTTCAACTAAACTTTCCATGTGTAGTTAATAATTTCTTTTCAAGATTATATTGAAATTTAAAAAAATAATTACATTTTAATTATGACTCACAATAAATTATATCAGTTTATTAGTTTAAAAAATGAGAGAGAACTATCGATTTAATGGTAATTTATTTTTTAAGCTCATTATAAACTTATAGATTTTTTAAAAGCTGATTACTGTTCCTATAAATTTTACCTATGGAAAATACAAAATGACAGTTTAAAGATATAAATAATTCCTTTACTACCTATTTTATCTCAATGAAAGAAATCATCCAGTAGAACAAAGTTAATGCACTGAATAAAAATTTGAACCATTTTATAAATCTGTCTCAGAACAACATATCTCAAGATAACTCTGTAATGAATAGTAGAACATTTGTTCTGTAAAATTAAAGATACTATGAAATAGCTTATCTTATTCGGTATATGTTATCATGTTTTTTCTTATATTTTTCAGTAATTTCAAGTCTTGAAAAAATTATTTATCACCAAAGTTTAAATTTGTAATTTTTTATACTTGTAAAATAAATAGGCAAAACACTAGAAAGTAGTGACAAAATTTGGCGTTATTTTTCTATCATTTGTATTCAAATTGTGTTTCTAATGTAATTAAATATCAGTAAATTATAAAAATAATAATATAAAATGCACTATAATATAAATAATGGCTTTAAATAAGAAAATCATACTATAATCATACTGTATAGCTATTTAAATAACTTTTGAAATTCAATTGGCGCTTTACGATTTTCCTTTTTCTTTCTTGTACATAAATATTGTTATTAAAATGTAAATAAAGTGTATAAAATAATTTAACTTTTAAATTATACGGTTTTAAAAGCTTTGGTTTAACAATATTGTAATAGCTTATAGAAGAATATGAATAAAATGAATATTTATAATAAAATCTTATACTGCCCGAAAATGTCATTTGTATTACTCCTCAAACATGTCTCGAAATTATTATTATGAGGTAAAAGAGGAAGAATAAAAAAATTGTTTCAGTAATTTAATTTCATTACAATCGTGTGGTCCTAATATGGTAGTAAATACTGTAGAATTGTCAATATGTATATAATTTAACACTAATCATAAAGACAGTCCATAAAATTATGAAGTCATTTGTGTTTTTCTAGAATTCTTATACTCATTATCATAAGTTCATTTTTGGATAACGTTTTTTATACATTTTAAAAATTTATTTATATATATATATATTTAATGTGTAATATTTAGTTATATTGTTGAAAATTCATTAATTTAATTTTTAATATTTTATCATATTTTAAATATAAAGAGGTAAATAATTAATCGAAATTGTACTTTATTTTACTAATTCAACAATAACTACTATTCTCAAATGAATAATATTTAAAAAAAATTAACGAAAACAAAGTTGCATATTGGAATATATATTTACAAAGTATACTGTAGAAGATGTTTTATTTGCTTATCATTACACTTGGTTTAGTTAAAGTTATGCACGTTAAAAAGTAAAACTTTGGTAGTAATTGTTGCTATTGGTTCGTCTAAAGTATCGTATAAAGGAAAATATACCATTCAAATGTGTGTTTGCCGCAAATATATTTTAATTTTAATTTATTTTAAATTATTACATTGGGTACTGAAAATGGCTTATAGAATTATAATATAGAAAAATTACATAACATTGTTCAAATTTCAAAATTCAACATTAAGCAAATATTTAATTTGTGGAAACTAATTGAATTATTGATAATTATTTATTGTCTCACGTTGTTTTATTATAAATTGGAAGTTGAGTAAATTTTAGCTTGTTATAATAATGTACTTATTTTTAGTTTTTTATGAAGTCGAAAACATTTACTTGGTCTTATAATGTTGTTCTATCAAACGAAAGTATATTATTATTGACTTATTGACAAAAAATGAGTTAAACATCTTTTATGTTTATTTTTATACTTATATTTGACATTGTTTGAGAAGATTATTTATAACAGTACTATCATTTTGGTTTCGATGAATTACAATAGTATAAATATTTAGTCACATTTTTAATAATATAAAAATGTATTTGTATTCATTAAAATTTATGAACACAAATACAAGAAATAATATTTAATATTAAATAAAAAAATATTATATTTAAATTTATATACACAGTTCAAAAATTAAAATCGTAACACTTTTAATTTAATAGAAACATAATTTATTTGCTTAAAAAGTTAATTTGAAAAAGTATAAAAATTTGTTCAAAAATATGTTTTGTTTTGTTTACTTGAACAAAAAAATGTGATCGTTTTATAAATTATTTATTACTCAAAAAATAATAATGGTTTTCGTTAAAATACTAAACTATTCCCAATACTTAATGAATTTATTAAATGTCTTTCCTATTAAGTTAAATTACCGTATGTTGTAATTATTGCGTTTTTAAATAGTTAATTTTTAACAATAAAATGAACAAAAATGATAGTTACAAATTTAATTTTAGTTTAGAAAAATTTAAATTACTACCTTAGTAACTTTTATATTACACCAAAATTATATAAATCCACTGTATACATAAATAAAAACAAATTTGAAGATTGATAACAAAAATTTTAATTATTAATTTGTTTTTTTATGAATGCATTATAATAAAATAAAATTTTTTTTATGTCAATGATCATCTCAATTAAAACTAACTCTATGATTCAGATATCATTTAAAGAATAAATCGATTACGGTTTACAAAGAATTTATATTTTAAAATTATTGATAAGGAGTGTTATATTTAATATTTATGTATAAACGACCATTATTTAATAATTATAAGTGAAATCTGTCAACTGCACATGTGCAATTATTACATTGCCAGTTTTACATTTATAACTCAGCAACTTAATATGCCAGCTTTATAACTCTAGGTAACTTTTGCATTAGCGTATATGTATATCTAAGATTTATGACCAAAATTTCTACCTACAAGAGATTCATTATTCGACTTTTTAGTTCTCCATGTATAAGTTCAAGGTTTATGATGATAAACCGATTCATTTGCTTACTTTGCCAATAAATAAGACTCAAATATCAAATACGAATAAACACGTGAGAGAGCTTTATAAAAATAACAAATCATTTTTATGATATAAAAAAATAAGTATTCTAATAAATTAACTAAAACAATTAATAACAACTCATACGGGGCAATCCGTTTATTACAACCCATTCAATTATTTACGAAATAATGTTGAGGATATTTTTTCTGTCCTTTTATGTTATATATTTATCAATTATTAAGTATTGTTAGTTAAAATATGGGTTAATATTTACTAAAATTAAAAAAATTTTTATTTAATTGTTGAGTCTCAATAATTCGAATACAAGGCTAAAAAAAAAAACATGCAAAGAGTTATAAAATAAATTGTGAAAATATTTTTGTTTTAGAAAAATATTAGTAAAAAATTTTCTAATCTAACAAAAAGAACGTTCTTGGAGTTTTATCGTAAAACTATAGGACACACACGATTTATACACAATGAATTTTTTCACTACCCCTTCCAAAAAAAAAAAAAATTATATTTTCACTATGAAAGTTAGGATTTTATTTAGAATTCGGTTATTTGTTGAACATACTGTATAATATCTTTACATAATGGTTTATTATATAAACAATAAAAATCATGATACCGTTAATATTGTCATTTTGAAAATCTCCTATTGCTGATGTTTTTTCATCTGAACGGCAGTTGTCTTTTGTAAAGATTACATTTTTCAAATTCTTTAAAATGGAAATCGATACTAAAGGCACACACGAGCTGGTTGATAAAGGAGAGACAACGGTATTTTATATATACCGGAAGTCATGTATCAACTTTGTAACTGTCAATTCCGGATGTATGTTCTGTGGAAAATCGACGACAGTTGTTTCTATTATCATTTAGAATACAGGAAATGCTGAAAAATGTATAACCACAAATTTTTGAAACGTTTGAAGATGTTATTGAGTGTACGATATTTGTCTTCAAATTTTAAACATTTTGTTTTGAAACTAAATTTCTCATTTAAAAGGTAGAAAGCTAAAAATATTTTCATAAGTAGTAATTAATTGGTGAATTTAAATGAAAGGTAAAAAATTGTATAGGATAGACACATTTCTAATTTAAAACTTTAAAGTATCAATGTAATGTACACATTCTTTTCTAGTCATACCTATTTCTAACTTGATCCATTGCTTATAGCTTAATACTACAACTGAAGTATTTAACTCGTCAAAAAACATCAATATTTGTCAGTTAGATTACTGATAAATGAAGTAGTCTCTTACGGCTTAATACTTTAATATTACACTTTACACGTGATACATTTATAATGGAAATGAATGGAAGAGATCATGCCGAGTCAAAGTGTAATAGACACTAATATTTCAGTCGTCCCCGAGTTGTCACCAACAGAAGCTATTTCAGAGGGTTCTAAAATGTGCCAAAATGGGAGTGTATCCCTTTACCCCCACTACGTCGCTTTCTTTGCCATCGTTCGTTTTGTTCGGTCGCCTCCACGACGGTATGCATATAAGTATTAGTATATGGACTGTCGAAAAAGCAGCTGTACGTATACACTAAAATTATATGTATACGAAATATATAATAAATATAATACAATAAGCTACGAGTTGGTTTAATGGAGTTACAATGCAAATCAACTAACAGCCGTTCGTGAGTTACTGCGATAATATTATCACCACCACCACAATAAAAATAAGCCCATGCAAAAGACCCTGTTTTTACATCATTTATACATAATACTACTTGTTTTATTTATTTGTTTTACAGATGATTTTTGAAGATAAAAGTTATTGGCTCGTCGAAACATACCATTAGAAATAGTTCAAAATGTTACCTTTACGTATATTTAATAATAATATTAGGTTTAATTAATCTACTAATTGGAGAAGAGTGGTGTTTTTATTAATTTAATGCTAATTTTATTTACAATTTTATATAAATTAATTATTTTTTATTATCATTATATAGTTTTAACATTGAATTATACACAATAATTATTAAACATTTGTATTTATTTTACCTATATATTAAATACCAATATTTTTGTAGTCATTCATATTATATTTCTTTGTTGGAGTAGTTTTAACAATGTTTAAAATGTCATTATTAATGGTACTTAAAAACGCTAAGCTATGCTTTCGACAAATATTAAATGTAGTTTACATTTTTATTTACTTAGTTAGTACTTAGTTTATATCATCAAAAGTCAATATCAGCTATATAAAACAAGATAACCTACTTTAAAACAATTTAACAGCTTTAGATTCGCTACAGAAATGTTTAAATCAATACAAATAATTATATTTTGAGAGACAACCAAACTTATTTGACAGATATAAAATATTTTGGTGACAATAGTTAATGAATTATACGGGCCGAGTGAAGGTTTTAAAACGGTAGAAAAAAAAAAGCTAATCACATTCGTATTTCCAAAATTGGGATCGTTTTATTGTTTGTGAAATAGCTGGACTCGACCTTTTTTTTAATTCTATAAATTATATTTGGAACGTGCAATCCAATTTACCGTATCCATCGGGCCTTATTAACGGAAATTCGCTAAACGAATGAAACTTCTTTTCTTTAACCAAGTTAACTTCGAGTTTACTGCTAAATACACATCAGTCGTACAAACAGTCCACCTAATTATCTAAATAAATTGGTTCATTCATCCAAAAAGCTTTGGTCTGTTCTCTACATTTTAACCACAAAAGTTCGCGAAATGAAAACAGTTTTGTTGCAATTTATACTTTGTTTGTATATTTGACAATAAAAAAATATGTATATGAAAATAATTGTTTGTATGTTACGGCACGGGGTAAAACTTATGTATTTATATACTATTTTATCATTTAAACATAAAGTATGCTAAGAATAGTTAGTATTTAAAAAAAAAAAAAAAAATTAGCATAAACATATATCGATGGAATAAAAACTAAAAGTTCACTTTTTCTTGAAATATTTGTTTTGTTTTATTAGACAAATATGAATATTATGTTCAATTAAGTATAAAATACTTAATTAATAAGCCAAATATTATTTGGCTTATTAAAATTATAATTTTTGCAACTCCAGCATGAGGTTTTCCTTAAATACATAAAAAAATCCAAAATTTTGTTTAATCTTTAAGTTTAAATTAACAAATGTAACAAGTGGAGGAATTATTTTGCTTCAAAAACATTGTAGTCATTTTTGAACCTTATACGCCTATGAAAAAATAATGAATTATTTATGATAAGTCCTGTTAAATGAAAAAGAACATTGATATTTATGTTAGAAAAAACTTAACATAATAAAAATATTTAATTAATATCTATAGAACATTTTACATAACATAAATCAGTAATAAAACAAAAAGCTATAAAGCAAGTCATTTCGATTAAAAAGCTAAAAACCTTAGTGTTCTCTAAGTATCTAGGTCTTAAAACTATTAGCATCTAAACCATCGATATGTATAATCTAACGTATCAGTCACTTAACATTAAAAATTAAACAAAATTTGAGCTTAAATTATAGTAAAACGTTGAAACATCGTACATTCCGGTGTACATCGAATAATTAATTATACATTCAAAATTATATTAATGTGTTTTTATAATTTTTTATAATAATTTTCTTTTTAAAAAGGATAATAAGCGATTACAAAACAGCTTTATAGTGTAAATTCCGGCTTATCTAGAACAATGCACCTGTGAGTTCTCTGGGGACGGTGCAAGCATACAGTCAGAGGAAAGTAAAGCAATAGCAATTGTTGATACAAAAGACTACCGTATCCCCACCATTTCGGTATGATGGGCTACGGTAATTTTAGGAGGTGTGTGAAAAGAAACACTTGGACGCCTAAGGTCCCTTTTACACTAGGCTACAATGAATAGCTTCATTCGAAGACATCACGAAGGCCTCCTTTCGATCAACTTCCCCTCAAAAGGAAAAATAAACCGACCATCTATTGTAAGCTTATTCATCAAATCGAAAGGCAATATATGTATTTTATAGTCTCATCAAACTTGAACTAATTTTCTGTCATTAGTGTGGAATTTAATCGAAACCTTCTCCTTTAATGCCTTAGAAATAGACTTAACCGTTTTACTGGTTAGTTGAACAAGAATGTATTACCCCTGTCATTAGCAACCCACATCATACAATTATTTGGTACGCAATACTATATAAACAATATTGTACATTATGAAATGTTCTCTAGCTTATAAAAGTTTACTATAAAGTAGAGATTGTTATTAAACTTTTTATACATTTGTATTGACTTATATTTACAAAATTGGAAATTTTACGAGTTTTATATATATATATTTATTTGTATTGACCACAAAAGTTTTATTTTCTAAAACCAATTATTATATTTCTTTTCTAAGACATTTAAAGAAGGTACAAATAATGAAAAAATATCGATAGAAATCGAATAATTTCAAATACATTAACTAAATTAGAATCCTTAAAATTTAAAGCAATAAATTATCAATAATTTAGCGCACATTTAACTCGACATTATTTTAAAATAATACTTTTATTATAACTATTGCTGACTGTAATACAATTAAACGCATTAACTAACTTTAAAACAATATATTTGTGGACAATCTAATTCCTTTAAAAAAATTCCAGTGAACACACAAAATTATATAACAATGTAAAATGAACATTTAGTATTATTTAAGTGNTATTGCTGACTGTAATACAATTAAACGCATTAACTAACTTTAAAACAATATATTTGTGGACAATCTAATTCCTTTAAAAAAAATTCCAGTGAACACACAAAATTATATAACAATGTAAAATGAACATTTAGTATTATTTAAGTGTATTTAATTTAACTTATAAAATAAATATAAACAAATGGATGGTTTAAATAACATTATCAATAATGTTCAATACTTTATCGGTGATTCACTTTTTTCAACTTATTTCTAAGATTGTTACACCTAAAACGCATTGTCTATAAATGTAATCGGATTATGGGTCACGTAAACTATATAAATCAAAATGTTCTGCTATACCTATAGTTATTTATATTACGCTCAGTGTTTGTTTTATATATCTCTACTATTTTCTTTACATTTATATACACTTTTTATGTTGCTATTATAGCTATCATATCTTACTTTTATAACGTCATTATTAAGAACTACACTTATATCACTTTAAAACATCTTTAGGAAAACACATTTCATTCTTTATCATAATAAGTAAGGTATTGTTACCATTTATTTAAACATTACACATAAATCCGAAAAAAATTATACATCAATAATTAGAATGATTATGTTTCTCAGAAAATTATTCATATGGCCCAACGATACGGATATTTTGCATAATACTCTTAATTGTTTAAACTAGTATATTGAAAAAATATCCAAAATGAAGTGTAATGAAAAACAACATAATTTAATAATATATTATTGATTTCAAGCTTCAAATTTGTTCAGCCAATATCTATAGGTGATTCATTGAACCATCATAACTATTTTTGTTCTAATTATGGTGGCCTCATCTATTATTTTCATTTCGATCCAACATGTTAATCCTTCAATTGTTATGTTGATTATATTATTGGCAATACCAATCAAACATAATATATAGTTTCGAGTATATTTATTTCATTGTTATCTTACTTGGTTTTATTGAGAACATTGAAATGCAATAAAATCACTATTTGCAATAAACGTACGAAAAGAGAAAAAACGCAATAAAAATAAAAAAAGTTATGAACAGAGGACAAGGGGCTTCTTATCTAGTATTGATATTGGAACGCGAGAAAAAGATTTTTAAAAGTTTAGCTACCATGAAAATCAGAATGAGAATTTTAGTTTAATCTTAATAAACGTTGGACGTAGTCACGAAAGACTTATAAAAAACATGATGATAAAAAAGTCTCCGTGGACGCGTAAAGAAAGAATAATTCCTTTAAGTTTATAAAAACTAATTTACCTATTATTATTTTAAGTTATAACCCTTAGAAATTTATTTATTACTTTCGATACTAATACGTCTTAAAATTATATTAAAAAGATTAAGTATACAAGTTAGAAGTATGATAAATTATCATTTTATAAATATTACATTTATTTAAATGTGAAAAAAATATTTTATAGATTATTTTGTGTTCAAGTTTTTACACTAAGAATTATATATTTGTAGATTGTTTTTAATTTGAATTGTTTTAATTTTTTAAACAAGAAGAATTGATTATTAAGCAAGCCCTATTAAAAGAATTAAGTAATGCTTAATTCTTTTAATCTATTTTAACACTTTATTGAATTTCTCTTAAAAAAATAAATAAACGAAAAAGCGTTCTTGAATTGTTATTCTGAATTCGGCTTCAGAATGTTATTTACTATTGAATGGTTTAAGTTTAACGGAAGCCTAGTCGTAAATCGCGCTAAATAAGATAATAAAAAGAACGATGAAACATTATGACTTTATTAAAATATAAATAGCATATTTGAACTATCATATTTTAGGATATTTACCAATTAAAGTTAAAGAAGAATCCAATTATTAAAATTTTTATTCAATAATTTACTTTTTCATTGGTTTATAAATTAATAATCATGTATTAAGATACGTCATTGCTTTTTTATTATTTCTTTTTAACGCATTTAATTTTATTTTTTATTCATGACCGTTTTTAGCTATTTTTATTCTAGCGAAAATCAAGACTGAGCACCAAAGTGTTAAAAAGTTAGATAAATAGGGGTTATGTGGGTGGGCTTGGAGGTCTTAGTTCCTTAGTTTACAATTTAGCCCACCAAAAATATCGTAAAATTATATGCATTGTTATATAAATATATAATAAAAAGATCACTTGTAGCTTATTATTTAAAATTAAAATTATATTATAAATATTTATTTTAAAAACTAAAGAAATATTAAAAATATTTAACTGAAGAAGGCACAAAAAAATGAATAAAATTTGCGGATACTAATTTGGGGAATAATGTTACCATTATTAACGCTAAACACATATTCAGCCGAAAAAAACCCTTATATACCCCTAGTGAGCTTATCACCTCTTGACGATATCATTAAGTAATATTTTTACATTTTGATAGTTTACTCAAGTTAAACAATGAATTTTTCAGTGGACCAAGATAGCAATTAATTAAATTGTTCTTAATTTTAAACATTTTTATTGCCTCTCTTATATTGAGTTTTTTGTAATTATTTCCGTTTTTAATAAGATTTATGGTTTTAATAGAATGTCTATGTGACAATAAATGTTCAATTACGGGATATTTATCAAGTTCTTGATTTTTAATGTTTCTTAAGTGTTCTTTAAACCTGACCCCTTTATTTCTTTTTGTTTATCCTACATAACATTTATTACAACTTTCGTATTGTATTTTATAAATTCCCGATTTTCCCTTTTTTTTATTTTTACTTAGAGTTACCTAATAAATATCTTAAATTATTACCTTTAGATTGTTCTATAGTTATATCAAAATTCTAAAAAAAATTAGCTAGTCCATTCGAGATGCCCAGATAATTTAAAATGGACAATCTAATTACTTTTGATACCCAACGCTAATGAATATATAAGTTATACTTTGTTACATAAAAATTATTTTTTGAAGTTGATAATTTAAATTTAGCTTCCTAAAGAAATTGAGCACCTTATGCCTACGGTTAGATACTAAATAAAAAAATTTAAGTTGACTTTTTTTATTCATTTAAATACAACTTAACGTAGATTCTTATAATTGTGTTTTTAATAGACTACATAATAAATGTTCTGAAATAAAATAAATTTTAACCAAAAATTTAAAAAAAAGTTAAAAATGTATTAATTATACCCCGTAGAGGTATTGAACTTAAAATAAATGTCTATTTCTTGAATAGTAATAACAGAATTATGTGGTACTTGAGTGTTTTTTAGTAATGCTATAAAATGTTCCCTGGTAGTTTTTTGGATAGGTAGTTGACATTTATATTTCCTTTCAAAAAAGAAATACCTTTTACATTGACAAAAAAATGACTACTAGCTAACTTAAGTTGAAAAGTCAAAACTATTTTTTAAAATAACTAGCAACTTAAGAGAAATTACTATCAAATTTAGTAACATATAATTTAACTCGATTATTTTTAATTCTTACTTAATTTAAAAATTGAAAAATACTCTAATTCACTAGACAGCTTTTGGTAAAAATGTATATTTTCTTTGACCAAATAATTGTATAAGTAGCATTCTTTATGTGAATGTGTTGATGTTTCATGAACTGTTGTATTATTTTTAACATTTACAAATATTTTTATTATTGTTGTTGTGTTATTATTGGTAACAGCTATCTGCTTATTTTGATGTTCTTTAGTTGTTGTTTTAGACTTTTTTGGAATTTTACTCATTTTTTTTTTAATTTTTAGATATTTCGAATATAGTTTTTTCACATATTATGTTATTTTCTTTAATTGATGAAAATTATACGTAGTGTACTAATTAGCAATATTATATGAATTGTTAAAATAGAAATTATTTGAAAAATAATTGTTGCCAAAATGTTAAATACTATTAAATAATTTCCTATACTTCAAGTTTATTTATATTTAAGTTTATTTATATGCAAAATGAATAGGGATATATTTATTAAATCCTAAGTTTAAAATTAAACGCGTTTTATTCATTGAAGTTTAACTTAACGTAAAATATGATTCTATTGCTCTTAAAATATTTATTGAACAGTGAGTTTGTTTTTGAAATCAATATTTGACTCTGTTTTACGCTTCAAAGTCAGTACTAAACATGATAACTGTTTTGTTTTTTAAATACTTTTAAAATAAAAAAGGGAAAAGTTATTTTTTCAGATAATACCAGCAGATGGTTTAAGAACATCAGTGAAGCTTTGATTATATTATTTAAAAATTATACTATATGTATGAGGTATTATGTATACTGTTTTTAGGAAACTTTTTAATGATGTTTCAGGGTTAGAGTAACTTGAAGTATGAGATATAATATTTTATTCGCCCTGAACTTTTTATTATTCGTTCTCTTGCATAAAAACAATTTTTGTTATAGGACTTTTTCATCTAGGTCTTATTCTCCATAGGCTTATACGTTTTCTACTGGTGTAGTAAAGTCGTTAATAACAAAACTTTTTCATTTTCCCCGTTACTATTGAAAAACAAAACAGTATTATACTTAAAAAAAATTCGCCAGTACTTAGGTAATGGTAATTAAAACACTATAGAGTTTTATGTATATTACGAAAAGTTAAAGAATAAACTATATCCTTTTAGTTTTTTTTTTAATACAAATAATTTTAAAATGTTGCACCGCAAAACTTCATAGTTTAACATTTGTTAACAAAGCCAACAAGTTTGCCAAGTTTCAAATACATAGTAAATATTTAATATAAAATTATTACACATATTATAAGTAGTATACAATATAGGAGCGGAAATTTTTCTTGGGGGTGAGTTTTAATTTTTTTAGGCGTCAAAAATAAACTTTCGCTAATTTGATCATTCAAAAGATTTATTTTCCTTTTTTAAGTAAGTGACGATAGTTCAAGGTGAGTGGCATGGCTCCTGCACAGTACCTCTGTATCCGTTACTGATACAATATTTTTAATGAAAATTATTAATCTAACGATACCTTAATTTAGCAGTCCAATTATAACGTGAAATATTGTCATATGAGAAATTGGTTTCATTTCATAAATTGTAGAAAATGAATCACCATAATAAACATAATTATAATGTACTAAGTTTATATCTTCTATATGTTCATCTAAATACTGAAAGCTAAATGTCTATACATAACGATAAGAACACGCAGCTAAAATTGTATATAAAATATTATTTGTCGCTATTCAAATAAATCATGTTACTATAATTAAGTAGCTATGCATATTTTAAACGTTGCTGTATGTAACATTAAAATGTACAACCTAATCAGTGCTTATCGTTATAGCATAAGACAAATGATTTATTTATCCAAAAATTAACGACCACTGGACATTTAAAGTGGTCGGTTAAAATTAAAACCCTACAAGTGGTTGCGTGCGTCTCTTACCGTCCATTGAATAATGGGGAAGAAATGGTATGTCCATTCTTAAGTTAAATAAAATATTTTTACAACGCTTATTTATTTGAAAATACTAATAAGAGAAAAAAAGTGCTCCAGTAACTTACGGGAAGAATTAATGTTACATAAAAGAAATGACACTCTTTTATAGCGTTTGTGTTCCTGTTCTATTGAGTTTTACGCGTAGGTTGAAATTCAGTAAAAGAATTACGGGAAATGGAAGCTTGCCTCACACATGTAAAATAATATATGGACTCCCATGGGAATTACTTTGCTGTGTCGTTGGCATACTTCACGTTTACTTAGAATGTGAACTTTAAGTTAGTCTTTGTCATCCGGCCTTCAAACGTTTCTCAAGATAAAGGTTATTATAACTAGAAAGTCAAGTTTGTAATTTTTCGACAAAGTGTTTTTTTATAATGTTAAGAATTTAAAAAAAAAAGAAGAGTATTATACGATGACTAATATGATTTATTTTTCATTATTTATTTATTTATTATTAACACAATCTACTGTTAATACTTCCATTTTGAAATTAAAAACGGTTACAGAAATTACTTTACACAGAGTAAATAAGATTTGTTATGAAAAAATAAACTAGCAATTCTAGTGTACAAAAATCATTTTTTCCAAACACATTTTCCAGAAAATTATATACGATTTAACGTAGAAGTTTGAATATTTCAACTACGGAAGTATTTTGTGATAATGGTATAACATCTTTATATGACAGAATAAACTAACTGTGATAAGTGAGACAGCTTAATTGAAAAAGCATAAGAAATTTTAACAATCATTCTAGTACAGAAAATAAGTATACTTTGAGGTCAAGTTCTTTATGTTGTTGGTTAATAAAAAAAAATGTTTAATCACTTTCATTCTATAGTAAAATTAAAATTAAGAATATGAATATTAATTTGATAGTAATTGCTCATTTTCTTGTACATTTTATAGAAATAAAAGTTTGTTATTATTATTTATTATTTTAATACATTATATTACAAGATTGTTAATAAAAAAGTACTAGAAAAATATTTGAAAAATCGAACGGAAATTTCACAAATCCTATAATAGCCGTTTATTATTTTAAGAAGGAATATTTATTTGAATGTTATTTTTTTTTTTTTTTTGATCTTAAATTAGTAGTTTTTCAGAACTATAATTATGTTTATGAGTAAAAGAACGTAGAAATTTAGGAACATATTCGATATTTGAATAAAAAAAATAGTGTACTCAAATTGCTGTATTCAAACAAATCTTGTACTTGATCAGATTTTTATTAAATTTACATTAAAAGAAATATAATATATATCTGAATTATTATCGATAAAAAAAAAAACCATTGAGGTTTATAAAATTTTTTAAAAAGTGAATGATGGCAAATTAGCAAATTTTAATCAAAATTTTGCAATTATTTATTATAACATCTAAACACTCATAGAAAAAATTTGTCAGAAAATTTTTCTATTTGAATCTTATAGTACATTAAAAAATGATAAATTTATTTAGTTTTCAATAATATAGATATTTCTTTGATATACAAAGCTATTTAAAATCGGCCATTTTAACCGAAAATTGTACGTGTTTTTGACTAAGTTCTAGAAATTAAGTTTGCCTTTATTTATCTTGTTCACTAAGTTTATAGGATACATGACTTTCGGAACATTAACAAAATTGATAAAACATTTTTCATAATATTTAACCCCTTAATACTTTTGTTTTAAGTAGATATTAGTAAGTCAGTTAAGGTAGTTTTCAAAAAGTTGTTTAAATATAAGTAATACTAAAATTATTGATATCCACTATTTTAATAAAATGGTAATTTTTGGGGATATTTTCAATTGTAGGAATTGAGGGGAATTTTTCCAAATAATAACACTGATAACTGTAACTAGATAAGATATATGATATTTTCGCATGGCGTTGCGCAAAACAAACCGGTAAAAGTGGAGTAATATTTATGGAAAAAAAAAAAATACGAAATAGTAAATCGAATACTTTTACAGCTATGCATCAAACCTAAATAATATACAATAATAAATTATTAAATTCTTTTTACGTTAAATTAAAAATAAAATATAAATACGAAAAATACATGATTTTTAATATTTTTAGTAATTTAAATAATATAATATTTGAAATGATAGGCAATATCATTGAAAAGCACAATAAAATAATACAGTACCTATTCATTTTTTTTGTTTCATTTACCTGACTTTGCTTCAAAAATATTGTAAGCAGATACAGTTACAAAGTGATAAATTATATAAGTTTTTATAAACAAAGTCTATGTGAAATTCATTGGTCAAATTTCAAAGAAAAAAGGTAGTTGACTGATTTATCATAGTATTTATGAGTTCCATAGAGCGTTTTTAAGATTCGCTCTATGGATTTCTTATTTACAGTCCAACACTCCTAATACACCCAAATTAAATAATTGTAAAATAATTTTTGATTACACCAATGACTAATAATTATAACGATCTTTAATAGTTCAAAAGTGATTGAAACATAGATTTAATTATACTTTTTAAATGACTGTTACCAAAAATCAATAGACAATTAAATTACACTCACTAATTATTACAATTCATCGAAATAGTTAGATTAACTTTCACAGTTATATGGTGAATTTCAGCCATATAAGTAAAACTAAAGTAAAATTTTATATTGTCGCATTTCATAAATTATCACAACAATACGATTAAAAAAATTATCATAATAGTATTTCTGTTAAATCAGTTTAAACGGTGACGTAGGAAAAATTACCATTAAAAATCATAGAAAGTTTTTTGTTATTCCATTAAATCAATGATATGAACCTAGGATGGAACGTTTTACTTTTATAATATAGCAAGAGCAAGATAAACAGTCAAGATACATTTTTTTTATATAAATGGAACTTCTACGCCACCTCTTGACGTTAACCTCAGATTTTTACTTGCAATCCCTGCTCATTGTGCCGGTTACAATTCGTTTGTAAAAACTTTTTCCATAAACCATTACGTTTGTGTACAAGAGAAATGAAGATAGACACCATTTTAACGTCACGGTCGGGCTATTACTTTTTCAAGAAGTTTTTAATTTTTAATTAAGGCATGGCTGATAAATCTCGAATACGACAAAGAGAGTTATTTTTATAATTCGTGTCATGGGTTTTCTATGAAAATGCATAAACGACATCCTTGAGCTGAAAAAATGTTTGAAATTAAATTTAAAAAATCGGTTTCCAATGATGGAAAAAGGATAAGACGACAGCCGAAAAATTGGTTTGAGCTGAAAATAAATCACTAAGAAACGTCTAGAAGATGATAAATAAATTGTATAGTTTATTATCTTTAAACTAATCAACTTAACATCAGTTGTTGCGTTAAAGATTTATACAACGCAATAACTTGGAATTTTTTTTTATCGGTTAAATTGTAATTTGTATCAATATTTTGTATATAGAGTGTGATTAACAATTCCTAGTCTATAAATTTGGAGCTTAGTGGATACATTGCCATAAGTTAATTGTGAAATCTAAATTTAATTTAGATTAAATTTTGACCAGGCGTGACAAACAATTGAATATTTTATAGAAATATATTAGCACTAGATACTATAATTCCGATTAAATTACATAAGCTCTTTTACGCACAGTTAAGATTATTTTTTGTAATTTAAAAAAAAAAGAAGAAAAATGTGCTGTATAATTTTTTCCAGTGCTCTGTATTTACTCGACTTTAAAATCAAGACATCTTGTTTCTATTTACGCACTCATTTGTTCCGATTTTTCTCACAAAATGTTTTCTTTACTACTGATTTTCTCGGAATATCCAATTTAAACAACACACTGAAGCGTATACAAATATGTTTGTGTGTATTTTTGGGGATAGAATAATTTTGATGATAGCGCTATTCGTATTTTGTTCCAGCAACAAAATCAGCTTCCAATACATTGAACGAGAACGCAAACAGAATCTAAAGTAGCTCAAATCAATAACCCTTTACTTGATAAATTCAGATTAGTACAATTTATGATAACAATTAAGCAAATGTCTGTTAAATCACAACTTTACTTGCTATGGACGGCTTGAGAACTTCTAATTAAACACTTTAACGAAACAATAATCAATCAATAAGTTCTACAAGTGTTTTGATTTTAACTGTTATACGATGTAATATGTTATTTCGAAAAGTTCTTATTGATTTATTTATAAATTTGGCGGATAAATCAAAATGTCATTTTAAAAACGTATAGAACATTTTTAGTCAATAACGTAATTCGTATGAGATAAAAAAAAAAAAATCATGTATATTTATTTTTGGGTCTTTGGACTCGAAATATTTAAAAAATTTGTTAAGCCCACTTCCAAGACGCTCAGCTTCGTGAGAATCTATCGTGGGTAAAAGCCCACAGGGAAATTTTTGTGTCAAAGGGAGAGTGATTCGCCACGATCACTAAATTTGTAATTAATATGCGCATTGTTTAGTGTTAAGAAAAACAAAGACGAATACCAATTTGTTATTGATGCATTGGGCATGACCAAAACCGAATTTATACTTAAAATCCCGCCGAGTCCTGTTAATATGGTTTTAGCAGTATACTGTTGAGTTGTAGACGTTTAACGAACGGCGTAAATAATGACGGGAATTACAAAAATACGATTGTATTTTTTGAAAATAACGTAACGAGCGAGTTAAAAAATCAGTTTAGTACTCCGAGAGTACATTTTTAATAAGTAGCTCTCCGTAATGTTTTCCATTCGAACTTGGGTGTAATAAGCAAGATAAATATCGTACACGCAGACGCCGTAGTATGTTCGCGAGATTACATTGGATTGAAAAAATAATCCTAATGTATACACATTTAAGCGGAAGCAGATAGAATTATATAGATAACGTGTATGTCTAAGAGAGAGCACAAAATATTCCGTAAATATTTGCCCATCGCAAAAACATAAAATACGTCTTAATACACACCCGAATGGCAAACACTTGCATTTAAATATAATACGTGCAGACTTCATACCGTTCACATTGGGATATATGCGATAACTGCGCTGGGGTAATGATCATAATAACGCACAGTGGGATTCGTCGGTTGGCACGGCAATCGGAGCGATTCTATTTATTTGCTTGCCTCGTCTTCCTAGTTCCGTTCTCGTGGACAAGAACAATAACGCTGCGCCGTTGGCTCACCGGAAACACTATCTGCGTAGGTCACGCAGATAGGTGTGTTGCCCTTACACTGATAAGCACGTTGAATTTGGCGTCCACTCCGACAATACTTTACAGGCAAAGATGTTGGGCCGATGTTTTATTGGCTATTTGCGTTTCGAAAAAGAAGAAAACCCACTCGTGAAATGTATTTAGTTTTCCTCGTCAATAGCTTGTTATAAGCCATTTGGGTGTTTGTATTAGCAGAGGAATATTTTTTTATTTCTTTTTTGAGGCTCGTTTTGTGTACGAAAACATGGTCATGCAGTGAAGTCGTGTCAAATAAAACACCTTATCGTAATAATTTAACCGAAAATACAGAATTAATAACAGTCTTGACACAGATCTATCGAATGACTGTGACAAAATACTAAATCATACATTTATACTGGAAATATTTTAATTAGAACAATTAAAATATCCCTTCAAATTTCTTCAAAAGAATGCACAGTGGTTATTCGCTGACCCGGAAAAATTAATTAGCTCCAGTGTCTAATGCAGACCGTCAAAATTTTAATCTTCATACGAAAACCTATTAACGCTAAAAATTCAATTTAGAAAACGGTCTAGTTGTGATGACGTATAAAATTATGACTACTTTCTTTATATTCTTTCATAAAAATGATACCGACAGAGTGTCAGCTGCTGTTTTTCGGAAGTAAACGTTTTTATTAAATCGCGTGAGGTATTTTTGTAAATGCTATTTTATATTACAATGATTTATATTTTTTGGGAGTAGATAAAGCAATTTATTTTGTAATTTATCTACATAATATAAGTGTTTGTTTATATTCATAAATGGTACATGTGTGTAAGGTTTGTTAAATTTTTTAGCTTTTTGTTTTATTTAATATGTCATACAATATTAATACTTCACAAGAAAAAATTGATTGATATAATATAATTATATAAAAATAAATAATTTAGATTCTATTTTAATAGCGAAAACTTAGTAAAATATTTCTGCAAGATAACGACCGGTAAATTTCATTGAATGAACAATTGATAATTTCCTGTTGTTAAGCGTTCAATACATGTAACAGTTCATAGAACTCTACTACTTAAAGGATTTATAACAAACAACGAATCTAGTGCAAAATCGCACATTGAAAATGATCATGTAACAGTGTAGGAAGAATAATTAAGTAGTCGTTATTATTCAGTAGATAAATAATGATTATTCATACACCATTTGTTACCAATTGAGACAGTTAGTCATCAACTAAGATAACAATATTATCATAACTATATGTATATTTTATAAATAATGCATTTAACAATTATGATTCTATGTAAGTTATTTTACTAAAACTGCGGTTCTAAATTAAATAAAAAGTTATATCAAATATTTTGAAAATTATACAATAATATATTAGTGTATATATATATATATATGTGTGTATATTAATATATTAGATTAAAGATTTTTCTGAAATTCATATCTACTCTATTTAACTGTTATTAATGTAACATATTTTAGCTTCGATTTGAAGCTGAGAAGATGTGAATATTGAATGTTTTTTTTTTCGTTTAATGTCAGGTACCACTTTTTCTCGGCTCACAACGGCTCAATTTCTTTCAAGAATATTTTAAAAGATCACAAATCGTATCTAATCGAAGACATTGTCCTTGAAAAATGAAAACGATTCCCTTGTTTCCCGTAAATAGGAGAAGTCCGTAAAACAATTTTGATGTTTTATTTCAGATTAATTTCATTTCATTTAATTTTGAATCGTGGTTACCGGATTAATAAATTAATAAGAATCTTAATAGAAGAAATTAAAAATATATTTAAAATATTAATTTTAAACTAAAATAGTATAAAAAATATTCAAATCGAAAAGCTACAAAAATTACTAAAAAATCGCTTAGCACTAAATAAATAATCATTAACAATTTTTGTTTCAGCTTTATAGCATAATTAAAGAATAATAGCGTTTGCGCTCTTACTACAGAAATTGTTTTGGTAAAACATTCTGGAAACATCAGCCACCTGAGTGGGCTTTTTGGTTTGGAGACAAACTAGTGACTTAGTGTTAATCAAGTTTCTACTAGGTACACACTGGTATAATTTATATTCATGGAAATGAGAACAGTAATGACTAGATACAGTTTCTATTATAGTTGTGGTTGTTGGTTAATACGAGGTAAACTGAAATGTACTTTGTTCATTATACAGAACACGCAATCATCATTGTAAACACAGAAAAAAGGTAATGTTGTAGACTTTTTTGTTGTAATATGTAAATTATGTCAAAGATGAAAGGTAAAAATTACGTTTTTTCCTCTTTTAACTTTGATAAAAAGTTACTCTCCACGCAATTCATAATTTAAAAAAAAAAAAAAATAGAAAGAATTAATCAATATCAAGGTGGTCTCGCGTAATCCGACAAATCCTATAATTTTTAATACAATGACTATTTTGCAGTATTTTATCCATTACACGATATCAAACGTCAGTATTTCAAGAACTAAGAAAAAGAAACATTTTTAAATTGTAAACAAGAATTTCACAAGAAATGTTATAATTTACATTATTGTTGTAGTCTTAAAGCGTAAAAACGATTAAAAAAAAAACTACGAAAATATATAAAAAAGTCATAGGGTTTACCAGAATACCACCACCCTGTACAATATCTTGGAATGGAGACTGTGGAAACACAGGCCATACAGGTTTTATTCATTACTGCAGGCATTATATGAATTATATAATAATGTCCTGATGTTAGGTTTCAAATTACAGAATTCTCATTCACCTTTTCTGTTTTCCAATAAACCAATAATAAATTATAAAACATATAGTATATACGTACGCAGAAGTGAGGCGCACAATAAAACGGCGGTTCTCGAATTTCTCAACCGAATATAATGAACTCCGAGATAGAATCTTGGAACTTGCACAGCATTCCATCCAACCGAATGTATACGGATGGATCTCTGTGAAAATTCCATTTCTTAGCTGAAAAAATGTGTCCGTGTACGTTTTGCCTGCGCTTACGCTGACGTCCATAAAAATTATTATTCCGGTCGCACAAACAGTGTCTGTCAACATTCACACACAAATACACTGATGTGGTTAGTATAGTTTTCAGTGTACACAGTCGATGAAATCTTATGCAAAGCTCAACGCTTCGACGAACAAGCGCAGCAAATATCGTGTATTTTTCACGTTGCCTCCACTGCCTTCAAAGCGCCGAGGGAATAAAACCCGTTCGTTGTCGTTGAAGACGCACAACACAGTCAGCAGTTAGCCCACTACGTTTGAAAAACTCACTAACATGTATTATACCTTTTTTTTTTTTATTATTTTTTTTTTTAAACCGACCAATTGTGACACGCCCTGGAACTGCTGTTGGGCATTACTTCAGGGCGGCATATGTAATATGCCTGTGCTAGGTGAATAATACAATCCTATGGGTAAAGTTATTGTTCAACGGTCATCGCGTTTATTTCCTTGTCGCCGTAGCATAAGGTGTTACAGGTCATATCCCAATATTAATCAGTGCCACTGTAATATTAACGAAAATCCAACGAGCCTCGTCTGGCTCTTGAGATATACTTCATCATCAATAATCGCGTTACAGTATCGGCCTCGTATTATAACCAGGACGGTACATTAGATTAAGCTAGTTCACGGATCAATGCCGAGGAGTCAATCCGAGTATGTAATTTTATTAAAGGAAAAACCCATCTTCTCAAATACCAAATAAAATAACTGAACCTATACCTTTTCGGCCAAGTCATATTAATTTTTTAGTTGAATGTAAGTGAAATTCTATTATTAAGTCTCTGTGTTTCTGAAAAAAAGTTCGCTACGCACGTGTAGTTCTTATGAAATACATTTTTAATCGTACAAATAAAGAAAATTACTAAAATATTCTATCAAAACTCAAAAGTACTATTTTTCCATATTTAAAATTATCTCAGCGCACTTTCTCGTTAAAACGAAAACATTACGAACGAATTTCTGAATAATATTAGAGAAACACCGTTTTAGTATCTATATACATTTTTGAGATGTACAACAACAAAACAGTTTATATTAAAGTTAAATGAATAGATTACATCTCTATTGACACGGCAATAAAATTTCGAAATTAAAAAAGGGTTGTTACTAAAATTACTATACTTGTTTTTTACGAAACATAGAATTTGAATAAGGTGAACAAACGGTTCGATATTTCTAATAATATTTCTAATATGCACGTATCGTTGAAAGAAATCAGTTTTATGAGAGCTGAGAAAAAGTGGTAACAGACACAAAAAAAAATAGTTAAATTAATACCCACTCAGATTCGCATCAAAGCTAATGAACATAAACTTAATAATTTATGTGTATTTTGTAATATGTAAATTAACTTAGTATTAATAGTAGATATTTAAGTTCTGAACTTAATTTCATTTTCCAGTTATTGCATGTTTATTTGGTTCGGACGCAAATATATTTGACTTCCGTGCATATTTACTCACAGTTCTCTAACATCAATATATCCATTTATACTTTAATAAATTCACGTAGTTTCGTTAATTAATATAAAAGAGAAGTAAAAAACCTTTTCCTTATCGCTTGATAACACTTGATTTTTAAAATCGCTTATCTTATATAAGTATACCATTTAAAAATAGATGTATTCATTTATAATTTGGAAATTCTAATGATTAGAATTATTTACGTGAAAAAAAAATAATACACTTTTAGAAATAATACTTTTAAACAAAAATATTTTACCAATGGGGAATTGGGTCTACAATATATCTACATGTATTATTGTAGTCCCAATGTAGTGCCAAGACTTTTTTACATTCATCTTGTGACTTTAACACTTATACTTTGTTTTACATGCGAGTTGTCACTTATTTTTTTTTTCTTATTTTCTTCGCGTATTGTGAATTGTCAAGCCATTTTTTTAAATTGCCATTAGTAATTTTGTTTTAGCTAAAACAAAAATAAAATACGTCGTTTATGTCACTATACAGTGTTCCTCTATGTTCTTTTGTGACACAAAGAAAATGCAAACAATTCTTCTCCACTAGAATCTCAACCCCGTTGGTTCTTTTATTCTGTTTCCGCTAATTCTATACAATACTTTACAATGGATTACATGAAAATTAATTACAATGGCTCTAAGCGATGACTTTTAAATATTGCTGGTGGTAGACATTATTTCTTCACAATGGAGTGTTATTCAAAATAGTAAATACTATATGTTTCATCTACAAATTTTTAAATATTTTAATTAAACAAAAATCTAGAATGTTTTGCAGTATATCATTTGAAAGGGAACATTCTATAATTCAGGAACAAGGTTTTTTTTTGTTCACGCATAATAAAAAACACAAAATATGTGACTTATAAAATAACCACAGATTACGTAAATTATATTTTTAGGTCTTCTGTATTTCACAGCACAAATAAAAGGGACATTAATTTGATTTTCATTTTTAGAGTTCCGTTAGATATCTCTAAAAATTCCTAACTAACGCCAGCCATAAAAGTTTTATAAAAGCAAAGGAAAAATAATTTTCTACATGTCTTAACGTTTTTTTATTCGGCTATTGTTGTATACTGTTTAATTTTGTGTTATAATATTATTTCATGTATGATACAAGAAATCATTAATTTCAATTTTTTATCTAAAATAGTTGAACAAAAATTATACCTTATAAGAAGAAACCCTGCCAAATCGCTGTTGGTATTTAATCAATAACATTTTGTAAATAAATATCATATTTAGGTAGCAGCAAGAAAAAATCTCAAAATGTCATAAAAAAAAAAAATTATATTTCCCGACAGTTGTTGTTTTATTATGACTATTAAAAAAATAAAACAGAAGAATAAGTTATCATTATGAAGAGATTCTATCCCTCTTGACCTAATTTGACGGACATTTATCGAATTCATGGAGTTACGTCTACTTTTCATAATTTAATCTTTTAGTGAAATATTAGACTAGACACTACATTTTGTTATTCAGATGCTGATGTTGTTCTAATATGTAGTACAGTTGTCATTTACATCGCATAACATTTCAATTTCTACGAGAAACAGAGATTTTTGAGCTTTTATTTTTAGAGTAAACATTGTATATATTAAAAATTAATTTTCAAAAGCAATTTATATTCTAATTATAATAAATTTTATTTATTTGGAAGTTGTTGTTTTATGACAATGTTGAGTCGATTCATTCGAAATTTTGCCATTTTTATGTTTAATATTGTTATGATTTTTAATTTCTCCGGTATTTCGAGGAATATCCATAATTTATTACCTATTTAATTGCATATAGAACTTCATGAGAGCACAATAAAATCAAAATTATAATTAATGTTTTGTACGAGAAATTTCAATTGAATATATCGTACTTGTTTAGAGCTTTTTAATACAATAATAATCCTCAATTGTAAACATGTACATCATGTAAAGTGTACACGATATGTATTTGACCAAACATGGATGCTATCACATCAAAAATGCAAAAAGGGTCATCCGTTAGTTTACTAATTTAATTATAAAGTGATTTGAGTATAAAGGTATAACTTATAATTAATAATATTTAGTAAATTATACAGAAATTGTGTCAACTATAGTGGTACAAAACTCCAATCCACTAAAGTCTGATTAAATTTAATTAAATTTTTTGTTTTAGGATTATACTGAAAAGTTCAGTTTAATATAAAGAGCTCAATTATAGAATCAATAAGGAAATAATTATCTATTTAGAAATAAGCTAATATCAATTTATTACTTTACTAATATGTCAAAGAATTTTAAACTTAACAAATCTAAATTTCATTTCAACTGTTTTTCATAAAAATACTCAAAAATTCAAATAAATATATATTTACCTTTTTAGAAGTGAAAATAAATAATCATTATTGAGAACATACAGTAAGATTTTACAACGTTAAGTATATACCTGAAACAAAAAAAAATTTACACCATTAGCATTTTTATGTAAGTACGTAAATTTATTTGTGTATAATAAAATAATACATAAAATAAGCGTGTTAACATCTTGACAAAAAAATTAATTAAGAAAAGAAAAATGATTATTTAAGACAACCAGTCGAGAATATATTAATTTATCAGCTTAGTGTATTTTATAGGTCACGAAATATATGTGGGCTATCAGTAATTTTTTTAAGAATTATTAAATCTTTATGTCAGTTTACCACTCCTTCAATTCCATAACCGTTTTCGAGTTGATAAGTTTTCTTTGGTCAATAGTAAGAGAAGTTTTGAATTAAATTGTCTAAATTGTTCCCAGAAACCTTGACAATTTTCTTATTATAATTTAATTCTCTATTATTTTAGTTCTATATAAAATAACTGCGGGTGGTGACAGAAACGAATAATGGCTTTTGTAAAGACTAGTGGAATGTGAATAAACATTGCTTTCCTGTAGTGAAAATTGAGCAAATTCCCTTCAATTACTTCCAATAAATAACTTCATAGTACATCATTTATAAAATTAGCTAATTATCTTTATTATACCATAATGACAATAATGCTTAAAAAGTAGCATTACATGATCATTCAATTTTAAATGATTACTTTTCCAGTAAAACACAAAAACAAAAGAAATAATACATCTATCGGGTATTTATATGAAGATTATATTTATGAAAGATTTTTATTCCATTCAAAATCTTTTTAGAGTTGGAATTTATCAATATATATTGAATACAAAAATATATTTATTTTATTTATGAATAACAAGGAATTTCAGAAAATATATCTTTCTTATAAAAATATATTTTTTTATACATATCGTAATTGCTAGTAGATGGTTTTATAAATATAACATGGTAAATAAAAAAACTTTGTAATATTAGACTTCTGAAAATCGTGTGTATATAATTAACGATTAAGAATTTAATTAAGTTATTTTATTTATTAAAGCTAACTATATTCATTCGAAATTATTATTTTTAGAGTACTTTTTATGATTATTATGATGATATTTCGCAAACTCTGTAAAACTCTATTTTTTCATTTCCTACTTTAAATTTTTGGTTTTTGTAAGTTGCCACTTCAATTATTCATATGTATTAACTTATAAAAGTTTTCAAAGTTATTTTAAAAATATAGGTGTTCCAATTTTGTAGAAAAATGTTTTTAAAAGCGTATATATTTTGTTTTTTTGTAATTTGCATAAATACATTATTTTCAATAATAAGTAAGCAACGCAACTCATTTCACACTTTCATCACACTTAATCAACATTTTTATGAATGAATATTGGATTTGCGTTACCAAAAAAACAAGATATTTTCTTATAAATTTTATTACATTAGCATTGCTTAAGTGATCAAAGCAAACGATAGATAAAACCATTGCGTCTATTAAATATTTATCAAGTCCTTTGATGCCTTAATAATTATACAACTAAATTAATACAATACAATTATTATGTTTAGGCGATAAAAATACGATCAAAGTCAGAAGCGTATTCAAAACTTCTTAAAGAGGGAAAGGGCCTCGCGTTTTTCTTTTGCGGTGTGAATTGAAGAGCGAAAATTAAAAAATAAAAATTTAGTTTAGTAGTAGATAAAACACGTGCATACGAGAGAAATTACGCTTGATTATTTTTTGACTGTTCATAGACGGTCCAGTTGAACATAATGCACAATTGTTTTAAATATATATTCGGTTCAGTACTGGATTTTTTTAAAGGCTACACTATGGAACTATCGGGTCGTAAATCGTTTTATATTACTCACAATTTATCATTTATTCAAACCATGTAAATTAGGACTGGATAATTGAAATAAAAATGTGAGAAACTCGCATACCATCAGACCGTTTTGCGGACAATTGGCCAAAAGATGACAAACGATAAAAATATGAAACACTGTGATATTCACAGTCGTTGACGCGATAGACTAAAGTGTTGTGATTGGACGAGTGACGGAGTTTAGGGTAGAAGAGAGCGATCACCTGGAACGGCATTTGCAAAATCAGATCGTCCGCTCTGCCGGCGAAAGGTCCGTATTAACGTGAAGATGAGATTATAGTTTGGCCCATTTAACTTAGGATTCCTGCGGGACACTGTTTATCGACAAAAATATTCGCAGCTTATCTTGCTTTCGGGCAGGCTAACATTTTTATTTGGTTGTTTGCGATTTATTTGTATGGGCATAAATATCTGTGTAATTTTATTATTCATAAACTGTTTGTAAGTGGATAACAAAGTTGTGTTAACGCTGCACGATTGCCGCTTCTCGTACGTAAGATTCAGTTCAAGGAAAAATTTTGAGATACAAAAAGACACAGTTGCGTAGTTTGGCATTAAGGTACTTAGAAAACAAAAAAAAACCCTTATCGCAGTAATAAAATCCCATTTGTTTGTAAGTAGAGGTATAGAGCACTTGATATGGAAATAATAATCGACCTATACAACTTCAAATATTTATATATGTAGATAGGAAAAAGTTGGAATAAATTCCATTTTGTGCATCTCTTAACATTTTATACAAATTTTATTTTATACTTTCTTAACAAATAAATGAATAAATAAACACATAATCTTAAATGTTTAGAATATTATATCTCATAGAGATATGAGCTGTGTCCTTAGTAAGTTGATTACGAATTGTTAATTTAAAGATACAAATATGTTGACTTATTTCCATTTTGATAAATTAATTATTTTCCGGGTATATTTATTTAAAACACAATATTTTAAATTTTATATTTGTTAAATAAACATTTTCCTATACTTTTATTTAAATCTCTATTTTTTTTTAACGAAAAATTGTGTTTTGAGACGGGTACCGCTTAATATTACTGGATTTTATAGATCCACTCAGTTTCAGTAAACATATTCTCTTGACTTTGAGTGATTTTGGTAAATTTAAGATTTTATATTTAAATATAAAACATTATTTAAACAAATTTGGTTAAAAACAGTTAAAAGTACCACTTGTAACACTAAAATATCAGTGATTACTACTTTAACATTTTATCTTTTCAATTGTATTAAAAAAATTTTAATTACAATTTTTGAATACTTAATATGACGATTCGATGATTTTATTATGATGAAATTAAAAAATATTATGTTGGCAGATATCAGTGTACTTAAAATAAATTTTACCCGCCCGTTTCTTTAAAAAGTCGAATAAATTTTTAAAATATTTAAGGAAAATATTATTAAACAAAATAGCAATTACATTAACCACAAAGAAACATAAAACACAATTAATTATTCATTATGTTATATCATAGCATTTATTATATTTGTATTTCATTAGTCACGAGCTATAACGGCAAAAAAAAATTCTTGTTTATTATAAGACAAATAATCGTCGTTACAATTCAGTTTATTTATAATACTAAATTTCAAGTTATTTAAAATTTTAATGAATCATTTTACTCTGATTAGATGATAAATTGTTTCCTTTAAAATAAAAAACTTTATTTTTAGGCTAATTAGCCTAAAAACTTACTCATTTTTCGAAAATTGTTATTTGAGAACTTTTTACAGTATTCATATTATCGTTCGTAAAAACAGAAAATATTAATAACTCTAATGTTCTCTAGGTTTTATTTTATTTTTGTAGTAGTTTAAAAATCTCATATAAACACATGTACATATAATCACCAGGCGCAAAGGACTAAACCCAGTAAAAAAAAAAACCCAAAATTTTAGGAAATTATGTGTGATATAATTTAAACCTATTTTGAGGAGGAGTTGAAATAAATTTAGCCTTATTGACATCTTTTTTCGTATTCTGATTGTGGCAACAGTATACAGAATGATTGGTTTATCATTGACCATTATTTATCTTTAAAATAATTATAATTTTATGAATATTTTTTAAGTTCATCCCTTATTCTTTATAAGAGCACTAATTTTATCTTTTTTAATGGTAACATGCATATTTAAATAGTTTATATAAAAGAAATGTAACCCAATTAATAAAAATATTAGTCGATAACTACTATTGAATCTGTAGTTCTGGAGTTATAAATATTTTCATATCTAAGCAACTCCTTCCATCCAGATATGAAAAAAGAGAATCATGTCAGAAAAATGTCTAATGATAAAATATCATAAACCGTACTTCACATCATCTCTATATTGAATAACGTTAATAAATTTCGAATTACTGGTTATAATTAACGGTCAGTCATTTTCTTTGTTTTGCATAAAGAAGTTATATCATATAACGACTAGTAATGTACCCCACTAGATTGCCATCCTGTCTTAAGTTCGATTACGCAAATTACATAGAGGTGGAGAGAGGGGTGGCCTGGGTGGATGCTGACTTACCGTGCATCTAATAATAATAGTTAAACAATAATTAAATAACAAATAAAAAGAACCATATTATAAAAAGTCAATAAGTATTTCAAGGGTGTAATGAGCCTTTAAATAGTAAAATGGTCGATGTAGCAGCATAAAAAAAATAAAATAAATATAAATTCCTGTAGAAGGGAATCAGAAAGCTATGAATGTTGTAAATGCATATACTCTACAAGTAGGGTATGAAGTGAAAAACAAGTTATTTTGAAGAGAAATTGATGAGGTAATGTAAGAAATGCCAAGTAATGAGGATAAAGTAGAGATATTAATGAACATATCGGCCATAGAGGAAAGGGTATAGAAATATACACAGAGGGTATGGGTTGAAGATTAGAAGACGGAAGACTTTAAGTACGAGTTTGACAAAGGGAACACAAAGGCGAAGAAACGAGGAGAGTAATGACAATAAATGAGGACGTGATAGGTAAGATGGAAAATTAAAACATTTAGAATAATTTGTAAAAACAGTGTTACTGAAGAAGATAAAGACATAGGATTAAGTGCGTGTTAATCAAACAGACAGACACCGAACGTAAATAAGAACCACGAAAGTGGTGTAGGAATCACAATCGTTTGGGTATCCCTTGTTGGCATGTAGGTGCAGAACAAATAATGACAGACGACAATGAATGAGAGGAAAGTGACTATGGCTGTAAAAGTCCTTCAGTGATGATAAGAGACATGTATGAGTACTGGAGCTCGCAGGCTTGATCGCTATACACAATAAAACATAAAAAAATTATGTTACAGGATGGCTGAACAGCCTATCGAAGGCACTTGTAATGTTTGCTAACGTATGACGGTGAACTGTACAAGGCGGGCAGTTGACGTATAAGCTGTCAAATTTGCCGCGATGAGAGTGCGAGGGCGTAAATAAGCAAATACACTAGAGATCAGGTGTCATGTTATATTATGTATACGACGGTGTTAGTGACAATTGCTTGGCTAAGTTTTTGCTAAAGGTGCTTTACACTGAAAATTCTAAGTTGGATCATCTTATAATATTTTAACTAGTAAAATATGTATATTGGCATTTAAAAAAATAAAGTTAGTATCCTTATGAAGGATAAGTAATGGGCCTAAAATGTACATAAACCATATATTAATTTTATGATTCATGTAAATACATTTTAAAATGCTATTTTGTATGAAATATGATTTGATGTTGAAAACTATTTCTAATGGTGACGTATTCTAACAATACCAATTACCGGTGCAAATATAATAGTCACTAGTATAAATTCCTACACTTCAGATAAACGTATTTGCACTTTTTCATAATAAGTGTATAAAGAGTGTTTTAGTTAAATTAATTAAACAATGAAAAATTATGTATAAACTCTTAGTAAATAAAATCGTTTTATAATACAATTATTTAATAATTCCATAACTTTTATTTTCCTTAAAACCGATTATTTTTACTTTTGAGACTGAAAGGTATTTAAAAGGTCTATAAAATATTCATTTGGCATTCAATTGATATTATTTGTTTATTTATGTGTAATTAATTTTCCAAGATATTTTAAATACTTACTTGTAATTATAAAAATTAAAATTCAGAAATAGAATTATATTAATGTTTTTAAGATAGAAACAATCATAATAAACAAAATATTTTAAATTATTTTCAATAATATACTGTTGATAAGTTAAAAATTTTCTAGTTTTATCTCAGGCAGTTAAAGTTTTTTCAATTAACTAAACTAATTTTTTTTCATCTAAGCCCATTCCTTGAGTGAAATAAACTGAATAATTTTAGATAAGAAAGCATTTAGGATAACAAATTTCAATCTGTTCTTATTTGATTATCTTGTGTAATTATTTGAACATTTCAGTACACAAAATCATGGCTATCGACTATGATAAACTTAACTTGCATGCAGTTTAGGGTAAATTACTTTTTTTTTTGGTTATTAAATTAAATTACAAAGTACTTAATAGATTAGAAAGTATACTATTAAAAAATGACTGATTATAACAAGTAATTTTGTTACAAAAAAAAAAAAACAGTTAACTCTATTTTTTAAAGCAAAGCACTGATAATGAAGAGGGCACATTCCATTGTGCCCTTTGAAATTACGCCACTGATTTTAATAGATTTATTTAAATCGGAAGATAAAAAAACAACAGTGAAATTAATATATAATATGTTATAATAAATAATCATAATGTGTTTAAATATATTTATTTGAGTCTTGATTATTATCTTTAGGCGTATTTACAGAGAAATTTATTGAAAAAACTCTACCTAGGCGGAAGGAATTAAAAAATACTTGCATTTTGACACAAAGAGGGGGTAAGAATACCCCTAGTATAAAATTCTTATTCTAAACAACAATATTACAAATTAGCTTATTATATCTTAGTATAAAATTAATATTGTCGTCTATTCTTATGTTTTAATACTTTTAGCGAAACAAAATTTAAAAAAAATATACTAAGTTGAATTAAAGTTTAAATATTTGAGAAAACACTGCAATTGAACAGATTATGTATTTCTCATTGGTTATTGATATCTTAAAATGTGTTGAAAATTTTGTCACTAAATTCGTGAATTACAAATGAACAAAATTACTCAATTTTGATTCTAGGGAGCAATACCCATAAAATTTATTAATCAGAGGACTTGCAGTAACTGTAATAGTTACCCTACTTCTAGTATTCGCAATTAACATGGAGTTTACATGGAGATTTTCCAAAAAAATATCTGTGGAAAATGTAATAAATATTATTCCTAATAGCGTGGAAAAAAATTAAATCAAATTCTATCTAGAATAGATAAAATACAGTTTTTATAACTTAGTTTTTTTTATGTTTTATGTTTATGTTTTTATGTCATGTATCCTTGGGTCGACCCCAAATAGTTGAGTTTAAGGCGAGAAAGAAGAAGAAGTTTTTTTTATGTTTTGGTTTTACTCATGCAATATAATTTAAAAAATGTTTAATTGTTGAATAATTTTCTAATTGTTTTTAGCTAGAAAATAGCTTTTACGACCGATAAATATAAGTACGTAAATGCATGTAATATAACACTTCCGACGTAAGTAGGTATCATATGTGCATCGAGAACATACGGTATTTGGAAATAATATATCGAAGATGGAAATACGTTACCATTGCAGTAAATGGAACCTCTCTATAGTCCAATAATTGACCATGCACATTTATACAATGTATACATACTAAGCTAACCATTATTCTTTCACCTTAACCCGTTTTGTTTTTTATTTTATGCTGTTTGTTTTTCACCACATTAACTCCGTTCTATCAATTCGCTTATGTCTAGCGTTTCTCAATTACTTTCTTTCTCTTATACTTTACCCCAATAACGATAGACATAAAAACCTAACCGGAATGCAAACAAAAATAAATAAACGGAGTTTGTAGTAAACACTAGTTTGATAAAAGCAAGTAAATAAGACATCCGTTACGAAGTTGTTATCGATACATTTAATCTAAATTAAGGCAAGAAAAATCTAATAAGTTCGTAATATATTCTGACTATTTTTGGGTCTGAAGTATGATGATTGAACGTAGAGGAAATAGGTTTAGACATTGCACAGCCAAATATGTGTTGAGGGAGTTATAAAGGATAGTGAGAAAAGTTTTGGATGATATAGCCAATGAAGTAGCAGTCAGAAGATTCTCGAGGGGGGCAGTGGCTAACGTTCACTTATTTTCCTATGTAATGGATGAGATTATAAAGACTATGTAGGTGAAAAGGAGATGAGATCCTTTGCATAATTTGACAAATGAATATTCTTAATAAAAACCATCATTGTAATTAATAATGACTTTAAAAAATAATATCTTACTTGTTTTAATTAAATAATATTATTACATAATTAGAACAATTTTTTTTTATTTTAAGAAAATTAAAATTATTCCCGTGTCATTATGATTGTTTAAGTTGACACTCAAATAAATAAGTAAAATTAGGAACATGAAGTAACTAAATAAATCTAAATAAAAAATTTAACTTAACAAATATTTTTACCTTTAGTTGTATAATTCAATAGTAAATGATATTTGAATTTATAATATAACTTAATTCGATGTAAAACTTTAAAATTTAAAACTTTTGAGCTAATATACATGTATACTACACGAGGGATTACAAATACAGGTAGCTGATTGGTTTTTTATGACGTCGATATTTGCAGGTATGCACCATTTATTATTAATGGTAGCAAGACACATTGGTTTGAATTTATAAATACACCAAGAAAGCATATCTATTGATAGTCATAATTGAGAATAAACACTCTCTGACTGTGATAGCGACGTCATAAAAAATCAATTAGCTACCTGTACTTGTAATCATTCGTGTATTATAAATGTATATTAATTCAAAAATTTGAAACTTTAAAGCTGTATATCTAATATACAATTAAAGTTTTATGAAAAATTCAAATGTCATTTACTATTAAATTAAAAACTCAAATATTTTATTAAATTATATATGTATGTTCCCATTTGAAAAAAAAAAACAAAATCAACACCCTTACAAAGCATAAGGGATGAACTTAAAAAATCTATTCTAGTTAATAATTCTAGAATAATGTGTAACTAAAGATAACCAAAAAAACAAAAGTTTAAATTATTTTTATTCTTTAAGTAATTAAATAGGTTATGATAAAAAAATCACTTTGTATACTTTTTACTATGTTTGGTTTATTTTAAATGAAAAAAAATTCTTCAAATTATGTTTTGTAAAATATTATTAATGTGATTTGAAGCAATTTTCAATGCCCTACATAAATAGGTAAATAGTCCAACATGATGTTATCACAGCAGCAAATACTAGTGTTAAAAAGTTTTTATTGTGAAAATGTATTATTCATTATCTCCATTTTCTGACAGTTGTGCTATCATTAAATTCAATTTGATGAGTATATTATTATTGAACATACATAATTTTTGTTGCCAAACTAAGTGTTTACTTATTTTTCACTTCGATAAAGGGTTTCTAGGCAATTAAATAATATTTACTAATATTGACGTTGGTTTTCTTAGTTTAAAGTATATTTTTAATATAATTTACAACTATGAATTTATTTATGCGTAAAACATTTTTCGCGCCTAAATATTTATACATAAAAATGTATGTATATTTATGAATATAGGTTATACAAGACATGATATTGTTTATAAATATTAAGCAATTTATTCTAATATATGATTTTAGTCTTCAAATATTTTTTAAATTGATATATTTATCATAGAAGTAGTCTAAATTTAATTAGATAATTAATTGTTGTTGAAATAGTACTGTATTAAAGCAAATTAACAACACTAGTTGTAATGGAGATTTCAAATAAACAACTTTAGTTATGTAACGAAAACCCGTAGTAAAATTTAAATGGAATCCATAAATTTTATTTTATACACTTTGAGATAAAGAAAAGTTAAAGTCCACTTAAGTGCTAGTAAAAAAGACAATATTTTTATTTTTAAAACGAGTTAATTGCTAAACTATATTAAGTCAATAGAATTTATTTGTACAGCATCATGCCACAAAATATTTTATATTTATAAGATAAACTTAAGTACAGTAGGAATCTAAAAAAGTAGAGAATTTTTTAGATTATTATTAATTAATTTCTGACAGTGATTATAATCACTGTCGTAAAAAACTTTGATTTATATATGAACAAATTAAAAAAAAATTAACACATCTACCTAAAATTAAACGACTTATGAATTTATAGGCCAAGTACTCATAGAAGTCTATTCGTCGAAAGTTCTTTTTTTAATCATATAGTACAATAAATTAATTATAATTTGAATTAGTTTTAAACATTATAGATGTTTCCGTTACTATGTAAAACATTAAAAATGAATAATTTTTTACTGAAAATTGTATAATTTAACATTATAATGGCTTATAACTCATGAAAAAAACATTTCGGATAATTTTTCTTTTTTACAATTATAACATTTCTAAATTAATATTGGTTTTAAGAATACAGTTTATTTAAAAAATTGTCAAAAATTAAAAAGAAAAATTTCGACATGATTTTTAAAACCCCTTAAAATATTTTAATTAATGATTGAAAATTGTTTGATTAATATTTGAATTATTATTAATAAAAAATTCGTAATTATCCGTCTAGTTTTCAAAAATGTATTTCAATATAAAGTGAAAACTAAAAATATCAAAATTTACATTTTTATGACAACTATCATTTTTGAGATTATTTCTTATTATTACTGTGATTGTTGAGAATTTTTTTAAATTATGGTCCTAATGGCTTCAACTAGATACATTGTGAAATCTTTTGATGGTTCAGTAGGAGCGGAATTATCTTATATACGGACACAAAAAAAACGCAGTTGTTTATTACTTTATTACTTATTATTTATTTTAACATCAAAATTAGTCATAATGTTTTTTTAATAAAAATATTTAACAAATTGATTACTACTACATAATACAAAAAACTAAAGAAGTAGCGTATTTCAAAAAAGAAACAGTAACCTGTCAAAATAGATTTTAGAACAATAAATAATCGTAGTACAAACAACACTAAAAACTAATAAACCGTATACTCTTTTGAACTGAAGTATACTTGACATGATCAGGAAACTAAGGGTATAAAATAGACATGAGAATTCATAAGCCTCTTAAGCATTTTCATAAACTAGAGTAGTTGTTTAGTCATTTAAATTGAAAAAAAAATGCTTATCTACAATAGAAAAGTAAAAAGCTATAAGTGGCTCATAAGCAGTCAGTGAAATTGGATATGGGCGTTTAGAAATAGAGTGAAAATACATTAATATAAATCAAAGGCAAAGAACAAATCCTTTTTGATAAGTGTATCATAAATACATAAATGTATTTGTTATAAGATTGTTTTTTTATTAATATATTTATTTATATACAAATATTTTTATTTGAAAATAAACTAAATATAATTCTTATGCACGCTAATAATTTTTACTAAAACTATTGACACTGTAATCTATAGAAATTAATATATTGGTATTTTTCATGTATTTTTTGTATCTAGAGGCAAAAAGTTTTTGTCACAAAAACAAATTAAAGTAAAAAAAAAATGTCTTTTTCCACTTGATAACTTATGTAATAATATAAGAAAATTAGTATTAAAAATGTATTATTAGTATTACGACATAATAATTAAAAAGTTTAGATGAGAAAAAATATATATAATATATTACTTTTTTATTATAAGAATATAAATAACCTATTATACGCTAATGTAATGTGATATTAAATTTATAATAACAAAGGATTAATTAAAACATTTTTTTTTAAATTCAATATAAAACTGAAAATGTTTTCTAATGATGTGTTTTTTTATGATAGTCCATGAAAATTCACAGCTCTCCCCGATTTCAATGATAAATTCATCAAAAGAAACCAATTTTAATTTAGTTGTAATCGTATAATCGTATTTTTATTTTAAAATTGGAAAAACCCCTCATTTATAAAAAGGAAGAAGTTTTTTAAGTCAATTTTAGAAAATTTCAGGAATTTCTGTTCTATTTTAAATATTACCAAATTATTGCCCTTGAAAAGTACTGACATATTAAAAGAATCACCATTATTTATCACCATTGTTCTACTATAGAAAATCCGCAAAAAAGTATTTATTTTCTATTTAAAGTATATATTTTTCTAGAACGATTGTGTTTTTCAAACCTATACCAAATTAAAGGTTTATATTAGTACGTTATGATTAACAAAATAAAAATTTTCTTTTGACGATTTTTTTTTACTTTAAAGGCAAAGTTTTCAATTTTTAAAAATGTTCCAGGAGGTCTGAGCAAAAAAAAAAAACGTAATTTTTTCTAAAAAATTACTTTATTTTCAATTAAATTCTATAATGAGTTTCTTGTACTTTACGTTTCCACAGTAATTAATTATTTAGCAACAGAGTTTAGAGTAAGCGATTACAGAAATTTACAATGCATATTGTGTGATAAACGAAATAATTTAACTAGCCTTTAATATACGAGTGAAATTTTGTAGCCAAGCAATTGTAAAATTACATATATACAAAATCATGTATTTAATACATTGGCATCGAAGTGTTCTACATGATAGTGACATCACTATCAGATATCTTATACTTGTCCCAACTGTGTTACGATTAACTGTGATGTGTTTTCGTAAATTAAATATTACGATTCATTAGCATGAAATATGTCATAATGTCTTACTTAAAAAATTATCTTACGAATAATAAAACATCTCTGAAGCAATACGCATAAAAATTAGATTTCTTAAGTGGTTAATAAATTAAGTTAATCGATAAAGTCTTTATTGGTTGGCTTTACTTATCACAAATTGAATAAAATTTGCGTTGGAATTATGTGACATATTCACTGACTTAATATAAATGATGCATGTTAATTTTGTCAAGTGCCAAGTTAGCAGTAAATAAATCATAAATAATTATTTATTTTAACGTTTATCCAATAAAACACTTGGTTTTCCGAAATTGTGACAAACAACTTTATGTCAATTGTCACAATACTATTATCCTTTATGCAATTGTATAATGCTTCAGCACGCAACTCTTATAACCACATGTTAATCTCAATACATTTTTCAACTTTAACCCTTTTAATTGGCCACTTTGCAGGGTCCTTTCAAAGTATGAACCGCAGGTGGTTTTCGTAGTTATAATTATATTACTAAACTTTAAGACCACCATCTTTTTTCCACGAACGTAATATTATAGTATTATTATACAATAGTTTATTTCAGATAATCACAAATAATGATGACGATGAGAAAGATTTATAAAACTTTTTTGCTAATTTGAAGAAACCATACAAAAATTATTTTTAACTAGAAGATGGAGAAATTTCGGCGTAATATATAGTTGGAATATAATATAATTCGTTATTAGACCCTATTAGTAAAAGATTCGCACAATTTTTATACATTGAAAATATTATTTTAGCAATGACAATAAGAGATTATTTTACCATAATTTTTAATAAGTAGAATGACATCTGTATTTTGTAAAATTATTTATAAATTACATTAAAATTAATTTTTTTAATTATGTGCAATTGGTAGAGTTTTTATTTTTAATCAATTAAACTGATATTAAGTTTAGAAAGTATTAATTTAACTGTGTATTATATCAAATTATCCAAAAATTCCTATACGTCACTATATTATTCTTTATATACACATGATATTTTTGAATATATCTTCAATTAAGAGTCAAATAATATACTCAATTTCAGAAAAATATGACTTCTAGACTAATATTGTATATGTAAATAGTTAAACGAAGTTGAAGAAAAATATCTAAATTCGTATAATTGATTAGTTTTACTAAATTATTTCTAGGAACTCGTTATAAAAATGTATTTTTTATTCCAAAGTAACATTAAAAGAAGAAAAATAGAGACATCAATCATCCTTCCTTACAAGTAAAATTTATTTTTTGAAATATTCATTGCACACGTTGGCAATCAAAGCATTTTATGATAGTTATTTTAATCTATACTTTGGTCCCCACTTTGCTAAATCCTTACTACGGCAGATTGTGATTGTACTGAATGTATTCAATGGGAGATACTAATTTTTTATAATACCATTATTAAAAATGTAAGACTTAATTAACAATAAACGTTGTAAAAAAACAGTTTATTAAGTTTCAGGGTAGTGTTATATTGCTTAGATAAACCCAATACTAATTCATTTAATCAATTAAGTTATACTGAAATGACTTGGTATGATGTAGTATGGTTAACATTATAATGCTCTTGGTTGAATCGCATAATCTAGTTATACATTGAATTAATAACTATGACATTTTAAGTTAGCGAATATAGTTTTCATTAACTAGTCTCATTAAACTAACTAGTAAAGATAATTTAGAAGCTCAAAATTAGAGAAGGAGGTAATTAAATTTCTAGAGAATTAAATACTACTGACGATTATCGTTTATAAATGATTTAATTTATTTTTACTAAGTTTTATTTATTACTTAATACTAAAACAAAAGTGTGGCATTTTATTGCGCCTAAACTTATTATAATTAAATTCATTTAATTTTATACTTTTTATCTTTGATTTCACTCTAATTAAAATAAATTAATCAAATCGAATACTGTTATAAAAATTTTTCCTACACTAATAAACTATCATTATAAAAGATAAATATCAACCATATTAAAATTTAATTACTTTGTCATAATAAATTATGTAAATGTTTTTAAAATGATTTGATGCAGTAAATACTATTCAAACTTCCTTTTAACGTATTTTGATAATTACTTGAAATGAAAAAGATTTTTTTATTACATCATTATCATCAAGTGAACTATAAATATAAATATATCTTTAGTTCATATATCCACTAACTCACTGTATTTACTACATGTATCATTTAATTACGTGAGAAAGGAATTATCTCAATGATAAAATTTCAATATCAAAACACAGTGTTTGTAAATTCAGAACAACACGAAATAACTTGGTTGTAGATATTAGTGTCTTAATAGCTACTTAACATTATAGTGTGTCGATCATTTTATTAGTTGTATTTCTTATTTCACTCCACTATTCCACCAACTTGGGGTCATCTTTATTCTAAGTTTCCTATTGACATGATTTCCTAGAACATATACGGCCTAATTATAAGATGTTTTTTTTTAAATATTGCTTATTATGTTATTTTCAGGTTGGCGCTCTTCCTTCGTTATTTAGGGTGAAAATTTTTTAAAAACATCACTGATTGAATAACATATTTAGTAAGCATGTTTCAACGCTCAGCTTAATGGAGAATTTCGATTAATCCATATTTCTAATTAAGCTTTTTTGTTGGCGCCTAGTTGTGGATTAATGTATTATACTTATAAATTATTATCGATGGATTATAAAGACATAGCCATTTTGCGAAATGTTTTCGTTGATTATTTGAAATTATATTAGTAAAGGGAATCTTGGTATAGATATAAGTTACATAACACGGCTCAAGAGTACAAGAGAGCGTCTAAAGGATAAAAAAAACTAGATGATAGTGTTAAGGGGTCTCTGAAAAAACCATGGAATTGGTTGATTACGATAATAAATTTCAATTTGCACTGCGTAACGTTATTTTCGAGGTCCTTGAAATAAAACGGCAGTGAAAAAGAGATACCATACACATAATTCACTGTGAGTGCGGCGTGTATACGAATTTTTTCATTGTAAACGAGACGCATTTGCTAGCAAGCTGACATGATCTGAGATGCCCAGTCGGCTTTCCTGATCATAATACGGTTATCGTTTTTTGTAGGACGGATAAAAAGAGAGAATAGCAAGGAAAAAACATACAGGGAGAGAAGTTTTTAAAAACATTATCATTGTGTTTTCATTTATCGTATAGCTTGAACATGGACAACTTTCTTTTCATTTTTTTTTTTTTTCAAGAAAGTTAGGCTGTAAATCACAGGCAGGCGGCTTTATGCTCTGCTGACCTTTCTGCGCAATGAGCAATTCAGCTTTTATAAACTTTGCATGCATATCATACACCTGTTATGTGAAAACACGTTTTAAATGACGTTTTACAGAATTCCTTTTACAGATTGTCTTATATGAAGTATGAATAATAATTTTCTTTGTCTTGTTTCTGAATAATGTATTGCTGCTTCATGTTTTTTTTCAATATTATTATTACTATCAACTCTCTTATAATTACTTATTTCCATGGCTCATTCTGCACTATGTATGTGAATGTGTCATTGTGCTTTTAAAAATGTTTCTTCATAACTTTATTCTGTGAAATTGCAATGTATAAAATTGACGAAAAGTATACTTGTAACTATTTATCTTTCATCTTGACATGAATCATTAAAGAATTAATTAGAACCTTCTTCATCAAAATATTACTTTTCTTCGTCTTTAAAAATTTTTTGAGTTGACCAATATAAATAAATTATCTAATATTGATCAATTCTATTTACTCCAAAAAACGCCACATAAAAGTTTAAAACTATATTTTGACAATCTTTGTTTAAAAAATGTAGAATTTACTTGATATTTATTTAATGAAATATTAACTTTTAAAACTATTTTAATTATATTTTACATTTTATTTCCTGTATAAACTTCATTTATCGATCTCTTTATCATCTAAAATTTAATGATCTTCATTATTAGATGATACTAGATTGAAAATTGTAAATAAATTACAAAAGAGGAATAATTTTAACAATAATGATATAAGTTTAATAATCTATGAGCTTCGATATCAATCTAGTAGACGCTTATTTTAAATATTAGACTAAAGTAATAATTATATACAACTTTCAAATTATACAGAGTGACCTATTATGGGTAAGATACTTATTTTCTAAGAAACTATTAAAACTTTTATTATTAAGAAGAAATTTTATTTGGGTAACTCTATAACAATATGAAATGAAATCGTTCTTTTTGTTCATTTCTCCAGAATTAAAAAACCTTAATACATTAAAAACCATAAATAAGAAATTTTTAATACTACGATATAAAAATATTTTGTTCTTATAATTTTTAATCTTTATTTGATCGACTATTGGTGTTTTAAGATAACTTCAAATTTTGGATTTTAAGTGGAAATTCTTTATTAATTTGATTTTCATAATACTAGGACGAAACTATTTATTTTAATAGGCTGTAAATGTTTATAATGAAGGTTATCAGTAAAAATTTTCCCATACACATTCGGTAACAATGTATGATAATAAAATTGTTTGTAATTTTCTTTGTTGTCTATCATATTATCAAGTTAAAAATAGGTGTTCCTATTTAAAAAAATATATAGTTAAGGTATTTTGTCTTTGAAGCGAAGACACAAAATTATTTGACTAGATAAAAATTTATAATTTTTTTTAACCGGTTAATTTTTCTTTAATAAAGTATAAAGTTTTCAATAGAATCTGACAAAAATCTTGTATATTATTTGTTTAAATTATAAATAGGGTTAAAAGTTAAATTTTCAAAAAAAAAGTAACAAAAAAATTTCAACTCACCTTTTCCTGCAACATAAATTTAATATTCGAAATAATAATAAAATCAATTATTAAACTCAAATGTTTGAAACTATTCATGAATGATATTTAATCTATGTTCTTGATCTTTACTCTTAAAAGGAATGTTCCACTTTTCATAAATATATATCAAAAGTTTTTAATGCTTACAATGTAAAGGGAAAATTGAATAAATAGTGATAAAAATGTTATATTCGTGTACAAAATGTCAATACTTTATGTCAAAATTATACTATTTGCGTGTCAAAGTAACGTTTTTCAAAATTTAAAACGCTATATTCATTAATTTTTATTCAAATTTTATAAAAATATATTTATAAAGCTAAAACTAAGACTGTCGTTGAACTCTAGTAAAAATTTGGTATAGATTGATTTAAAATTTAATCAATCAGAACATAATAACTAGCATGTGAACAAGTAAATATTTATATTTATCGACCATTAAGCTGTAAACCAATTAAAACAATAAGTTGTTTATTAAGCACTGTATATTTTCGATGCAACATTACTAAACCTTATTATAATTATGCTATTTATTATTTTATATAGTTATTATGGTGAATATTATAATAGTTACAGTCATAAAGTATTAAATTTATCATTTCTTTAATATTTTAAAAAATGTTATTTTATTAATTTGTTTTTTCTATCAAATATAAGAATGTTTCATCATTTAAAAATGCTAAAAGCAATCAAAATATCGTTCAATTACAAGGCCTTTTTAGCTTATGTTCTGAAATTTTATCTAGTAATTTTACTATTTATCTAGTACCGATAAGAGTATTAAAATGTTAAAATAAAAGATTCTAGATTGTATGTACAAATATTAAGGTTTAGTTCGTAAAAATAAATCTGTAACTGAGAAATGAAGTTTAATTATTGCCTGGTAATTAAAACAGTTACTTCAGTAACTAAAATAAAAAGATTTATTTTATATTAATATAAAATGTTTATATAAAAAAAATATGTACACGTATATTATGTATTTTTCCTAATTAATTGTAAATACACAGTTACCCTTTTATTTTTCAACTTTTAATTTAATGACTAGTGATTCGAAATATTTCATTTTATTCCCTTTGGACTTATATTAACGGTTACAAAAGTATACATACAGTTTGAATGTGCTCTATAAATTTTAATAATGAACAATGTCGACAAATTCGATTTGTTCTTTATTTAAAGGAAAATATTTTATACACTCTTAAGACCAACTCTGATTACATAATCTATATATTTCCATTATAACTTACGCTTTTTATTTCGCATTAAATGATCAATGATATTATAATATTTATCGTTTAATTAAATTTAAAAAGTAAATAATTTTATGATATAACATAATTGATGAGTTTTTAAGTATAAAACTGTTAATATTATCATATTAAAAATTATTGCTATTTTTATTTTACATATTATTTTATACTCACGTTTAATGCTCAAATAATGTTCGAAATTGAGATCATAACTTTATTATTTGTACTTAGTACTTACAAGATAAGTACTTTTTTGATGTTCATCACTTATAATAGATCAAAAGCATTAACAATGTTAGCATTAATCTCATTAAAACTTTATATTGATAATTTATAATAATTAATTACCAATATAAAAGTTTAAAATATAAATTTGCATTTCTATTTTATTGACTACGATACTTGACACGACCTCCCACAACATCTACGTTCACATCAGCTATCCTCATATGGCATTTAATAGCATCCCTCCATCTCTTTTTTGGTCTTCCTCTGCCTCTTCTTCCTTCAACATTCATTTCAATAACTGTTCTTATAGATTTTTCTCTCCGCATAACATGACCAAACCATCTAAGTCTATTTTCTCAAATCTTATCTACGATTGACGCTACACCTATACTCTTATGTGCTCGTTCCTTATCCTATCTTCTCTAGTCACTCCACTCATCCAACTAAGCATTCTCATCTCTGCTACACTCATTCTCTGCTCTATTTTCTTATTAACTACCCAACACTCTGAACCATACATCATAGATGGCCTCACTACAGTCTTGTAGAATTTACCTTTCAGCCTCATTGGAATTCTTTTATCGCATAAGACANTATATATATATATATATATATATATTATGTTTTATAAACAAATACTAATGTTAAAAAAATTAAAAAGTTATAACCTATTAAAAATATAGGAGTTTTAAAAACCAAATTAAAAAGGATAATGTTTGTTTTTGGTTATATAGCAAAAACTTTTTATTTGTTGAGTACTAAAGTTAGTGAATCTCTGACAGAATGTGAGTTAGAGATTCAGGCTTTTATTTAAGTACTTCTATAAAAAGACCTTTCTCATTATTATTAAATTCTTGTTTTAATTTTTGCATAATTTTTTTATGAATATACATTGCTTTATAAATTTAAGCATATAGCATAAGTATAAATTACGAAATATCGATTAATTATTAGCTATTTTCCACACAAATAAAGAATACAAAACTTTTTCTTCAAAATTATTATCAAAAAAAAATCATTCTGTATTCTGTAATATATTTTACTAGACAAAGACTTGTAAAGTGACATTTTGCTGCAGTCGTACAACATCCCACGGGTATATTACGCATGGAATGTATGTACACTGTACATTGTACAGTAATAGTAATAAAGAAAATGTCAACTTATAAATCTTTTCTGGCTCAAATTTTGTTGGGTTATCTAGTTACTTCTAATGAAATTTCTTGAAAAAAATTCCAAAAATTGCATTTAGCATTCAACTTTTTATTTTAATTTAAAAATCTGTTTTACTAAAAAATAAAATGCTTTATATTTTATTACTTCTGAAAGAACTATTTCATACTAATTTAGGTAGGTAAACAACAATAGATATGTATTTAAATTTATCTAATTTTAGTAATTAAATAATATGTTAATAAATAATAATTACTAATTAAAAAATTTCACATTTTTCAACACACAATTATGTATTTTACAGAACTTTATTTTAAGTTCTGTTAATTCTAGTTATCTGATTTAATTATTGGTTACTTTACTTAAAATCAATTAATAATGTATTATTTACTCATAAACTATTAGTTGATTATCATTAAAAAAAATAGCAGCATTTTTTTAAAAATTGCTTAAGAAATGTATTTTACGTGTTACTGCAAATTTTATGAGCCATTTAGTAATAATAAGTGTAATCCATTTTCATTAGGGGTAATAAATTACAATAACTTAAAAACATCACTTGTGGTTAATATAATATTATCAATAGTAATCCATTAAATTGTAAAATTGGAGTTGAGATGATTGCTATTTAAAAACAGCTTAGTTATATATTCTATAATGAACTGTTAAAAATGTCTCTATGTTATCTTGCATACAAGTTTAGTGATAGATCTTTTATAACTTTCCATTATATAAATAACCAAGTTTTTCCTTTAAAATTACATCTGACGAGAAATGCCATTAATTTGATTAAATAAGAAAAACTGTGTTTCTTCTTGAAAACGAAAACAAAACATTACCTATGGAATGTTTCTCTTAAAAATTAACCATAACGTTTACTTTCAATAGTTTATAAGATATATAAACGTAATAATTTAACTCAGTGTTTGAATTTTCGATAATCACCTTTAACTAACAAAAATTGTATAAAAAGTCGTACTAAAAATTTAATGATGCGTATAAAAAACTACCTTATAAAAGTTGATATATCAATTTTAGCAATGTTTTAGAAAAAAAAAAAGAAAAATTTTAAAATAAATAGAAATTGAAATTTTTAAAATGTAAAAAACAATGTTTTTAATAACTAAATTGTAATTTTTTGGGATAAGGCATTATACAGATTATTAAAAACTCATTATTTCGTCTTATTAGCTTTTTTATATGAGCCTCAAAACTAATTAATTCATATTCTAGACTGTAACGATACACTTATCTTCATAACATCCTAAAATGTGTAAACACACTAATGCATGTGTAACACTTTGAATTTGATATTAATATGGTGGCGTTCAAGTGTGTAAGGAGGAAAAAAAATCAAGTTCACTTACGGAATAAGTTTGACAAAAGTAGTTCATTTGAATTGAACTCTGTCGTTCACCGATTTCTAAAGTGAACTAATTCAACTAACAATTCAAAGTTATGAATAAAATAGGAACGATAGCTTAAATGAACGATTCAATAAAAAATTAAATATTGTGTTTAGAATGTGCACTACTTTTTAATGGGGTACGGGAGCAATGTGATCTCACCCTAATATTTTAGCCAAGATGGATTTATCTACTACCTTAAAAGAGTCATAGTTACTCCTCTCCGTCCAGGGGGTCCGGGAAACTAGATTGTTCCGCCGTCCGCCGGAGGCGACGATGCGGAGAGTCTTGTGTCCCCTAATCCATATCTGGAAACCATACTGTAGGCTATTTACTTATCATAATAAGAAAGAAGACCACGCGATAAGGTTATAAATCAAATGATGCCTTAGTTCTTCCCTACCCAGTAAAGCAGAAACCATCTCTAGAGGGGTGGTTCGCAGAAACCACCACTACTATTCTCTCCAGCCGTGTAATTAGGGTGCACGGCAAAGCATCACCTTGGAACTACAACATCACGAAATGATCAAAGAGGAAGTACCAAGCCGGGACCATAGTGCGACCCTCTGCTCGTTAGTGCACCCCAAGCTTAGAAACCAATCCCAACCGAGTCTGACACAAGAATTTGGCATGCTAAACCGACAACATGGGCTCACAGATTAACCAATTTTAGCAAGTCAATCTTGAACTGGTAACAGTCGGCAAAAACGCCTATCGGCTAGTGCTTGTCTTGCATAAGATTACAGGAATCCTAGGTCAGACAGGACTGCCAACCGGTACAGACAGAATCCTGGAAAGGGATATGAAAGCCAAGCTTTAGAAGCAAACTACAACAGATCACAAGTTTACCCGAAAAACGTTAAATAGTAATAAAATAAGTGTGTAATTTACTCAGACTATCTTTGTTTGAACTTATTATAATTTAAAAACCATTTTGAAAATTATACAGGATTATATGTAAAACTAGTACATCATACTATTTATCATCTAGAAAATACACATTAACTATAATATCGACTTTAAATGTTTTTCAATTAACTTAGCTGTAAATATAAACTACATTAAATATTTAATATATGATATATGGGTACTAGAATGTAATTTTATCAAATGCGTTTGCTTAAAAGATAACTTTAATTTTCATGATATAAAACTATTTAGATCTAAAATCGCTGTAGATCATATACATTATATCATATGTATATTCGAACACATAAACATTTTACATATTATTAAAATATATAGCTCAATAGATTCATAAAAGTGTGGGTTATTTTATTCATAAAAATAAAAAATGATTTTAATTAAACAATAATAGGACCTGTTAGCCACGATTATCGATTAATTTTCATCTATAATCTTGTGCTAGACTAAAGATTTTTATCAAATATATTATGAGTCGTCACTAATAATAATAATAATTGTAAACAAAATTTGATATAAATGGTGGTACATTGAAAATAAATTTGTAACACAATTTTTAATCCATAGAAATCGCTTTATCGGTAAACAAATGAAGTAGTTCGCGAAACACCGTTATCGTTCGTAAAAGAAAACAGTAAACGAACAATTGAAATAGTACTTTTGACTTGTCGTTCGTTTACCAGTCGACAAACAAACTACAACAAACTTAATTACAAATACACACAAACAGAACAACATTTATGTTATATTTTGCTAGAAAGTGCAAATCGTAGAAAATAGATAATATTTTGTTAATAAATAATTGTTGTTAATTGTATACTAAGTGTTCACTCGTTGATGGATTCAATTTGAAATTCATATTTGTTTGAATCTAATGTGCTACGTTAGTTGCTGTAAGAATTTATAAGTTCCATTTCAGAACTTATATTTCTATTCTTAACTACCTTCTATGCAATAAAATTGATTAATTGTAATAATTTATTAGTTATAGTAAAAATAAAGTTCTAATACAACACTCAAGATACATTTGCTAAAAATATTGTTTTTAAATGCAACCATCGGCATAAATAAATTTTAAATGTGGTCAATAAATCCTATAATAATATTAAGTTGCGATGCATCTCCACATCAACAAAGTTGTTTTGTTTTACAAAACTGAATTATGTTAAAGAATAATGTTTAAACAGTACAATAAAAACCCATTTGTAAAATAATAGCTCGATCAACTCCATTATATGGAGATAGTTGGTAATTACTTTTCTTTTTGAAGTAGTGTATATTGTGTTCGTTTAGATTAAGTCGTAAACTTAGTAAGAGAAAAATGATATTGTTACACTATTACAAAAGAAAAATTTCGCAAAACAATAAAATACCTATTTGAGTACATTTTTTTATGTAACTTATCGTTTAATTTTATTTGATTAAGATAGTAATTAAACTTCAACAGTAGAATGTTTTCAAATAAAACAACGAAACTACCATAAACTACAATGATAATAAATATGAAATATACGTTGTATTCTTTTCACAAAAAAATATTCTTGAGAAGTTAAAACTATTGCGAATCATAGCAAATCTTGCTCGAGCTAACATCATTCCAATGAGAAGACACTAAAGAAATAATAGAATAAAAACAGGGATTACATTTTATACACAAACAAAAGTTAACTGTGTTAAGTGGAGGGAAAAAAATTACATGTTACTAAGTTAAAAAACGGAAACGTTAGACCATAAAGTATACAACGACTCCTCTACTCTTACAGTCACGCACCTAAAATGATCTTAACGTTTTGTTTTTCTCCTGCTAGGATTTTTTTGATGACAAAAATTATACATTCAAGATAACAGCTTTATGTATTTTTTATAGTTATTATGTTTTACTGGATTTACTTTTTTACATTATAATATTTAACTATGTGCAGCTTCTACTTCAATATTCCGTTTAACTTAGTTACTTTTATAAAAAATATGATTGACTCTGAAAGTGTATTAAACTCAGTTTTTTGTATGTCTAAGTGAAAAAAAATTGAGATCATTACTAAGTAGTATAATATCAAATATAGTGATGATAATATTTAACAGAATACACAAAATAAAGTGAAAAGAGTACATTTTTTGAAGTAAAAATACCCATGAAATTTTTTTATTGATGTCATAACAATTTATTCCATACTTGTTTTCACATAAATATATCTATGATAATTATAAGTTATTAATTTTGTAATACATTATTATACACTATCAATAATAAAAATAAAAGTTTTTAACGCAATACAAAATAAAATTTTTTTTTTAATTAAAAGTAACTTAAATAAAATTTTTTTAATTGTATTACTGTTTGTGATTATTAGACACTGTTCTTCTTCCTCCCCTTAATCCCAACTACTTGGGGTCGGCTGTGATTATTAGACACTACTAATGTTTATTCTAAAAAATATAAATTTGGAAAACGCAGCACTGTTTTCTTTACATAATGCATAAATAAAATTTTTTGTAATGTATGAGCTACCACAAGGGATTCGCGTTAAGTACTTGAACCATCAGGCTAAGTATTTTTTGTAATATTTTGACCCATACCCTAGAGATCTTATTAGACAGAGAGGTTGAACGTTAACCACAAGAAGCAACATCCCTAATAGAAAACTAGCTCTAATGTCTTTGCAACAAAGTGTTTATATTTACTATGTTCTGGTAAACTGTTTTTGTGTCAAATGCCAGCCGGCACCGTTGTCATTGTCGGGTTGATGATCAGTAATATTTGGCAGTGGTATGATAACATAGTTAAAACCATGTGGACCACAACAAAAATTTAATTTTCCAGTTCATGCCTCGACTGCTGTTACCTATTTATTATTTTTTTAAATTTTTAATCGACTCAATGTAGATGGATACTACAATGTACTAATTTAGTTAATCAAAAAAATATACACTCCAAAACCATATTATAAGCCTTTATATATTTTTTATTATAATATACATTGTATAAATACAAGTAGTAAATTTTTACTCATAGTACTTTTTATCATAGACGTAATATGAACAACAGGGATCTAACTTAATTCTTCCCTCCTTAAAAATATTTCTATATAAATTTACATGTAACTTTCATAATTTTTGGGATGTCTACAATAGAATTAGGGGGAGCTAAGTCCATTCTAAATTTCCCAGATTATACCAATGTTTCTATGTTTATTTATAGATAAACGTCCACTTAATGGTACCGAAAACTAACGCCGCACTCAAATATTGTCAGATCTGAATTTTATTTAATCCATTGAACCTTTAACAACCAATCAAAAAGCCCATAAATAAATATTCCTTAAGTATTATTTTTAGGTAAGAAAAAACTCTTCATTTACAAATACCCAAGACGTTCCAGTAATAAAACGCTAATATTGGATTTTCAGTAGATTTTACACACATAACATTACCGTTTGGTTGTTACTTTGCAATATGTTCATGCATTGACCGAAAATGTTAGGTCACCACAAATTCAAACACTTTTTTCAAAGTGCGTATATAAAAATAACTACCGGACTTTTACTTCATATATTTTAGAGGTTTAAGTAAAAAAGTGTATCCCATATAAAAGGAAAAGACTTTTATGACCGAATTTTTATAATAAATCAACAACACTTGTCTTTTTAAAGACACGTGTCATGCTAACTTTTCTATACGGGAAAAGGTTAATTATAAGACTATAAATTAATACAAATTTTAGACTTCATCATGAAATTTACGACAAGTTTCTATTCGAGTGTCCTGATAATTACTGCGTCATTTGACATATAATAATAATACTATTTTTGAAAATCCTTCTATATAAACTTGCTTTTGATATTTTATTTACCAGGTGGTAATATTGCTGCACAAACAGGTCTAACTGTTATTTCTTCAGGTATTGTTAATGAATAATCTAGGAAAAACCATATCCCAGATAAACGTTATTGGCTATTAAGTATTTTCACTATCTACTATATCAAACACCTTCTGATATAAGTGAGTTAACACCTTTTTAGATATATGGTAAGGTGTTCGTATCAAGCTTCAATATGAAGTCATCTTTTTAATTCATCAAATTCCTTAATTCTTTTATGTATTAAGTCATCCAATCCCTCCAATGTCGAATGTGAGTATTATACTTCCAATTTAAACTCCTACATTAAAAGTAATAATACAAAACTATTTAAAGTCTAGTCAAAATTTTATTTAAACCATTCTCTATTTAACTGTAAAAAAAATAATAATAGATTCTTTTACTTTCAAAAGTTACACATAAAAGCGATTCTTATGAATCATTTTTTCTTATAATAAACTTTACATTTACAATGGTTTATAAAATTTAATTAAATTTTAATATATACATTTTAAAAAGTATCATTATTTAACGAACAAACAAGGGGTGATATGTTTAAAATATCACTCTGTGTAATGCATCTGTATTCATTTTCCCCTTTGAGACGTTTATTTTTCTAAATAAATAAATATATTCTAAAATTTAGACTCTAATAAAACACAAAAATTTAATAGTTAATACTTTTAACAATGTTTTAATTTCAAAAAATTTATTTAATTAAAAAGATATCAGGTTATGCATATTTTTTAAATTTTTCTTATAAAGTTATTTGTTTAAAACTGAAAACCAATGTATAAGTTAATGATTTTGTGTACTTGGATAAAACTAAGTGAGTTAGTCACGTGACAAAATATTTTTCATATTAAAATTGTTTTTATTCATTATCTAAAATAATGATTAATATATCTAAACTTATATATATAGACAATTCTTAATTAAATATCGATGAACTACCATAATGTCGATCAATCATTAAATAAATATTATCTTGTGGGACAACACATTATTTTTCAAAAAATATTTTTAAAACATTTAGCCATTTATCACCGTCTATTTACTTGAAAGCCACGAGTGATAAATAATATAGGTATAAAACACTGTTTATTTATTTCTCTAGTACAACCGTTATCTTCTGATGCCTTGGTGTTGGCAACTTTTATCACTTCATCATCACGTCATTAAAAAAAAATAGTACTTTAAAAAAGTGTTTATAACAACTTAATAATATCTTGTTAATACAAGCACACACACATCAACACATTGCATAAATAAAACATGAAAGGAAATGTAGGAAGAACATTATAATAATATTTTAAATGACCTGAGGGATTCAACTTAACGTGATTTAAAATTATATCGTTTTCTTTTGATTTCAGGGCGTTCCACAATGTTCTGATAAATCCTATAATTTTTGAACCACTAAATATTTTTTGTTACTTTCTTTTATAAAAACTTTAAGTTTAGGACTATAATGATCTTATAAAAAATATATACATTAAAATAAAATTACCAGTAATTTGTTAAAAATTCAACATTAGCTATTTTATAGAATAGACTAAAATAAATAATTTTGTAACAATTTCTTTCTAATATCTTGTGGTTTCAATTCTAAAGCATTTTAAAATGTATAAAATTCATTAGTCGTAAGCTCTAATAAGTTTTTAAAAGAGAAAGTAAAGAAAATTATTCAGTAGATCAAAAGTTATAGTTATAAAGCCATTACACTAGCTTATTTTTTTACTTATTACTTCTCATATTATTTTAGTTACTCTTACTACTGAAGAAGATTTTAGGACATCTATACATTGAAAATAAACTTTTAATCAATAATAAAAGTTCAGTTAAGTTTAATATAGTACTATACAAAAAACCCATATCCTAAGTTTTCATAAAATAAATATTTAATTACATTAGGTTAAATGACAACCATATTCAGTCAAAAAAAATTGTTATGCTAAAATTTAAGAGTCATAAATAAATAAAATGAACAACTGATGTGATTTGCAATATTTTTATATTATTTTCATCATTAAAATTATTATTGATACTTTTTATTTTTGAAAAAAAAAATACATTTAAACTTAACAAAGGATGCAAATTAAATCAATTTACTGGACCGGGAAGCGGACTATCTATATAATATTATACGATTATGTTGCTGGAGTGTTAATGACACTTGATAAACAAAACAAATTTATGTTTCTAAAGAAATATTAATATAAAGATAAATACTGTAAGACGTATTTTGTATTTTAGCGAGAGGTATTTTTAATGTTTCTACAAAAGCAAAACATTTTCAATAAGCTTTTTCTTTAATACAACTTTTAAAGTACATACGAAGAAATATATACACATCACAAAGTATTTAATAGCAAAGTACACAATAGTGTAAAAAAGTGTTAAGTATAAACAACTTTTTTCCATGACAAATTTTTAAAATTTTAAATTTTCATGTTAACACATTACTTAAAATTGTTTGATGTTTTCTTCATTTAATATGAAATGTACATTTTAGTTTTCATTTTTTTCATTAATAATAATTTGTAATACTTATAACTTATAACGTAAAAAATTAACAAAATGCTTAAAAAAGTTTTATTATCCAAGTTTCATTTTGTCAAAACTTGAATATTTATATAAAATCTAAACAAAAAAATTAATATAAAAACTAATTTTTTAGTTTAATAATAATATTAAAAAAAAACTATAATATTTGATTTTATACTATATGTTATATTATAAATATTGTATAAAGAGCATAATATATTGATATTGTTTGTAATAAAATTAATCCGTTAAACAATAAAAAATTTGGCAAAAAATAAAAATTATGCATGACCAATTATAATAATATTTTATTATTAACCATATTCGTCGCTATATACTTTAAAAATTTAATATTGCATTGATATATTGATTTAGTTTATTTTATGATTTCTATCTTTGAAAGTCAGAAAGGTTTTTTTTGTAAAGTTTTTATGCCAAAGATTCAATAAACTGTAAAAATTTTGTTAGTTTCAATAAGTTCGTTAAAATTAAAACCATTTAAAACATTCAAATTTATTTTCCGCAAATATATTTTAAGTTTACGCAAAAACACATTGGGCATTTTGTTTTAGTTAATAAACTTAGAAAACTCATTACAATCTACAATGTTTCAAAACTAGGACACTTTTTTAACCGCAATCCACTTTTAGTAATGAAATACTTGGAAAACGGCCCATGAAAAGTTCTTAAACATTTGAAATGTCTGACATTTTAGATACCAATATCTTCACCATCTATGTTCATTGGTAAACGATGATAATTATTGTTTATTACTACCAGTGTCTATATTGGACTTTTGACATCAAAATTATTATTTATTACGTGGATTTTAAAATGAAAATAATGTAAGATATAACAACTCCGACATTTTCTAATTAGTGGACTATCTGTTGAACCTAACAGGTTTTAAGTATGCCGTAAATTTAAAATAAAATGATGATTGTAAAAATCCGTATTTTCCTATAAGGTGCTCAAAAATTACAATTCATACGACCAAATGTTTTATAAAATTTTTCATTTTTTAATAAAATGCTTATTACTTTTACATTTTTTTAAAAATGGTAGATAAATAAATCTTCTTTTTTCTCGCCTTAAACCCAACTACTTCAGGTCGGCCACTCTTATCCTAAACTTCCACTTGATACGATCAACCAGAACATCTACGCATATATCAGCCGTCCTTATATCACATTCAATAACATCCCTCCATATCTTTTTTGGTCTTCCTCTACCTCTTTTTCCTATAACATTCATTTCTATAACTGTTTTTACAGCTTTCAATTTTACGACTATAATTCTGTCACTTTTCCTAGCTACTTTTACTACTTTACTTTCCATATCATCATCCACTATTATCCCTACACCATTCTTTATATTAGACTTACCTGAGTATATTATTTTATAACCCTTGCCCATTCCCTTTGCTTTCTCACCATTTCACTTAGTTTCCTGCACACAACAAATGTGTAACTTTACTCCTCTTCAATACTTCTATTAATTCTCTACTTCTACCAGTTAATGTTCCAACATTCCAAGTATCTATTATTATTTTGTATCTATCTTTCTTCCTTATACACAGTTCCAGCCTAGAGTTAAGTGGTGATGCCCCTACACTGTTGACACTACAAGCGTTGGGCAGACCTGTACACATGACTGGTAAAACAGCTACCGCACAAATTGTTCGGCTGATATCAAANTATTATTTTGTATCTATCTTTCTTCCTTATACACAGTTCCAGCCTAGAGTTAAGTGGTGATGCCCCTACACTGTTGACACTAAAAGCGTTGGGCAGACCTGTACACATGACTGGTAAAACAGCTACCGCACAAATTGTTCACACTTTATTTCTCAGGTCTTCTCCGTTTTTAACTTCCTTATTACCTCTCACCTCTTGTCCTCGCGTACATTCGAAATGTGACAATCCAACTAAATTCTGTTCAGGACTCCTCATACTTTTTAACAAAATTTTACGCCGGCTGTCGACCTGACGCAACCACATTAGTCGTCCCTTACGACTGACAGAAGGGCCGTGGAAGTATTCTTATCCCTATCCACAGGAAAATGGTAGATAAATAAATAAAAATAGTTATTTTATAATAAAATACATAAAATGAAAAAGAGGATTGCAAAAATTCTCAGGAGAAGATATTAAAAGTGACGGTCAAAAGTTGTATATCGGTAAGTATTTATGATCTGCAAAATATGTTTGTATTTCTTTTTCTTAATGTAGAGTTTGGACACAAAAACCCCTTAAATATGTTATTGCATGAATGTTAAATTCATAAAGCTATGTAGTACTTCAAAATAAATTCACGGTTTTACAAAAAAATATTTACACTTAGTACCCGTTAACAAATACTTCAGTAACTCTATTCACTAGTTTAATGTATACTACTACAATATTGTGCCTTTTCTTGTAAAACAATTGGTAAATATTTGCACTCATGTGTTGTATAACAACAAATATAGTAGCTGAAAACGTGTTACAGCATAATAACAAAAACGCTATCGATATAAAAATAAAGTTTTTTTCACGCGTATAATTTGGTTACAGTGCAACTGTCTAGCTGTTCAATACGTCGACACAAGTCCACGTATCGTCGGCAGAGACACAAATCGAATCGAACGCGAAAAGAATTTAAAAAATATATTTATAACATAGAATCCACATAGTCATACACATACATACATATTTATATGAATATAAACTATACATACAGTTGCCCTCAGAATTTCCGGTCTCGTAGAGTATCGTACCGATCACCATTTCCGTACGGTTTCTTCCGGCCATCATAACAACCGCTGACTGCCTGCCCCTCAAAAACCACCAGCTTATATGCAAGTACATATTATTGCCCACACACACACCCGAACAGATCCGAGAAAATACCGCAAACGGTCTAAACATGTAAATCCCGGTCGCAAAAGTAAACGTCTCGCCGATACCCTAACACGTGCCTTCAATAGAGAGCAACACATGTATAACTACGACCACCTATGCTTGAATTCGAACATTATTTTATTTTTTTGGTCGTAAAAAAAAATTACTTATCGAAAACATTGGGTTACCATCTGAATATTGTTTCTAAGTCCCTCGTAACGTTTGGGTTAACTTCTCCGTGATCACTTTCAATGAATGATAATAAATCTTTCACTCTACTTAATTAGTTTATTATTCATAAGTCAAAAATATGTATTATTATAGTAACAAGATACTTGCATAAGCTTGATATACTAGTATTTTATTTTAAAAACTAGTCATTTATTATAAATTCTCATCAAATACTACAAAAAATTTGCAAAAATTTATGGTTGATAGTTAATAATGGTAAAAAAACTCGAATTTTATGAAATAGAATATTGTGTTTCAAAATTGTTTTGTATAAAATTTCTCTATTTATGTAAAGAAATTTTTAAATAGTGCTTTAAAAAATTATGGTTGACTACATACTTCTTATGTATAACATGTTATATGAATTTATAATGTCCCTATTTCTAATTAAATGGATTAAAAATCTTCTCAACATTTCATTTTTAATAAAAAACATTTCAATTAAAAATATAAATGTTTATATTTTATTGTAGCTAATCATTTGTTTTTTGATAAAAACTTAAATAAATATATGTCTTACTTAAACTCGCAAGTTGAGCTGTACGCCATTCATACCAAAAAAATTACTATTTTAAAATAAATCACGAAGAAAAAAGTTTTTTGGGCAAGAAAATAAACAATGGAAATTGAACGTCAAAATTTATGACTTGTGCCAGTTAGAAACTTAAATTTATTACTAGTTCTGCATATGAGTCAAGTATAAAACAAACGCAATAAGAGTATTTTCAATTATGAATGGTAAGAAACTGAAATTTCTATGTACTTTCTCGTTTAGGATGTGATAATTATACAGATGATCGAGAGTCTGTCGAATGCGTAGACCCTTAAGTTTAAGCCAAAGAAGTGAAAAGTACTATTTACTGGTAACGAAATTATGTATAACCTTGATGGTTAGATTTAGCCTATAATTTGGTATCCACATAATAGGTCAAATGGTATTTAAATGGTATCAAATGGCCAAATGGTTAGTCATACAGTATACTATATACTCAGTAAGTATAGTATATAGTGTAGGTCAGCCTGTGCAATGTCGGCTGAAGTGTCGGCTTAGCCTAGAGTGGCTTACAAGTACAAGACTGTGACTTTTTAACATGCAAAGCATTGTACAGATAATTATACGATTTTTTTTTTTTTTTTTGTGTGTCTGTTACCACTTTTTCTCAGCTCTCACCGAACGGATTTCTTTCAACGATACGTCAAAAGATCACAAATCGTATCTAGTCGAAGACATTACCCTTCAAAATTGAAAAAATTTCCCTCGTTCCCCGTAAATGGGGGAAACCTCCAAAAAAATTACAAATTTAAAAATCGCTAATTTTCGAAATTTTTACTAAAACCTGCCGTAACTTTTTCAAAAATTAACATATGAATATAATTTNAAAATTTCCCTCGTTCCCCGTAAATGGGGGAAACCTCCAAAAAAATTACAAATTAAAAAATCGCTAATTTTCGAAATTTTTTAAATTTTTTTTACTAAAAACTGCCGTAACTTTTTCAAAAATTAACATATGAATATAATTTTTGTTATATATAGATGCTTGATGTCTTTACCTATCATTTGGTATATTTTTTTTGTAAATCTGACACTTTATCTGCCCACAGGGGGGGATTTAAAATGACAACTTTTTCACAAAAAATTAACTTTTTCAACTTAACTTTTGAAAATGTTCCGGAAGGTCTGACACTTTTATATATATCTTAAATTAAAGCTAATGTAATATACTTTAATTTGAAAAAAAAAAATTTGACCTCTGGACTTGTCTTCACGGCGAAAATGGCTACCGAATGCTATTTTCGTGTGAAAATTCTCGATTTTATTATTTATATTATATTTAACTTTATAATGCTATAACTTATTGAAAAGTTTATGGATCCACACAATTTTTTTATGAGAAATAATATTTTTTAATAAACCCTTTTTCATTCGACATACTTTATCTTAATCGAGATATTAATAAGGAACCAGCAGATCAAGTAGCTTTTGGAATAAAACACCAATTTTTTTAAAATTAAACACTATCTAAAGATTTGCATCGAAGCGTTTATTTTTAATAGTGATTTTAATCACTGTCAGATATCATTATACTTGATCCAACTATGCCACGTTACCAGTGTGCCGCGACCCCCCTGTGCTGGGTTTTTTGTCTGTTACCACTTTTATAATTGGGGACATACATAATACCTAATGCGCACACCATTAACTGATAAGATTTATTAAAAACTGATATAAATTCTGCAACATTACAGTCTCTTATATGCGATTAAACGTAAAAATCTTCTTTGTACACACTCAAGCGATTCTATCAATCCGACTTGTGAAGAATTCCAAATAATTGAGCAATATTCCAACGAAAGTCTAACTAAAGAAGTATACAACGTTTTTAGACACTGTTCCTTCTTGAATTCTTTGGTATTCCTAATTAAGAACCCTATAGTTCTTAGGGACTTCACCAGATATGATCAATGTGTGGTTGAAATGATAAGTTGGTTTTAAAAACTTCCCCAAGATCATTAATGGTACTAATATACTCAATTTGATTATCAAAGGGATGATAGTCATTAATTAATTTCGTTCTTGAACCGGAAAAATAAATTTTGAAACATTTTGTGATGTTCAGTTATATGGTATTCGTGGACTGACTTTGCCGTCTCGCTGACAAGGTATTCGTCAACTGGTTACACAGTTTCGTTGCCTCTTAGGTAGGACATCAGAAACTAACCAGACAAAAGTTTATTACACCTCAATTAGAGGTACTGCGTTTATTATTTTTATATCAACTTGTCTTTGTCGTTTTAAACACTACGCACCATAAGACCTCAATAGAACCACAACATCAGGTTCTCACCATATACAAACCCCATTCCAATTTCCATTTTTATTTCATTAATTCTTGTTATTTGAATTATAACATATCTTTCAATTTACCCATTTTCTGTACAAGAAGTCAGAACGAGTGAACAATTATTTTAATTACTACTAATACAGATAAAATGAACTATTATAGATATACAGGGTGATTTTTTTATCATAACCCACTCAATTACTTACAGAATAATAATAATTTAAAATTTAGCAGGTACACAATTTTTAATGAAACTTAATTTGTTTATTAGATATAAACATTTAAAGTCTCAAATTTTTGAGTAATATATAGGTATAATACACAAGGGATTACANTCAAATTTTTGAGTTAATATATAGGTATAATACACAAGGGATTACAAATACAGGTAGCTAATTGATTTTTTATGACATCGATATTAGTACACAGCATTGTTATTATCAATGATAGTAAGGTACATTGTTGTGAGTTTATAAATACACTAACTGACAATACAAAAAGTATATCTATTGATAGTCATAATTGATAATAAACAATCCGTGACTGTGATAGCAATATCATAAAAAACTAATTAGCTACCTGTATTTGTAATCCCTTGTGTATTATACCTATATATTATCTCAAAAATTTGAAACTTTAAATGTTTATATCTAATAAACAAATTAAGTTTTATTAAAAATTCAAATGCCATTTACTATTAAATTAAAAACTCAAACATTTTATTAAATTAAAAATATGTATTACCATTTAAAAAAACAAAGTTGACACCCTTACCAGGCATAAGGGATGAACTTAAAAAGTATTACATAGTTAATAATTCAAGAATAATGTGTAACTAAAGATAATAATAAAAAAAATATTTTTAATTATTATTATTATATAAGTAATTGAGTGGGTTATGATAAAAAAATCACCCCGTATACACATTATTTTGTTGAATATAATAATTTCTAATACACTTATTTTTCATGAGACCAATGAACTATTTACGAATATTGAAAATCAAACTTTAGTAACCAAAGACAATTTAAACATGTTCATAAAAGCATTAATAATTTTAGAACTTTACTTGTTATATATACAAACGAACAATTGTAAATAATAAAAGTGTTGCGGTTTTATATTTATAGAAAAAATACCTTGTAATTTAATATATATATATATATATATACGAATAATTATATAGTACTATTACAAATATTTTAAACGAATTTACAGAATTTCTGTGCAAGGAGTTATAACAAGTGAATAATTATTTTAATTACTACTTATTACAGGTAAGATGAATTATTATGGAAATATACACATTATTTTGTTGAATATAATAATTTCAAATGCACTTATTGTTCATGAGAAAAATGAACTATTTACGAATATTGAAAATCAAACTTTAGTAACCAATGACGATTTAAATAATCTCATAAGAGAAAATCTACCATTTCTTAAGCTAATTTTATGAGAAAATAAATACTACACTGGTAGTGATGCATCTCTTTGTCCTCTACCTTATGATGAAAATACACTGTTGGATGATCCTGATATTGAGAAATTAGAATTTTTCGACCCGAGAGAATATAAAAAGCCGTGGACGTGGACGCAACAAAATCAAATTATTGTTCCTGTCCCAAAAGATTTTACCATTAACAAAAAGTTAGGAGATCTAGTTCGTCAAGATAGCAATTTAAAAATTATTCAGAAGTATACTTATTACCTGAATACTATCGAAAGTGTTGGAATAACTTTAGTCGACAGATTTTGTTTATTTTTAGTTGAAGCCATTGATAGAATCGATAGTTTCTCTTTTGTTATATTATCTATTGATTTTTCTGAATTAAATATAGATCACATGAAATTTAATTTAATCGTATATAACTTTAAATTGCTGTGGAAATATATTTACAATACATTTAAGAAATACTTCATTTCTACATTACCTCTTGACTGTATTTCGAATATTTTGAAGAAGATTGTTCCAAATGATGAGATAAAAGAATGTTTACAAATACTAATTAAAAAAGAAAATAAAGACCAATACAGAGCACAATCATTAGAATGCATGAAACTAACAAATTTAAAAAGAAACTATGCTATTCTTGTAAATGATTGCGTGTGGGGTGATTTTACTAAAAGGGCATTACCTACCATTGATAAATTAATACAATTACAACATGTTAATATTTGTAGGGGAAGTGAACTTTTTAATATGAATATCAATAATGTTGTAAGCATCAATGTACAGGTTAAGAATACATAATTATAATTGTTCAATTATTTTTTATAAAAATAATATTAAATACTACATTAAACTCTTATCTAAAATTATCATATAAATTAAGCATAATTTGTTGATTTATATTTAAATGATTATTATTATTAAATACTATATCATTGGTAAGCGGGATCATTAATCGTAATAAATCGAACGCTCACTTTTCGTATAATTAATATGATATATTTAATTTTTAAATCAATATAATTAACATTAAATTTATATTAAATATGAGTAATTACTACAAAATGTTAGTATCTCTTTTTTTAGTTCGTATAATTAAAATTTAAAATCATACTGCTGACAGTTCAGTGGTGGATCGTACACTAATGGGTATACAAAAAGCCGGCCGGCTGTTATTAGATAACAACAAAAAAAAATAGTGCAATAAAAATATATGCAAGTCGTCAACACACTCTGTATAATGTTATTAAACATGTAATGTTATAAAAAATTTTTTGTGATATTATTATTTTTAAAATAAGTTCAGAAATTGCTGGTCCAAAAGTTGTTATCACCTCGTCAATTGCGGGTAGATGAACATGACTACCGATTGTCAGTTATATTTTAAGTGCGTGGTGGTTTCTTGAAATACAGATTACATATTACTTATGAATGGCGTTGATGGAAAAATATGTATTAAAAAAAATCTGTTTAAAACATAAAATTTATGTTTAATATTTATGTTAAACTTTATATTTAATATATAATTTAAAACGTAACTAATGTGGTGTTAATTGCATTGGATAGTCTTATATATTTATTTTACTTCACTTTAGTTTCTAATATTTTTTTGTAAATAATTAATTAATGAGTCATTGAACAATTTCTAAAAAAACAATGAAATGAAAAACTTAATAGCTTTTTTATTATTAGTATTTAATTAAATTTTTGAAAAATGCAGACAATAAACGTTTTTTGTTATTTTGAAAAAATAAATAAATCAATTAATGAGTATTTTATTCACTTATTCAACTGTATTTTTCAATTAGTATAAAAATCATGACGCTCTTTTTCCAACATTTAACAGTATGCTCCATGTCACTTTAATTTCGAACTGACATCATACATTAAACAACCAAAAAACAAAATAAAAATATTATTGATTTTTATGTCATCAAAAACTTTTATTTTAGGATCGATTTTACGCATAAAAAAACGGTAGCACAGTGGGGTCGAGGCACAGTGTGGACGAGGCATAGATGGGACAAGTATAGATGATATCTGACAGTGATTAAAATCACTATCATAAGAAACGCTTCGATGCAAATCTGTAGATAGTGTTTCCTTTAGAGAAATTGGTGAAATATTTTAAAAGCAACATGAACTCTTATTTCTTTAATTATATCCTGATTAGTAGTTCTTTGATTTTAAAATATAATATATGAATAAATACTAATTATAGTTTTTAAATTTAGTATGAAATTGTGAGGCCAGCTATGATGTATAGTTCATAGTGTTGGGCGGTTGATAAGAAAGTAGAGCAGAGAATAAGTGTAGCGGAGATAAGAATGCTTAGTTGGATGAGTGGAGTGACTAGAGAAGATAGGATAAGGAACGAGCATATAAGTAAGAGGAAGTTGGGTTAATCAATCGTGGATAAGATGACAGAAAATAGACTTAGATTGTTTAGTCATGTTATGAGGAGAGAGAATGGGAAGCTTGTAAGAANAGAAGAATCGGAAGCTGTAAGAACAGTTATAGAAATGAATGTTGAAGGAAGAAGAGATAGAGGAAGACCAAAAAAGAGATGGAGGGATGCTATTGAATGCGATTTGAGGACAGCTGATGTGAGCGTAGAAAATGTGGGAGATCGTGTCAAGTGGAAGCTTAGGATAAGGGTGGCCGACCCCAAGTATGCGTGTGACCATCACTCACTAAAAGTGTTGGCCAATTTAGCTCAGCGATGCAATTGGCTTAACAAACTTAATGTAATATCATAACAATTTTTTTTAGTCAAAATCTAACCACTTGTTACATTGTCATGTTATTCCACGTAGATAATGGCGTAAAAGTACAAGAATTTATTTTTAATGCCTCGATGTTTCCGGCATTTTGTGTTTGCCCGTACTCTGTTAACCCCATATTAGTGTATCTCCGTGTTAATGTACACGTATTTAACATAACGTTGATATTGTTGGCAGTGACAGGCTTTCCGGAGGAGGTGCTATCGAAATGCATGAACCGTATAGATTTTACCATCTGCATCGTATTGCGGTGAGCTGAGTCTTCAGACCAAAGGCGGTGGTGGCGACGGCACGTGACAAGTCCGGTAATCCTTCTGGGCGGTGCAGTTTGAGTGACAACCGCGTCGTAAACTGGCCACGCGACCGCGTTGCGCAAAACTGTGCACGTGGGCTTTCTACATTATATACATTATTATTATTTTCGTTTAATTTGTGGTTTTCGGTAGTCTGAGAAGGAGCTGAAAACATTGACGTATTGTGTTGGAGACGCATTAAACCGACTCTTCTCTTTATTGTATTAACGCGCATCTTGTCGCAGGCGACTGCCTCCTATCACGGCTTTGAAAACATTACCCACTACTACAAATACTAACCGTGTAACTTGTGACTCACATGTCATGTAGGGGAAGAAGCTGCAACATAGACTATACATAGAGTATTATTTTAAATGACAAATAATAAATTAGCAATTTCACCAACAATTGTTATTAAACTACTTCTAAATAATCACACAGTTAACTGTTTATTATTTAGTAATAATATACAAGGTGATTATTGTAGCCACACAATTTTTCTTTAAAAAATAATTTTTTTGTGAATTTTTTATTTTTTGGCTTTTGTTAATTTCATTTATTTCTTCATTTAAACATTAAAATATTTTTATGTTCATCTCATATGTCTTAACGGTAGTGTCAACTTAATTTTTTTAAATAAAAGCATACATATTTACATGATTTCTAAAATAGAAAATTATCTAATTAAGAAAATAACAAGACGAGAGAAACTTTTGAAACATTATTTCAGAAGTTATTATAAGTTTAAAGTAATGACTGGTGATCAGGGTAGGGCTACTATTCTTATCATTAAACATTTCTTGTCCTCACTCCTCCTCCCACCAAGGTATAAAAATGTTAATAACTACAGAAATAATGGTCAAAAAGTTGTTAGCAAGTCAATTTTATATATTTTTCTTGTTTTAAATTAACCACATGCTTATAAAATTAACAATTGTTTTTGTTTTATTTTTAGAGTTAAAATGTTTTTAAATTATGATATAGCATTTAATAATAAATATTTAAATATGAATAAACGAACCATGCTTAATTATATAACAAAACATAAGAGTATAATGTAATATTTAATATCATTTTCATAAAAAATAATTGAAAAATTATAATAATTTATACATAAACCTTTAAACTAATGGTTTTAAAATTTTCTGTCACATTAAAAATTTCAGCTCCCTTTCTAATATTGACATGTTGTAATTTTATTAATTCATCAATGTTAAGTATTGCCTTTAGAGCTTCATCATTCCATAAGTCATCATTTACAAGAACAGCATAGTTTCTTTTTAAATTTGTTAGTTTCATGCATTCTAATAATTGTGCTCTGTATTGGTCTTTATTTTCTTTATTAATTAGTATATCAGTCCATTTTTGTATATCACCTTTTGGAGCAATCTTAAACAGAGTATTAAAAATACATTCAAGGGGTAATGTAGAAATGAAGTATTTCTTAAATATTTTATAAATATGTTTAAATAATTTCATATAGTTAAAAATACTGAAATTCATTTTTAAATGATCAAAATTTGCTTCCGAAGAATCAAAAACTACTTTATCATCAGAGAAACTATCGATTCTATCAATGGCTTCAACTAAAAACAAACAAAATCTATCGGCTAAAGTTATTCCAACACTTTCCATTGTATTCAGGTAATAAGTATACTTCTGAATAATTTTTAAATTGCTATCTTGACGAACTAGATCTCCTAACTTTTTGTTAATGGTAAAATCTTTTGGGACAGGAACAATAATTTGATTTTGTTGTGTCCAAGACCACGGCTTTTTATATTCTCTTGGGTCGAAATATTTTAATTTCTCAACATCAGGATCATCCAACAGTGTATTTTCATCATAAGGTAGAGGACAAAGAGATGCATCACTACCAGTGTAGTATTTATTTTCTCGTAAAATTAGCTTAAGAAATGGTAGATTTTCTCTTATGAGATTATTTAAATCGTCATTGGTTACTAAAGTTTGATTTTCAATATTCGTAAATAGTTCATTTTTCTCATGAACAATAAGTGCATTTGAAATTATTATATTCAACAAAATAATGTGTATATTTCTATAATAATTCATTTTACTTGTATTAGTGGTAGTTTAAATGATTATTCACTTGTTATAACTTCTTGCACAGAAATTAGGTAAATTCATGAAATATATGATTGAAACATTAATGAAATTATAGTAATTTAATTTTAAAAGGGTATTATATGTTTTATATATTTTATTAATAATAGACTTTTCTTTTTAAATGATTTAGACGTTAACTTATTTTTATTCTAAATAAATAATGTAAACATAACAAGTGTTCGACTATTTGTTAAACATTAATCATCGACAATATAATTTTTTTTTTTTTAATTTTCTTAATTTTTATAAATAAATAGTTTTATTTATTAGAATTTTGAGAAGTATTTAGCTACCCTTACCATACTACGCTTTAAGATAAAAACCAGTAGTTTTCACATACTTTTTTCGAATTTATATATTTTTTATATTGAACAACAATATTAAAGTGAATTACTTCTTAGTTTCAAGAAATAAATAATATATTATTGAGCTCTTGTTATATTACTAATGCTAATAATAGTATTGAATAATTATGCGTAAAAATGTTTTTTTTTATACACCTCAAGGTTTTTTTCCTATAAATACAAAACTACAATAATTTTATTATTTACAAGTAATCTTTTGTTCATATAACAAATAAAGTAATAAATGTTCTTAAAATGAATGTATTGACACAGCACGGCAAAATGTAGTCAGACTAACTTTTTCAAAAATTTTTTAGTGCAATATTCAGATTTAAACTTAAATTTTCCTATAATATTTAATAATATGTTTTTCATTATTTTAATTAATTAGTTTTAGAAACATCAATTGAGATTTGAACAAGTTTTGAACTAATCATTATTAGTACATTATCACAGTATTTCATTTCAGTTTTAATATCATAAGTAATATAATTTATTTTGGTGCTAGAAAAACAATTTTGCTCGTTTTTCTTTTTTAGATGCTTTAGTAATTCTTTTTTAAATTTGCAATTGTTTAAAAACGATTATCTCAAATTTTCTTAAAATAATATTTTCTTTCATTAATGGTATAATACTATAACAATAATATTAATTTAAAATAATATGTTATATTTAATGTTTTGAAGATTTAACTTTTAGCTTCGATGCGAAGCTGAGAATGTATTAATTTTACCATGATGTGTTTATTTATTTATTTATTTTTTTTTTTGTGTCTGTCACTACTTTTTCTCAGCTCTCACTGGACCGATTTCTTTCAACAATACGTCAAAAGATCACAAATCGTATCTTGTTGAAGACATTACCCTTAAAAATTGAAAAATTTTCCTTCGTTCCCCGCAAATGGGGGAAATATCCAAAAAATTACAAATTTAAAAATAGGTAAATTTTGTCATTTTTTTCACTTTTTTTTCTTAAAACTTCCATAACTTTTTCAAAAATAAATAAATCAACATTATTTTTTTTTTATACTAAAACCTTAGATATTTTCCTTTCATTTGATATAATTTTTTTGAAAATTTAACTCTTAACCTGCTCATGGGGGGGGATTTAAAATTGCAACTTTTTTACAAAAACTAACTTTTTCAACTTAATTTTTGAAAATGTTCCGGAAATACTGCGTCCTTTAAACATATATCAAATTAAAGCTTAATTTTATGTACTATAAAATGAAAAAAAAAATTTGTCCCGACGACCTATCTTCTATGCGCAAAAGGCTACCGTATTCAAAAACATGCTATTTTTTTATTAAAATTCTGGGTNATTTTGTCATTTTTTTCACTTTTTTTTCTTAAAACTTCCATAACTTTTTCAAAAATAAATAAATCAACATTATTTTTTTTTTATCTAAAACCTTAGATATTTTCCTTTCATTTGATATAATTTTTTTGAAAATTTAACACTTAACCTGCTCATGGGGGGGGATTTAAAATTGCAACTTTTTTACAAAAACTAACTTTTTCAACTTAATTTTTGAAAATGTTCCGGAAATACTGCGTCCTTTAAACATATATCAAATTAAAGCTTATTTTATGTACTATAAAATGAAAAAAAAAAATTTGTCCCGACACTTTATCTTCTGCATGTAAACGGTTGCCGTAGTTAAAAAAACACTATTTTTGTGTTAAAATTTTCGATTTTCGATTTTTAATTTTCAACTTAAAAATGCTATAACTTTTCGAAAAATGCATGTATCAGCACAATTTTTTTTTTTCTAAATACATTATAAGTACATCTTCCATTTGACATACTTTTTATTAAAATTAGACAATTTCCCCTTATATAGGGGGGGTTCAAACTTTGAAACATTGTATAAAAAATAGAACTTTTTCAACTGAACTTTTGAAAATGTTCCGGAAATACTGCGTCCTTTAAACATATATCAAATTAAAGCTTTTTTTATGTACTATAAAATGAAAAAAAAAAATTTGTCCCGACACCTTATCTTCTATGTGCAAATGGCTGTCGAAATTATAAAAAAAATGTAATATTTGCGATAAAAATCACCTTTTATAACGATGTTTTTTGTACTTAAAACTGCCATAACTTTTTCAAATATTAACTAATCAAAATAATATTTCTTTATATTGAAACCTTAGGTAATTTTCTTTCATTTGATATCATTTTTTTTTGAAAATCTAACACTTAACCTGCTCACAAGGGGGATTTAAAATAGCAACTTTTTTACAAAAACTAACTTTTTCAACTTAATTTTTGAAAATGTTTCGGAAATCCTGCGACCTTTAAACATATATCAAATTAAAGCTTATTTTNCGGAAATACTGCGTCCCTTTAAACATATATCAAATTAAAGTTTATTTTATGTGCTATAAAATGAAAAAAAAAATTAGTCCCGACACTTTATCTTCTGCATGTAAACGGCTGACGTAGTTAAAAAAACGCTATTTTTGTGTTAAAATTTTCGATTTTAAATTTTCAACTTAAAAATGCTATAACTTTTCAAAAAATGTAAATATCAGCACAATTTTTTTTTTTCTAAATATATGATAAGTACATCTTTCATTTGACATACTTTTTATTAAAATTAGACAATTTCCCCTTATATAGGGGGTGCTCAAAACTTGAAACATTGTATAAAAAATAGAACATTTTCAATTGAACTTTTGAAAATGTTCCGCAAATACTGCATCCTTTAAACATGTATCAAATTAAAGCTTATTTTATGTACTATAAAATGAAAAAAATAAAATTTGTTCCGACACCTTATCTTCTATGTGCAAATGGCTGTCGAAATTTAAAAAAAAATGTAATGTTTGCGATAAAAATCACCTCCTATCGGAATATTTTTTGTACTTAAAACTCCCATAACTTTTTCAAATATTAACAAATCAAAATAAAATTTTTTTATATTAAAACCTTAGATATTTCCCTTTAATTTGATATCATTTTTTTGAAAATCTAACACTTAACCTGCTCATGGGCGAGGATTTAAAATAGCAACTTTTTAACAAAAACTAACTTTTTCAATTTAATTTTTGAAAATGTTCCGGAAATACTGCGTCCTTTAAACATATATCAAATTAAAGCTTATTTCATGTACTATAAAATTAAAAAAAAAAATTTGTCCCGACACCTTATCTTCTATGTGCAAATGGCTGTCGAAATTATAAAAAAAATGTAATATTTGCGATAAAAATCACCTTTTATAACGATGTTTTTTGTACTTAAAACTGCCATAACTTTTTCAAATATTAACTAATCAAAATAATATTTCTTTATATTGAAACCTTAGGTAATTTTCTTTCATTTGATATCATTTTTTTTTGAAAATCTAACACTTATTCTGCTCACAGGGGGGATTTAAAATAGCAACTTTTTTACAAAAACTAACTTTTTCAACTTAATTTTTGAAAATGTTCCGGAAATACTGCGTCCTTTAAACATATGTCAAATTAAAGCTTATGTCATGTACTATAAAATTAAAAAAAAAAATTTGTCCCGACGACCTATCTTCTATGCGCAATGGCTACTGTATTCAAAAATATGCTATTTTTTTATTAAAATTCTGGGTTTTGTATTTTATTTTATTTTAAAATATCTTATAAGGACATTACACTGACTTTTATGAATATTATATAATTTAATTGACATAGAATAAAGTTCATAAGACATAAGAAATTAAACTTATTAAATTTTTTAATTTTTTAAAGTCGAAAAAGTATTTTTAAATTTGAATTAGCTTAAATAGCCAATTTTATCATGCGTCGAGAGCAACAAACAGTTGCCGAATTAGTAACACTTGTGTCCTTCACGCATAGGGTACGAGGTTCAAATCCATCTGTGCAATTAATATTTTGCATTTTTTTTTTTTANATCCGTTTGTGGCTTCTAAAATTTTGCATTTTTTTTTTGAGTTAGAATAGAATTTTCAAATCATTTGATATTTATCTCATTTAGATTCAATAATTTCAATAAATATAAAGGATCTTATCACTATAGTCTCCCCTCGTGAGAAGAAATTGATATTCATGTTAATATTATTTTACTATGTGGTTCTTTTTCTGGCTACGATTTATTTTGCCAACCCTCACTAGACCTACTTTTTTCAACGATACGTCAAATGATTCATTTAAGTTTATGATATTTAAGTTAATGATTAGTTTAAGTTATTACTCTTAAAAATCAAAAAAATATTCCTTATTCAAATAAAAAGTAGCTTAACTAGATTTGTCCATACAAACAATTAAAATCATTAATTTTTAATATTCTTAAATTATTTATTGTCGAATTAAATTTGATATGATAAAAGTTTTCAACTACAAAAGTAAATAATTTTATTTTGTAATTTATTAATTTTTTATCTCTATTTGTGTGTGCTACTACCAGTCTATAACACTCCAAATTTTTTAGTAATATGTTGCTATATAAATCATAAATTTAAAAAAAAAATGATTTTTAGTTTCACCTGAAGTTAACGATGGAGTTNCCAAATTTTTTTGTAATATGTTGCTATATAAATCATAAATTTAAAAAAAATGATTTTTAGTTTCACCTGAATTTAACGATGGATTTTTACAATTATTTTCAAATATTATAATATGCTCAATTGATTGAGTAAATCTTTTTAACTACTTTGGTTTGATTGGTTCATTTAATTAAAGTAAATTATTAAAATTAATTAAGTTCTGAATATTTCAATTGCAGAATTTTTTTAAACACCAAAAGTTATTAGGATATGATTACTATTCTTTCTATTTCAGTTATCTATTACGATAAAAATGTAAAAAAATCGAATTTTTCTGACAAATGTACTGTAATTAGTAATTATAAAATTTCCAGATTGCATATTAATCTTAAAAATTTCATTTTTTTCAATTTAATAATGTCAATTTCAAACTTGCAAGTTGAACTATAAGTTATGGTAACAAATTCATTTTTTAGCTTCGATGCGAAGCTGAGAAGGTATTTTTCATTAAAACTTTCACTTTAAAAGACAATAAAAAATAGGTTCAAAATGATTACCTTTAACATATTAAAAATCAAAATCAGTATTAATTTAATACAATTTTTTTTGTTCTTAATTATTTTTTTTTATATGTAAATACTTATTTTTTAATAATAAGTAATAATATTAAAACTTAGAAGTAATAGAAAAAGTTTAATTGCACATTTGAAAACATCACGAAAAGTTTATTTAGAAAAGTATATTTTTTTTCTGATGAAAGTTCCTTTTGTTTAGTGTATTTATTCATAAGTAACAAAATTTTTTTATTAAAAAGTATTGCATAAATTCCTTTAAATTTGTATACGCATTAAAAGTATATGAATATACAACTCCTTTTTATTTTTATAATATCTCCGTAAAAATTACAATATTATATTATTGAATACCACTTTCATACTCAATTTAATTACTGTAATTATTATGTATTCATATATTATAGTTATAAATCGGGGTAAAATTAAGGGAATAAGTGTTATTGTTGTTTTTGAAATAATCTACCAATTTCATTTTTTTCTATTTAATAATATTTATTTCAAACTTGCAAGTTGAGTTAAAAGTTATGGTAATAAATTCATTTTTTTTTTATTAAAACTTTCACTTTAAAGAACAAAAAGAAGTAGGTTCAAAATGATTACTTTTAACATATTAAAAATCAATAATAATTTGAAAATAATTAATTATAAAAATTATATAATATATAATTAAAATAATTACTAATCTGGATATAATTAAGGAAATAGGAGTTGATGTTGGGTTGGGTTGGTTACATTTTTAACTTTATAATGCTATAACTCATTGAAAAGTGTACGAATCAACACAATTTTTTTATGAGAAATAATATTTTTTAATAATCCCTTTTTCATTCGACATACTTTATCTTAATCAGGGTATTAATAAGAAACTAGCAGATAATGTAGCTTTTGTAATTATCCACCAATTTCTTAGAATTAAACACTATCTACAGATTTGCATCGAAGCGTTTCTTATGATAGTGATTTTAATCACTGACAGATTAAATCTACATTGGACCCAACTATGCAACATCCCCACTATGCCGCGACCCCACTGTGCTGGGTTTTTTTATATAATGTAAATATGTGATCAAGTGGCTCTTTGGATATTCAAAATAAATAAAAAATAAAAGATAAGTCTGACAAACAACCTTAATCCGAAGTTTTAATATGTTGAATCAATTAAACTATATCGTTGTAGTTTAATAAAGATTCTAAATCTTAAACTCCTTAAAAAAAAAAATAATAATCATTAGATATATAAATATTTTTACGAAAAATAAATTAAAATTATGTTGAATTTTGAATATTCATAGATTTTCTGTCATATCTCACTCAGTATTTCACTAAAACAATCTTGAATAATGCACAGCGTTTATTTAAAGTAGATTAATTAATGTGAATCTATTCAATAATTTTCACGTAAAAAGTACATCGATATTTTATTAGCCAAAAAGATTGTTACTTGACTTGCTTGAATTATACATTAGATTATATGCAATTTAAGTGCTAAACTAACATTCAATGCGCACGGTAGGTTAAGCAGGATGATTTTAGTTCTACTAATCCATAATACATGGTAATTTTAACTAGAAATACGTTTAATATTCAGCAACGCTATTTTGAGTGTTACGGAGTACACATCACGTAAATTTTAGAGTTGCCTTATAACATCATTGAAACCCATGATATTGTTCATGAGTCTCCATAGTTTATGAATTATTATGATAATTTTCTGAAGCATACAAGTATAGTATACCTACATGGTTTTGTTCTCAGTTTATCTGAATTAATGATCAATAATCTTTCAAAGTAATAACTAAAAGCTGTTGTAAAATAATAATAAAACTAAATATTAATAATAGAAAACTAATACTTCGGATATGCATTATTCATTTGATATGAAAAAAAAAAACGAATTGATAAAATAATACAAATCAATAAATAAAGAATAGATTCTTTTTCTTAGAAAAATATATACTTTCTACAATGGTGTACCCAGAAATTTTAAATGAAGGATAGTATCAAAATATCATACTCTCATGAACTTTTTTAGTCATAATATTTTTTCGTCTGCTTACTAAGTTAAGTTTCTCGTCTTAGTATATCAGGTTTCAAAACTGTAATACAATATTAATGTAATTTTACAAATATCAATTATTTATTAAAACAATGAATTTAAACTATAAAACAATAAAAAATTCAACGCAAAATCTAACATACCTTCTTATGTATGTAGTTATCTTATCTACATCATGTAAAAACCATATAGATTTATTTATACGTATTATTTATTTATTAATTATAGTTACAATCATACGATAATGTAACGAAATCGATGACAAAAAAACAAATGTTAGGTTAAAAACTAAATTATACTGATAAAAATTTAACTATTATCTATAAAAATGTGTTACCATATTATTTTGAATGACGACAGACACCTAGGAGGGATTATCCCTTATTATTCAACATCGGCATATATCTGACTTTGTATAAATTAGGAGACATAAAACTAAACTAAATAATTAACAGCTTAAATATAATATAAATTATAATTTTTAATATTTTATCTAAACAATACGCATTAGTTTAATTTCATATATATATATATATATATTAAATTCACATACAAGGCTGATAAAAAAATGTGAATTTAATAGAAATATTAAAATTTAAAAGTTACGATTTTTTATTCGGAAAATATTAAAAAATACTTTTTTATACAAAAAAAAAATTTTCAAGGAAAATTTTTACTTTTTTAACTTTATTAATTAATTAAAATATAATTAATAAAAATGTATAGATTGAAAAAGTGAAAGTTCTAGAAATTGTTACAGTATAAATATATTTTGATCTATTTAGAGTGAAAAGTGATATAATTAAAAATAAAATTGAGAAATAAAACTTTTTATATTTTTATTTACATTTAAAATGAAACGTAAAGTTTATCTAATACAATATTTAGAATAATTGGTCATTTTTATAAAATTTTATAACATTAGTCATTAGTATAAAATAAAAACAACTATTCTTAACAGAGGATTAAGAATAGTTATTTGTTTAGAAAAGTTTAAATAAAAGGTACTTGTTAGTATAATTTTTTGAAAAAAATGTAATTTAAAACCAATTTGTAAACTCATGCTATTTAGTTTCCTTGTTCATTATTTACTCCAAAATTTTCGATTAAATATACTCTAACAAATTTTAAAGGTTTAAAAATGGATCTATGTAAAATTTTTAACGTAATTCATGTAATATTTTCTATTAGATATTGTATTCTAAAACTTAAATATACTTCTTTTATAGTAAAACAACATGGTGTTTGAAAATCAAGTAATTATACATCAGCAACTTATCCTAGCTATTTAATTGCCTACTATATCAGTTTTTAAGGAGGGAATTAATTTGCAGAAAACATTAAACTTCTAATCGAACTTTTTAATTTCTATTTAGAAATGCTCTTTGTTCGCCGAGTTTCAATTTTANAATCGAACTTTTTAATTTCTATTTAAAAATGCTCTTTGTTCGCTGAGTTTCAATTTTATCGTTTAACGAATAAATTAAAGATCCCAATTGATTGTTTTTTTATAAAAAAAAAAAAAAAATAGATGATAAAACTAATAGAAGTACACTACTCTCACGAAAAGTAAATCAAATAATAAAAATTGAATGTAGTGACAAAAGTAAAATAGTCAATTCAACATGTTTATGACATTATAGAAGGAAACGCTCTTTACAGCAAGTAACATCAATTCTTTAATAGGTAATCGAATCCGATAAAAAACAATGACAATTGAGTATAACAGAGTTTCGTGCCAAACAATAATTTAAGAAATTATGTATATATATATAAATATGTAAGTACATATATCCAGCAAGTCAACCTAACGATTCTAGAAAATAACGTTTTCAAATTTAATAAACGACAACCAATTCTGCTACTTACATTTAATTTATTTTTCGTATAACCCTGCAGTTTAACTATCTCCATTCTGATAATAGATATTCATTAAATAAAACGTGTCTTAACAAGAAATATGTAAAGCTACAATAGTTCAAAGTGTTCGCATTCATTCAAATGAAATATCAACTTTTCCGTTAATTACAAAATGAAAATTACAGCAAGAATTTCTGATAAGAAAATTTTAACTGAAAATTTAATAAATATTTTCATTGGTCGTGATACAATGTGAGCAGTCCATGGTGACATTCTAATGTCACCTGGAAAACGTAAAAGAGAATGATGGATTTATAAGTAAGGGATAATATTTATCGTGTGTTTCATTTTGGATGCTACCACATTACTCCGGAACGATTAAATTGCATCATTAGAACGCTTGACGTGAGAGCGTTTAAGAGTAACCACTCAAATGCGCATGTGTCTACATATAATTTATTTCAACATACAGAAAATTATAAGTGAAAGTGTTTCTTGTGTGAACGTATCAAAAGTATAAAGGTAAAACCATTAAAAATTTAAGAAAACCTGACTATGTTATTAAATTCACATCAATGCTTTTATTTTTACCATATTTTAATCATTCATTTACAAATGTTGTTTGTGAAATCAAAATTCAATAACATAATTCAAACAAAAAATTTAAGTATTTAAATAACTAATAACTGAGTCTCCACTCAGTTATTAGTTATTCATGTATCTATCTATTATACAACTAAAAGTACTTAGTAAAAAATATTACTAAATAATGCATTAAATGAAATGAACTTTCTATCAAAGCAAATATAAATCAATAAATCGTTTATAATTTTATAAATTGTTTTTGAAAGGTAATTTAGTAATACATTAAAAAAAAAATAATAATAATGATAGTTATAAAATAATGTTTATCAAAATTATTTTGATTTTTCTTACAATTATAAAAAAGTCAACGATCTTCTATAGCATAAATAAGATATTTATATTTTGACGAATAACTTTAAGTATAAAATTGAAAAAATACAATAACTAATTATGAAATAAAACCACCCTAGTCACAGGTCTGTTATGTTTATATTGCTCTAATGAATGTAATAACCAGTAAAAAACTGTTATATTAATCGCAGTTGCGTGTCATAAATAAATACTGGGTTTACANTGTTATAGTAATCGCAGTTGCGTGTCATAAATAAATACCCGGTTTACATTTCAAATTAAAAGCAGTATTTCGTGGGAACTGTAAAATTTATATTTGTTAGTGTAACAGACAAAATACTCAATAGTCATAAATTAAATGGTTATAAAGCGGTAAATATTACATATTATTTTAGTACACACTTTTGTTTGTTGTTTTAAGTTACCTAATTTAAGTCTTAATAGAACACGTTAAATTAAACACGAAAAACTAATGATGAGTATATATAATGTGATTTGATTAAATTTAGTTAATTACTAAATTGACTACTATATTTACTTAATTTATCTAAATATTAATTATGGCTGTTAAGCTAAAATAACACAAGTCAATTTTTATAATTATTAATGAGAATCATTTGAAATATTTTAAGATATTACTAAAGAAAATGTTAATTTTAAAATATGAACTTTCGGGTCAAACTTGTTTTACCCAAAAAAATTGATTTACGCCACTTTTACATTAACTCTCACAATTTTATTATGCACAGTTTAATTTTGTTAAATAAATTTAACAAAATAATTAAATTTTTTAATTTGGTCAACTATATATTTTATAATATTTAAAGTTTTTAAGCAGATTTATATTATAAGATAAAATATTTGTTATTATGTAAATTATTAATATGAATATCATCGAATTGAAAAAAATATGATTGAGATTTATATTTTAAATCTCCTAAATTAAAAATACAAATGATTTTATACATTAAAAAAAATACGTAAAATTAAATGAATATTAAAAGCTTAACTTATATCCAAAATTAATTCATTATACTTAATACTCATACAGGCAGCTTCAAAAACTCTTACCCGACATAGAAGTAAAATGTATCATGTCTTAATAACAATAAACTCGTGCATTGTACAATATCAAAAAAGTCTTGTATCGTTGCATGATAGCCATTAACGTGCAGAACACAGATGTTTTCATTCCTTAACACATTGTCTAAGCACAGCTATTTCTAAGACTTAAAATTAGTAGAATGATGACTTCTTGCTAACAAAATACTCTACCATTTAATTACTTCTCAAGTGTTACATATGAACAATTTTGATTAAAGTTACTCAATTTTTTTTATAATCACGTTATCTATCATGTAACAAATTTGACATTATTATTGCCTTTGTTTTCAACCCCATCGATTAATAAAACAAAACTATAAAGTTCTATTTTATCGAAATCTGTGAACAGAACCAAAACAAAAATAACCAAATTTCTAAACCTATAAACATTAATAGCAGTTATAGTTTAAGTAGAGATTAGAAAATTCTTTGTTAAAGTTTTTTATTATATAATACTTTATTTTTATCATAAAAATTACTATTTGTTACTGAAAATTATTGACTCAGTAAAATTTTTATTTTATATTATTAATGAACAAGAATTAATGCATATTTTAATGTGAATTGCTTTATTCTATAGCTATTACCTAAAATGTAAGACAAATATAATTTTCGATAATGGTATTTATAGTATCAATTGATTTTGAAAGAGTTAGATATTTTGCTAAATGTGTATCATTGTAAAAATTAAACTGAAAAAAAAATCAGAAGACTACATAGAATTTGGTTTAACAGTTTAGTATTAACGTTAATTGAATACAAATAAATAAGAAATTTCAACAATGCTCACTGTTTTTGGACTCCGGCCGTAAGTATCAGTTAGTATTAGTATCACGCTGTTCTATTAGTCGAAAAAAATTGTATACCAATCAAAATTCGCAAGCCAAACACTCTAGTGATAGACTTTTTTTGGGGTACAAAAAAAAAAGTGTCCAAAATTTCTTATTATGTGGTCATCCATTTGTATTTATCTAATAAAATCGAGTTTAGACACTCTGTACATTATTATAGTGTAAAATACTATATGTAGTGAAAAACAAAATCTTTCATTTAAAAAGTATATAGAATGTCTCACCGTGACTTAATCATTTTAATATTAGTTTATCCAGTCAATTTAGTAGATCTCGATGGGACAATCTGTATAAAATGTCAATGTTATAATACCTAAAGGAGAGTATACAGTTTTATATGATGCGACATTATTATTTTCACGTAAGCCATTATTTGTATAACGAAATTCTAGTGTTCTAGAAACAAAATTATGTTTGTGGTGTCAACATCAAATGGGTTATCAACAGAATAGCTGATTGTCAAAGAGAAGCCGGTAGTTTAATTCACTACTTTTAACCTGAACTTGTTAAATGATTACCCCAGAGAATTTTAATAATAAACTTTATTCGAACATAAATATCATACTTTAACAAATAAATTATTATGGCTTGATTAAGTGTATACCCATACGGTATAAAAGTTTTATTAACTCAAAGATAGTGATTTTATTAATACTTGGCGAAATTGTTATTAAGTTTGTATTAACTGCAATAAAGAACAATTCATTAGTTTTCTGAGATATAATTTAAAATTGTTACAATTAATTTTTCAAATTAAATAATAAAGATTTTATAACATCCTACAGATTAAATTTCGGTTTTAAAGTAATAAATCTTGTGAGGTGTTGTTTCTTTAGAATTAAAATTGCATTATTTTATTGTAACCATATTTTATGTCTTATGTAATATTTCTTGTTAAATAGACCAAAATTTGTTGACAATCTTGAAAGTCAAGTTGTGTTACTTCACTGTTTTTCGTGATCCAAGATGTTTGTTTTTTAATTAACGCTATTGAAATTACAGTAGTACAAGATGACATAGATCAAGTACATTTTATGTCATTAAGACCAAAAATGTCGACTGAATCATTCGTAAGTCTTATATTACACAAAAGTTTTAACGAAGAAAGCTCTCAAGTACTGACTTGTGTTTTATAATAAATAAGGATCTCTTTATCCTCTCAAAGGTCACCCACGGAGAATAAATTCACCTCTTGTTTTATTTTATTTGTTCATTTTTACTCCATATCTACAATTAGAAGTTTTATGACCTTTTTCAACCTGAATATTTTTTTTAATTTGTAATTTTTTTATTTTTTTTATAATTTTATTAATAATTATACTTTTTTACTAAGTTACTTATTTTTACAATGACATAATATTTGTTTAAATATTCTTAGAAGGAAAGTAATTCAAATTTGTGACTTTGCTAACCAATAATCAACGTGTTGAGACAAGTCATTTAGAAAAAATCCTATGCTTAATACAATATATTAATATTTGTATAACATGATTTTAAAATTAATCACCGTTGTGAAATTAATCGAAATACTAGTTAAAATTCAGACACAACCTCTAAAATTATAAATGAATATTAAATAATTTTATAAAATAATAATTTGCTCATCATCAGGAGATGATCTAAAATATTATTAGACCCTAAATTAGATATGCTAAATTTGTTGTTGGAACGACAACCTCATTGTGATTTTTTATCTTTAATTTTTGACTCATGCTTTATTTTCAAAACGATCATGCGTAATTGGATAACGCGTTGTATTGTTACAGAGTAACCACACAGCACCCTACACTAGATCCACTCTTGATCCTTGTGTAGTTATTTATATGGGCAATTTATTTGGAGTTTTAAGATACTTAAAAATACTTTCATAACGTTATTCATTTTAGAAGAATTATCAAATTAATATCACAAATTATAGGCAACCAATTTAATTACCTATAATACAAACACTGAGCATTCAATGAAAATATCTGCCAATATTCCTTTGAAAATGAGTAGAGGTTTTAATGTAACACTCGTTGACTTTGAGTAATCGAAACTTCAATACACACCTTTTGACAAATTGTCCTTGGGAATAAAGCATTTCATCTACCCATCGCATCTAGCACTCCTTCAGTCACCCCTCCTGTCATAACCATGGCGTAGTTCGCGCGTACACCTACACTACCTTTGTGAAGTGATAGCGTTCCCGTTAATTATTTCGGAAAATTGAAATCCATGTTGTCGCTGTTATATCATCATTAATAATATAGTGATCACTATAACGACAGCTTCAACAGACGTCACAGGACAAAGAACCAGAATAAACGTTAAGATTTTCACAAGAGGTTAACCAGACGTGCACTCACTAGACTATAATTTTGTATAAGTCATAACTTTAACATGTTCAATAATGTTATAACATGTTAACATTAGTGTGAATATATACATTTACATAAAGATGGTCCAAGATATTTCAGATGTATTTATACAGATGATTCATATGTATTAAAATTCAATTATTATTTTATATGTATTTAAATATACATTATTATATAAATTCTTTTATTTTAGTTGAAAGAACAAACTAAAGACTCAAAACAAAGAATCACAATAGTTAGGAATTTTTTACTAACCCGAAGTTTTCTCTAGAATATATTCAAAATAAAATGTTAACAAAAAATAATTTTTCATCGTTGTAGTATTATCTGAAGTAAAGTAAACTTTTCATACTTTAATTCAAAATAATTTTAAAATTACAATTAACTAGGAATATTTTATTTTAAGTCATTCAATTTTATCAACTAGTTTTTGTTATAATAGAAAATAGTTTTTCAAATATCTAGTCTATTGTCTACTTACATGATCTCAATTATATGAATTATTACAGTTAACAGGAAAATTATTTACTAGCAAATTTTAATTATTGTTTTTGGTATAATAATTAAAGGTAATGTATAAATATTTGTTTGATGGTATGTTTATCACAATAAAAAATGTTTGCCTAATTTTTTAACTTTATTAGGAAGAGGCATTTGACTTAAAATATGATAATTGATAAAAGCTGGTTTTAATATTGTTTACTAGTGTCAAATTATGCTTAAATTTTTTATAACTTTTTATAATTATAATTATACTTTAATTTTTTATTTTATTACAAAGAAGTCTAAAATCCATACCTGTAACTAAAAAAATATTTAATTAATAATTGTGGAAAACTAGTTTTATAATGTATCTAAGCTTTATAGCTCATTGGTAAATTAACAACGAAGGATAGAATTCTGGATATCATAAAATTTATATTAAGAATAAAGTAAAAAGGTATGCCTTAAACTAAAGATACTAAAATTAAACTTCATTCAATAGTTTTTCCGATAGTCATTATTAAGTGAAAGTAGATTAATAATAACTTACTACCTTTAATATTACTTAATATGAAAGATAACTATAAAAGGTATTAAAAATGTTTTGATAAACAATTCTGAATAAATTTAATATTTTTCGTTACTAATAGAGAAATTAATTAAGAATAGTTAAGATTATTATCTTTAGAAAAGAAAATTTCATTTATAAAAGATTTCTTGTGTAATTCAAAACTGCAATAGTTTTATCAATATATTAAATGGATCAAAAATATATAAAATAATCATTTTTAAAAGCAAATATTTCAAAGAAATAAATTCAGTAAATATCAAAGAAGGCAAAACACATTTTCAAGGAAATAAATTAATGTTATATTTATTTGTAGTCAAAATTTAATATCATTAAAAGTGAATCTATTATCATTCATCAATACTGATATAGACTACGAAATCAAATTAAATCAGTAAGAAAAATTATTCTATTTAATTAACTATTTAAATAATCACATCTATAAACGAAAAGATTTAAATGCATAAAATGAAAAGAAAATCGCTGTATAAAAACATATTAAAATCTTAAAAATTATAAAAACCAATTCAAGGGTTGTGTTGCTATTAAATTGAAACCCCTTTTAGTACACCAGATGTTCTTTTCATTATCTGCTGTACATATAATCAAGTTTGTACTGCGTAACAGTAAAATAAAAAGAATCAATCTTCTGAACAAAACGAACTTAAAGGATTCGCAAGGAAATACATGTTACAAAGTAATGTGCAATAATTCTGCTGTTAATAAACTGGAATACTATTTTTTTAGATATCATTTCCATCTCAATTTGAGAATTAAGTTGTTAATTTATGGACACGTGTTACTTACAGACCTTTTATAATTAAAAAGTTCAAACGGTTCATTATGCTTTAGAAATTTAACACGGTTCGCGAAAACCATTAAAATTCATGGCAGACAGATTAATATAGGATTTCATATGCATTCGTGACTTCATATACACCACGAACCGCAAAAATGTATGAAATTAGATACTTTTTTTTTTAGTTTTATTTATTAACAAATATTTTTTCAGTGATATATAGTGATTATTATGATTCATTTTATAAAAAAATTGAAGCGTACCTTAAAATAACAATTATATTAGATAAAAATAAGTATTTATTTCCATGGCAACATATTTTTTAAGTTTGACAAATAACAATGCAGGTATAAAACTGCAATAATATAAATAAAATATCTCACCTCAATCATTGTCAAAAAACCGACTATAGCTTATCACCATAAAGGTGTGTAATTCCTTAGGGGAAAAATAATTTGTCATTTTTTCGTAAATCGTGTATACTGAATTGTACTTCATTTAACGTAAAATCATAATACTATTTTAAATCTCAAGATAACATTAAAAAAAAAAATGTTTGTAGAGTAACTTCAGTGAGTTATACTCTGAATTAGGTTAGTAATTCTCCCTCCAGTTATCATATCCAATTGCCTAAGTCGGAAAAACTCATTTATTCGGTAGGCGGTAAAATGCGATTTTTAACGATATAAAATGCAAAAGCCTACTGCCGAATATATACTAAACGTGTCAAGCCCTCATCGTTTACACTATAGATATTAAAACACCGCATTAAATGGGCTGTAACTGATTGTAATCGATCGATGCGAACACAATATTTTGATTGTGATATTTTACTTACAGAGAATTATAAGGTTAATAGAAAATATTGAGAAAGCATTATTATGTAAATCACAAATATTATTGTAACAAAAGGTTATTTTTATTATTACTTCCAATCTCTGTTTGAAAAGCAAATACTGTCGTCTTGCACAAAAATAAAACTAAAAAAATAACCAGCAAATATATTTATATATTAACTTTACATACCATTTGAAAGAAGAATATATTTTATTAGTAAATTTAAAACATTATTTTATTAATTTTCCCTTTGCATTTTACAGAGTTGATATTAAGAAAGATAAAAGATAAATTATATATTTTACGGGCATATAATTAAAATGTTTAACCTACAAATTTATACTAGAATTAAATTAAACTAAATAATATTTAAAATTATACACAACTATAACTAGTAGATATAGAAGTAATTTTTAGGGGGCATTTAACTATTTTTTAAAAACAAGAACTTTTTTAAAAAGAAGCCTTCTTTAAAGATAATTTTAATATGGTTATTGCTTCCATGTTCCTTTGTATTTGCTTCTGTTGTGAGTACAATTAATATATATATTATATTACCAATAAAATATATAAAAATAGTTCTTGCATTTAATTATTTATAATTGTTTCTTTTTTTAACAATTTCTAATCTTAAAGTTTTTTTATCACTAGTTACTTATAAACTAGTAACCTAAAGTGATGTGCAATGTTAACAACGAAACCCAATTTATTTAATCATTAAATTATAGAGTTTGAGTTTGTTTGTTTTAATATTTTATGCATAAAACAATCTAGATACATTATTACATTAAGAAAATGTTAAACACTAAAATTGTGAAATTATTTTACTTAAGGTGTAATTTAAGTAGTATTATTAAGATAATAATACTACTTAGATTATACTATTCATTGTGAAAATGAAATTTAATGAAAACACCATCGTTAATAATATTAAACTTATGAAAAAATCTTTAAAGCAAACGATAATACTAATTTTTTTTGGCTCGATTTATTATTTTTATTGTTGTATAGTAGTGAAATTAATCCAATTTTTTTAAGTAAAATATATAAATAATGCGAAATAAATTTATATATATACATAAATTATATTTATATAATATACGAGTAAAACTTTTTTATTTAAATAGTAAATAAATAAAACAATTTATTACGTATTTTTATTAGCATTAATATGCCAAGTTGAAATATTTTATACATTTTAACGTTTTCAAATGACTTAAAAAATGTGTTAGGTAAAATAAGAATTCAACAAACGCTGTCATTCACTGAAGTAATAAAAATAATATCTTGCATATTTAAACAAAAAAATTCAAAGAGTGTTTATAATCTCAATATTATTATAATATTTATTACTTTTTATATTAAGAGGCCGTTTTAAATAAAGAAAACAAACCCAATGAAAGTTTATTATTTTATGTTGTGAATAGTGTCAAATTGAGTATAGTCGTTTTAAATAGAATGACACGTGAATAATTAATGGCTTATTCATAAACAATTATTTGTTGATATTAAACGTAAATGTTACTTTATACTTTGAAGTCATTGTTATATCAAATGTTTATAAATAAAAACTATTACTAAGGGCAGTTTTAAAGGGTAACTTTTTAAACAGAATTGGAAACCTATAATTATTTTTATGATATACTAATAGATTGAAATAAACTAAATAAAATTCTAATTGGTGGCTAACCAATTTTGCAATATTACTTTTCGAGTCAATGCAATTTTTAGATAAAGGCAAGAGGTGAGCGCAATGTAGTCTATGATAAAAAATAAAGCGTTGCTAAACACTAAAATTTTATTGAGTTCGTTTTCAGCCTAACAGTATAAATATAACTATAGGTTCCCATTTAAATGTTGAAAATAACCCTAAAAACTACCCTATAAAAGTATATGTACACTAAAAACTTGTATAGTTATAATTTACAATTAAACTGTTTTTTTAACATCATCGTATCCTCAACCTCTATATAAATTATTTGGAATCGGATCATCCTAAAGATTTGACAGGTTTTTACATCGCATGTCGACCTAATGCAATCTTATTCTAGCTGAGGGAGCCGCATAGGGACAAAGTGCGCGTTACCGTTCAAGTTTTCGTATGGTCACCCATCCGGGAACCAATAGCAAACAGCACAGCTAAACATCAGCGCAAAAGCGGCAACTGATTGGCTACTGCGCCACACCAAATTCCTTAACTTGATATTTAACTTAGTACATAAAAATAAGTAAAATATTATTTAAGTAATTTTTATACACAAAAAAAGTAATTGCATTCTTTTTAAATCTTTGTATGATACGTCATGAAATTGATAAGATCAAAGGATTGATGTTATCATTTTATATAACATGACAACAATTTACCCAAGACATAACATATGAAGCAAAAATAACTTGTCATATCAGAAACTTGTCACGCCGAGGTTTCATAGGTTATAAAATCGGTTGAGTTCACATTCCAGTACAGTAAGTCTAAAAGGAACAAATATGTAAATTACTCGATGAGAATAAATTATATTATACCGTGATGAACAAACGTTTAGCATATTTTTCAAGTTATAGAATGCGAATTATGGGAATCATGATTAAAGGGACAGTGGGTGGACCAAAAAAACCACAAATCGATTAGTCAATTTTTTTATACCATCATTCACTTATTTTCTATTATCACATTCTCTACCCGTCATTATAACGCAACTATTCGTTGTTTTGTGGTTTTTGGAACAGAGCCCTGGATTTAATTTTCATAGAACAACACAGTCACGACCCAAATGAGAGACGTGTGGCCAACAAGTGATCCCATAGGTGTCGTCGGTCGAGACATTTCAATCCGACACAAAAATAATATATAATAATGTACGCCCAAAACACACTTATGCTCAATATAATTGGATTTATTCACCAGCTCAAATGTATCTGCTGAACTCTTCCTACAGATTCTAATTTAATTCTAAACGGTCGGGTGAACGCATCCAACACGTCCTATGTGTGTTTATTAATAACATAACAACCATTAGGCAAAACGAGTGTCGTTGATACAAGCCATCGTCCACTTAATTGGCGTCTAAATAAAATCTCATAACATCAAACACATGTTAATTTTTATTAATATTATTTATTTTTCTGTAAATCATTCACCATCTTTTCTTTTTACTCTCTCTAAAAATTATACTACACTAGTAAATCATGTACTAATATAGTGATAAAATGAATAGATCAGATCAGAGGCGTACTATGAATTTTCAATATGGGAGTACAATTTTTTTTTTTTAAATCGATAAGCAAAAAAAGTCTTTTATTAAAAAAAGATTTTTTATTGATAATTTGTTGCTTTTAATGAGAGAATTGATACCCATCCACTCTCTTTCCTACACAACTAGGTTGGATAACAGTAATTTATTGTCTATAAATACATTTACTTAGTCAACTTTCTTCAAAGTTTATAATTTTCTTTTTTTTTCATATTTAATATTAAATATGAAATGCAAATTAACAAATATCTCTGTTGATTTTCTGTTAACATTATTTCATATTCTTATCATTCGATGAAAAAATAAATAAATTTCGTTTATTCCATTTAACTACTGTTAATAATTTTTATACCAAACTATTTTTCTCTTATTTATATTTGAATCACTCAACTGTTGTAATTAAAAATTCTATTTTATTTTTATTTCTCAAATAATATTTTAGCCGGTTTTAACGGCTGTTTTCAAAAACAAACCTTTTTCTTGTGTTAATTTAACACTTAATTTTTACAATACTTAATGAAAATCAAATAAATGAACTTATATTAAATAATCTAAATTTTAACGAAATTAAATTAAAAATATATTAAAAAAGGTTTGACAGTTTGCAGAGCCAGCATTCTATAATTTTAATAAAACATTTTTATTGACTATTATTATAGAGTATTATTAATGACTCAAGTTGTTACCCAAGTCATAAACGTTAAAAACTTCCATATCACCTAGTTTGAAAATAAGGTCAACATGAGATTAACAGAAAGTAACAAGATTATCGGGTTGTAATTACTTTCTGGACATTTTCATAAACATCATACATAACGTTTAACTATGACTAAAGTTCTAATGAAAGACAAAACAGATTTGATAAAAGTGACCTGATTTGATAATATAAGCATTAATAAATGAAAATTTAAAGGACTTCAAAACACTATTAGCCAACAAATTAAATCTAACCTTAAAATTATAAAGAAGAAATACTTAAGAAAAATATACATAGCAGTAAAAAAATTCAAAATACTTGATAAATTGATATTTATAATATACACTATAATTTTACACGCAAGTAATGTAATTTTGATATAAAGTATCGAAAATTCTTAAACAATTATAACATTTTTTACACTATTTACCCAATTTTTCCTTCACATTATATACGTTAGAACTGTCAATACATGTATGTACGAAGTCGGACATTTTTTTTTGAGTAAAAATCAAAAATATAGATTAAATATCATTCATGAATAACCACAAGCATTTGAATTTAATTCATTATTACTTCCAATATTAAATTTATCATGGAGGAAAAGGTGAGTTGAAATATTGATGTCACTTTTCTTTGAAAATATAACCTAAACCCAATTTAAAATATTAACAAACAATGTACAAAACGATAAATTTTTGGTTCAACACTTATTTTTTCAGAAACTATTTAAAAATTTATATCTTTATAAAAGAAAAATTAAATAGTTAAAAAAACTATAGAATTTTATGTAGTTAAATAATTTTCTTTTCTTTTATTCGGAGACAAAAATCTTAACCTCTTTTTTTTAACTTGATGTTATGATAAACAATAAAAAAAAATTACAAACAATTTTATCTTTATAATTCATATATGAAAAAATTGGAACATTTTTTTATCAAAATAATATCAATATCAATATATTGGATTTCATAGTGTTTTTTATATATATATATATAAGAGTTATAATTAAAGACTACGATGACTTTTACTGTAGAAAAGATCTAGTAAAATGAAATTTAAAAAAAAAAATTCAAATAACTTTTGATTCTTATTATCAAACAACTACTTTAAAATTAATAAAATATATTGCACAATGTAAGAAAACGGAAAAATACCCAAAATGGAAAAATTACTAATGTATGTTATTTTTATCATATTTAGAATTTTGCTGACTCATACATTTTAATATTTTAAATTATTATCACTTTTTGTAATCATTTTTTCTTTTTGTTAAGGAACTCTTCAGTTATTTATTAGATAAATTATAAGTTACTACTGAATCAATTCAAACAAATTATGGTACCTTGGAAGTCTAATTTGATAGTAATATAATAAAACATTTAAACCATTTATTTTCAATTTAAATAAAAAATAATCCTAAGTAAAATGAATAATTATATTAAAAATAAAAATTATCTTATTCTAGCTTCAAACTGAAATTACAAATATTTGATAGTTATTTATTAATAAATAACATTAAAAAAAAATTTTTCTTATTAAAAATTTATATAAGTACAAACATAATTACCGTATAAGCTAATGTACTATATCATCAATATGTAAATCGTTAATTCCAATCAATAAATTTATTATTAATGATTAAATAACTTTACCTGAAAAATATAAAAACAAACAAATTTAGAATTATATAATATTTACATCTTGTTTTTAAGATTTATATCATAAAAAATTAATATTAAATTTAAAATATTGATTTAAAACTAAAAAACAAAAAATATTTTTTAAATTTTAAAACAATATGTTTAATACATATTGTTTTTAATTTTAATTTCAAATAATATTAGGCACAAGTGATCAATTTTATTATATTTATACCATTAAGTAATTTCAACTATCATTATTTAATAACCACCAGAAATTAAAATTATTTTCTAAAAACGTAATATCTTAATCATAATACTCGTAATACAAATGTTTAATAAATAGAGGGTGATTCTGTTATCGTAAATCACTTAATTAATCGAAAAATAATATAATATTGGAATTTATATTTTTTCTCAATTTTTATATTATAAAATATATTATATGGTCATCCCTTTTGTCTAATCAGGATAATTATTTTTTTATATTTTAATAAAAATATACATAATTAATTAGGTTATTTATTAGATAATGATATCTAATTAAGAAAAATGTTTGGTGTACTATTTAAAATCTATTTTAAAACACTTTTACAAGGAAAAACAGTGCAGCCGAATAATTTCTAGTGATAAAAATAACATTTGCGCCTCACCTTTAGCCATTACTTTAAATTGTTAATAACTTTCAAAATATTTGGTCAAAAGTTGTTATCGATTAGTCAATCTTTTATTCGCTCATTATATAGTAAATGAGCTAGCTGATTATGTAAATTCTCACTAAAATATGAGTAGATACCGTCATAAGATATAGAAGATGAAATTAAAAAATACTTCACAATTGTAAAAAACATGTATCTTAAAAAAAAAATAAATAATTTTAAACTCTATTTTTATTTTTTGATTAATAATTCACGATAACAAAATCACTCTGAATAGTCCACAACTAAAATATTTAAACCATTTAAAATTCATTTAAATAATGAAATAATGAAATTATATAATGTTATCAGTTTTATGAAATAAAAATAATTAATGCAAACTCTCCAAGACTAACAATTTATTGAGCTCGGTAATATCTTGTTAATTTTTTCTAGTTCACTAACTCCACTCAGTTTCGCATAAAACTTTTTGTAGAGTATTTAACAAGTAAGAGCAACTAGTAATCATTATATGTTATATATAAACAAACAACCTTTTATGAAATAGTTTTTGTAGATGATTATAAAGATAAAGGTATTAATCGAGGTTCTACATTTGACATGCGTCAAAAAATTGATACTTTATGTGAACTTAGTACATTTGTTTTGGTAAATATGTTTTACAAAACAATATTAAACTGGAAAACTTTTATTGTGAGAAAACAAAATATCTCAATTTTTTTAGTGTGTAAGTAAAAAAAAAACAATATAGTCAAGACATGACACAGCGTTAATTGGACATAGAGGAGACATTTCAGGGGGAAATCTAAATTTTTTAATATGGAGGGTTGCAAAAAATTTTTAAACGTCAAAATCAATATTCTTTTTCTAATTTATTATTTAATAGAAATTTCCATTTTTTTTCAATAGACAAAAATAATTCAAGGAGAAATCATGCGCCTATTTTTCACTCCCCTGATTCGCCACTGAGACCATTACAAACAGAAATCTGACAGTAATTAAAAAAACCGGCATAGTTAAGATACGACACCCTTTTCCCCAGATCTCTTCAATAGTAACAACAAAAAATACAGTGATTGTTTATATAAAATAAAATTTTTTACATATTGAACACAAGTGTCAGGATAATTTTTTTTTCTTAACTTGTGGTATTAACCTATTATTTAATCATTTTGAAAGTTTAAAGTTTCTCCGAAACATTTTTAAAATTTCAGTTGAAAAACTTCTACTTTTTATATGTAAATTTTAAATCCTACCTGTATAGACGAAAATGCATTTCTGAACATGGTTACATTTAAAAATAAAGTATGTCAGACGAAAGGTAAAAGGTAAATTTACTTACAAAAAAAAAAAGTATTAATCCATACATTTTTCAAAAAGAATCTCAGCCTGTTTGTATACTTAGGATCAGATTTTTAAAATATATATACCTAATAAAGGATACATACACGACGAACTCATAAAAAAAAAAAGTGTTTTAAGTCATGTGTTCGTTAAAATTTATAGCAGTTTAAAAAATATCGAAATTTACCGATTTTTAAAATAGACATTCTTTGGGTATTTTTCCTATTTATGAAGAGTAAGGGAAATTTGTTCCAATTTTGAGGATAATTATTACAAATATATTCAATTTGTGAATCTTTTTATGTGTCGTTGATAAAAATCGGTCCATTTAGAACTGAGAAAAATGAATATCAAACACAAAAATAAAGCACATCATAGTAAAATTAATTCCTTCTCAGCTTCGCATCAAAGCTAAAAGTGACGAAAATTACAAAATTTTATAATTTCTAAAATTGTAATTCTTGGAAATTTCTCTAATTTACGAAAAGCGAAAAAAATTTTGAGTATAATTTTTTTAACTAGATTAAATTTATAATCTTTTTATCAATCGTTGAGCAAAATCGGTCTAGTGAATACTACGAAAAAGTAGCGACAGACATACAAAAAAAAAAAAAAATAATGAATAGACACATCATAGTGAATCAATCATATAAATTATTTTTAGGAATATACTTATCAGTAGAAGACTAAAAAAAATACTATTAATTTGAAGATGGTTTTTCAACGTAAATAAACTGCATTATCTTTTATCAACGATAGAGAATTTGTAATAATTATTATTCATCATAAATAAAGTAAACCAGAGTTACCACCGAGTTAGGAAAGTGGCATTACCTGACGCTTTATGACTCGGATTCAAGATTCAATCTCGGATTTCTTGGTTTGCTCAACGATAGGTTAGCTCATTAACTGAAATAGATTAACATCTAGGTCTACATCATACCAAGTTGAAAAAACTCCTTTGTAGAGAATACCGAAATTTAAAGAAAAAAACTAACATATTGACAAAATCTTGCATTTAAACTTTAGTAGAGTAATGATTTTCATATTAATTATTCGAAAATAGTCTTTTCATGGAAGTAATTTACACAAATTTTCTTTTGGCCATACAATTTTAATTAAAGATGTTAAATGTTGATTTTAATTCTTCTTTTATGAATAATCAAATCCTTCTGTTGACTAGATTGTAACCTCAGTTTATGATAGTCCTGAAGTACATTATTTAATAATGTTATGCGTAGTTTTTCTTTGCGTGTCACGTTTTCCAAATGGAAATTGAAGTAAAATGTACTATTTCTCATATGTTTATATTTCTTTCAAGAACTATGATTGGTCTGTTGAGCTTATTAATAATGAAACGTTTTTACATTGATCGATCCAAAAATATTGAGTATTTATTTTCAAAATAACATACAAATTCTCAAGCGACAGAAGAGGGATAATTTTTATTACAGAACATGCTTTTGATCTCTATATTATTAATGGCGTTGAAGCTTTATAAATTATAAATGACGTTTTAATTTGAATTCAGTGTGCCTGCTGTACATACTAAACGAAGGTAAATGCAAAGTCGTTAAAATATTCTTTTTAAAACTAGTTTTTTTTCTGCCTCTTTTTTAATTCGGAAGAATCCAGAAGCTGATTTCTATTATTTGATTAATATATGTTATAGGTTGTCATTATTAAATATTGTTAACCAATAATTTAATGAAATAGAAATATTATAAACTTATGGATGGTTATAGTATTAAAATAACTAACATACTTAAAGCATTTTTTTCTTGGAATAAAATATAATAATGGAATTTGGGTTTAAAACTATATATTATTTATATTAAAAAGTATATTTTTTATTCATAAAAGAAATAAGGGTCATTTTGATCCAATTGCAATATTTAAAGGTATAGTGAAATATAACTTGACGTTTTTTATTCATATTTTGCTTTTTAGGTGTATTTTATGTACTCATAAATTATTTCAAAACCCTTCGTATCAGGGAATTTTGTTTTGGCATAAGAAAAAAAAATTATAGTTGTATAATTAAAACTATACTTAGATGTATTATTATTTTATTTTTTAAGATAAATTAATAAGAATTATTATTATTAATTAAATAAATATTTCAATATATAGAGCATTCAGTAAGTAAGAAAATAGATTTCTATTATCTCATTATTGGTAACAATTGATCTGTTACTTTATTGACAGAACTTAACTATATATTGTAATTCATTGATATTCTTGAAAAACAAAATCATATATGTTTCGAAATTATTTATATACAACTTCTATTAATTTATTTTCATCTTTGCTGAATTTCAATGTAATGTATAATAAATTAAGGAAAAAAATAAAGTTTATATTAACTGAAGCTTTAATAGTCTATAACATTTTTATCCATTGAGAAATATGAGTAATTATATAGAGTTTGTTATTTTAAATGTTAAAAGGAAATTTTTTGTAGCAAATCACAAATATTTTTAATAATAAGTATAGATCAAATACAAAAATTAAAGTTTATTCCGATAATTCTAATTAGTAAATAATTTAGTTTAAAAAAATATATTCTAAAATATGCGTATTAAAATTAATAGTGTATAAAATTTATCATACTGAATAAAATATATATTTATAGTTAAACCATAAGGTAAATATTGACTTTTCATTTTCTATTTTTGTATAGTATCAATATCTTTATAATATTTTAACTTTTTTCTTTTTATATTTTCTAAACAACTATTTTGAAAAAAATATGTATATACTATAAAATAAAAGAGTAGCTTGTATTACATTGCAAAAATAACACAGTATGTATTATATTTATCAAGTAATGATTCAAAAGCTTTTTAAAGTTCAATTTAGAGTTATGTAAATATTCACTTCTTTATATTTTACGGCAAAGTAAAAATAATAATCTATTTATTAACATGAAAAAATATTGTACTTTCGTTTCAAATTATTTGTAGAATTTATAATAAGAATTAACATGATTTTCAAAAAAAAAAAACCCAGCACAGGGGGGTCGCGGCACAGTGATGACGTGGCATAGTTGGATCAAGTATAATGATATCTGACAGTGATTAAAATTACTATCAATAAAAACGCTTCGATGCAAATCTTTAGATAGTGTTTAATTTTAAAAAAATTGGTGTTTTATTCCAAAAGCTACTTGATTTGCTGGTTCCTTATTAATATCTCGATTAAAATAAAGTATGTCGATTGAAAAAGGGTTTATTAAAAAATATTATTTCTCATAAAAAAATTGTGTGGATCCATAAACTTTTCAATAAGTTATAGCATTATAAAGTTAAATATAATATAAATAATAAAATCGAGAATTTTCACACGAAAATAGCATTCGGTAGCCATTTTCGCCGTGAAGACAAGTCCAGAGGTCAAATTTTTTTTTTTCAAATTAAAGTATATTACATTAGCTTTAATTTAAGATATATATAAAAGTGTCAGACCTTCCGGAACACTTTCAAAAGTTAAGTTGAAAAAGTTCTACTTTCTATATGCATTTTTTATATTTGAAGCCCCCCCATATATAGGGAAATAGTCTGATTTAAAAAAAAAGTATATCCAATGAAAGATGTATATAAATACTACATCTCATGAAAAAATTGTATTGATCCATACATTTTTTAAAAAGTTATAGTACTTTAAAGTAAAAAATGTAAATTACAAAATCGAAAATTTTCACACAAAAATAGCATTTGGTAGCCATTTTCACCGTGAAGATAAAATAAAATCCGAAATTTTTTTTTTTCAAATTAAAGTATATTATATAAGCTTCAATTTAAGATATATATAAAAGTGTCAGACCTTCCGGAACACTTTCAAAAGTTAAGTTGAAAAAGTTAATTTTTTGTGAAAAAGTTGTCATTTTAAATCCCCCTGTGGGCAGGTAAAGGGTCTAATTATTAAAAAAAAAATATACAAAATGATAGGTAAATATCCCACGTATCTATAAAAAAAAATTATATTGATATGTTCATTTTTGAAAAAGTTATGACAGTTTTTAGTAAAAAAAATTGAAAACATTTCGAAAATTAGCGATTTTTTAATTTGTAATTTTTTTGGAGGTTTCCCCCATTTACTGGGAACGAGGGAAATTTTTTCAATTTTTAAGGGTAATGTCTTCGATTAGATAGGATTTGTGATCTTTTGACGTATCGTTGAAAGAAATCCGTTCGGTGAGAGCTGAGAAAAAGTGGTAACAGACACAAAAAAAAACACATCATAGTAAAACCAATACCTTCTCAGCTTCGCATCGAAGCTAAAAATTGATTTATTTCAAAATAATGTATAACCAACACGTTGTCTAACATTTGTTAATTATTTTATTATTTATGATTCGTAATCATAATTATATTATCATAGATCCAGTTTATTTAATAGAAGGAGCAATATTGGTAATAAAATCTTCAATACACTCGCAAAAAACACTTTTTTTTTTGTTTCTTAATTTATTTTGAAATTAATTTTGGAGGAATTGGCTCATATAAATTTTTCTAGGCTACGTCACTATAAACTAACTAAATTTTTTTTATTAGTACAATTTTTACTCAAAGATGTTTTGAAAAAAATTCGAGAGGAATATAAAATAAAAACAGTAGCCTTTTTTTAAACAATACATTTAAAAAAAAAAAATTATTAGACGTCTTTTTTTTTACAATTCAAATTTAAAAATATTGATATAAAGCGATAAAACCGACGAAATGAGGATGTTGCATAGTGGTAACTCGACATAAATTGAATTTGATTGTGGTAAACATCACTATCATAAAAGACTTTAATGCAAATATGTGCAAAACTTCAAATTTTTTTAAATTTTATATTCAAAAAAGGAATGTCTAATAAAAGAGGCTAACTAAGGTGCTCATAAAAAAATTCTGTAATGTAAAATAAATTTTACAAGTTAGAATTTAAAGTTATATATAGTTTAAAATACAAAATATTTTTATATTAAATAATGATAGCATGTTTTATAATATAGTTGCCATTTGTGCCATGATAAGTACCAAATAATAATTTTTATTCTCAAATAAAGTACATAACGTAGTTAATATTTATGCAAATTTACAATTTTGAATTCGTCCTTTCGACAGATATATATTTTTAAAATTAATTGCCTGGTTCAATAAATATATAAATAATTCGTTAATACTATTATTTAACAGTGAACTGAATCATGTTTTATTGTAAATTTTAATTGTAAGCTGACTTTATCCGTACGCGTACGTAGATCGAACATTACTAAAGTTACATTGGTCGGTGGCCAATGTAATTTAAAATTATTATTATTATCCCTTATTCGTATGATAACCGAGCCCGGCAATGCCTAATGGAAAAAATATATCTAAGATAATAAAAAAAATTGTTTTTTGATTCAGTAGAGTAATTAGGATTTTGTCTAAGGAGGAGATATAATTAAGACATTTTTTATTACCCCCACCAAAATACATCTTTACCACATATTTATTTTCATCGTCAGGGTGTTATCTCTTGTATCCTCCCCGTGAGAACGTTTTGATATGTTCATTTTTCAAAAATGTATGGCAGATTAAAATAAAAAAGTTTTAAAAATATAATAACCACCTATGGAGCCTTTTTATCATAACACTAATAAATATTTAGAAGGTATAAAAAAATGAAAAAATAAAACTTCTTAGAATGAAAATGTACTTATAATTCAATAAAAAAGAGAAGATGTCAAGGGGTTTGGTTTGTAGCATACTGCTGATTCAGTAAGACAAGACCTTAGGGCATTTCTTCTGGATAGCGGCCAATGCGTGTGCTTTTTCCTTTACTCACTTCTCCACCATCAAAGTATCTCTCCTATTACTTCAAGAAAATAATTTTGGTGTAAAACTGATAATGGAAGTACAAATATATAATGTGGAAAATAATATAATATGGTACGAAGAACTGTACAAATGTGTCAAAAACGAAATGTCTGTAGCGGTTTAATGTAATTATAACACATCCCTTTAGACTGAATTTCTATTGTTTTTCATTCCCCTTATTGTAAAAAAAACCTTATGTAAAAATACATTCTGAACATAGTATGATTACCATTTTTTAGTCGAACTTAATGAAAAACACACACAGAGCCCAAGGTAAAACAAACAAACATTTTTCCTTAATACATTATCTAAACATTGACAATATAATGGTATATTGAATTAAGCAGTTTACTTTTTAAACAAATATTATGAAAATTAAATTAAGTATATATTCAGATAAATATCAACCTTTTTAAAAATAACAAAATAAAATAGAGCAAATTAGAAATAAAGTAAAAACAATAGTATTTTATTACAATTAAATTTATAAATATACAGTAGATTTTAAACGCCTGACAAATTATTAATCAATTTAAGCTACTTTGTCCAATTGGAATATTTTCGAAAATTTTTGTAATTATTTTAAGACTCATTGGACTTCAAACTTATGAAATATTTTTGAATAAATATATAATTAAAATATATTATTTTTATTTTATTATATTTCTATTAATATAAAATTTAATTTTTATATCGAATAATCTACTTGTTTGTAAAAATATTAGTAATCGAGGGCGCTCTAATTCATATGACAACAATGTTTCGGATTTCCAACTACCTACAGCTTAACAAGTTTAATTTTAAGCAAAATATCTGATTACAAAAGTTAAAACATTAGAAAATTACGTTAACAATGTTAGTGTAATATGATATTTTATTTGTTTGATATCCGTGAGTTTATCGGAACCAGAACTCTGTTATCATGATTTTATTATTTATTTATATTTAACATCCTCTCTAAAAGCTATTTTTTGTGCTGGAGAAAAGATTGGAAAACCTACATAGCCCACGACAACGAAAAGGAACCCTAGTACCTTCGCACCGTAGCACGATACATTACCGACTAGGTTTGAGTAAAACATATCGATATTTTTTATAGTAATATATTTTACTAAAAATCAAAATATTAAAAAACAAACTCCTTATTATTAAAAAAATAATTTATTATTTTTTTTAAATTAGCAATTAACTAGGTGACCGCAAAATAAATATATTCTGGTGTTTAAAAACAATCTTAGCTCAATTTAATAAGATTCCCTCCAAAATACTTCCGGTTATATCAAATTTATAATATTACATCTGTTGTTAATAAGGAATAAAATAATATAAACATTGATACTAACGATATTTGATTTATCACTAACTTTGATATATTGTACCTGATTAATCAACCAAAAATATGATAAATCAAACTGATAGTAACTGGTAAAATTGTCTAGAGAAAAATATCTATATTAAAAATTTAGGTCTTAAGAATACATAAGACCTAAATTTATAACTTTAATGTGTGTTTTTCCTTGTATGATAAAAACAACCTCTAATTATTAAATTATCACTTAATACATATTTTGATGCTAATGATAACTTGTTCAAACTCAATGTGAGAATTTCCTGATCATATTTTAATATTTGGCTATTTTTTCTATAGTAAAATAATACCGGATATCATTTATATGAATTATACAAAAATATTAAACTAAAAGAAACCAAAAAGTATTATTAATATTATTTTTATTTCTTCACTAATTAAGTGATTAATGATAAAAGAATCACTCTGTATAATATGTAACAATGTATGTTTTTTTAATGACCCGATAAGTGAATTAAAATATTGTAACAGCTACAACAATATAAGGACACATTGAGTCTATTAATAAAAATTGAAATCAATATCAAACAATACTAAGCACTAAAAAAATTTTAATTATAATTTTAAAAAAAATCATTTTTTAACTCATTTCATTAAATTGCAGTAGGAAAGTTTTCTATATTTTAATGATGCCTATAATATAGTAGATATTTAAGTAAATCAATTCTTCTATTTATGTATACAATCATAATTATAGTTTAAAAAATAATGGGAGTATATAGGACTAAATTTCTTAATGAATTCAACATTGGGTCCATTTATTAAAAATTTTTAATAGCTTTTAAATCATTAGTTAAACTTTCCTTATTATATTCTATCTTTTTAGTAAAAAATTAATTATTTTATAAATAAAATTGATAATTTAGAGTATTACTTTTATTTATCTTTATTTATATTAAAAGTTTTAATACTAAAAAAATAAATAAAAGTTTTATATTCTTAAATAAAGCCAAAAATCCTATTACTTATTTCTTTTATAACTCACTTTTGTGCTCAAAATAATAACTATCTAGTAGATGGTACCTATTCATAAAAGTGCAATGCCAAATGGATGCGATAATGAACCTGCACAGGTACTATAAAAAAGAAAACGAAGTCAACACTTCAGTTTTTATGGAAAGAGATTAAAGTCAACAAGGTGCTGATAATGTAGTCGTTATAAGGAGATTGTTGACAATAATCTCATGTAATAGTTAAAGCGTTATAAAGGCTATCCCTATACAAAAGTAGGCAAAATCGTGAGAGTAAGAAGGGTCAAGTGTTAAGCAAAATACCAAGTAGGGTTGTATTGAACTTTAGAAGAATATATAAATGTATATTTTTAAGTTTGTAGATAACTTAATTTTTAATCACTTACTTCAAAATCGCTTACATTGAAACTAAATGCAATGGGTTTGTTCAATTAACGTTAATTCGAATTAAACCAAACGGTTTTATTATTTCAGCTATTATTTTATAATATGTTCTAATGGCAATTTGGGATTTAACACAAATGCTTATGTATTTACATTATCTTAGTTTATAATTGATAGTTGATTGTTACGCTTTAGTTGAAATTAAATGTTATAGCTATTTGTATAAAAGATATTTTAGTATACATAATCTCATAAATTGACTTTCGTACTACGCAATTTGTTTTTAACTGTACTCGATAAAATGTATTTAATTCTTCCATGGAAAAAACATAAAAATATTACTTAAGAAATACTATTATTAAATCGAAATTCGTCAAAGCGACTTATCCGCCAAACTTATGCCAATGTTATACAAACGTACGAAAATAAAAGACCGTAAAATTTTCATAAAATTAATCCGGCGTAATATTTAGGCGGCTGGTTAAATCCCTACAATACATATATGCTATAAAAATGCCATCACATCCAACAATGATACATTATGAGTCACGCACAAACATTATTTCAGTACGATATCGTCGTATAATTTTCAATTAACTATTGAATGGATATTACAAAACTTCCTAGATTTCTACTCATTCTTCATCATTTACGTATACACTATTATTTATAAATCTGCAACTAAAAGTATCGGCGTGAGGCACACAGTAGTAATCTTGGTACTTTCCTATAGTTTATTCACCCTGTCCTATGCCTGAAATATTTAGAGCTATTGTTTTACTTGGTCGTGTGAGTGAAAGGAATTAGAATTTAGTTGTATAATTAATTTTAACAATATAAATTTACACTATGTATTGTAACCTTGTAAAACACTCATCGCATACAGTTTCACTTGTCTATTTTGTTATAAAACAAATATTGTAATATTGTATTTTTACTTGTGTCTTCGCAACAGTCTAGTGTACTTGTACAGTTTGTAAGCGGAACATAATAAGTTAACACTTTGTATGTAATTATTTTATATTCGCACTAAATTAAACGTTTATTTTCTATTTATCTTCATTTACAAGTCTTTGACTTATTTATTTTTGACCATACAACCAACTTGGTCATCTTACTGTTCTGTCATAATACTCGAATTCTATTCGAGTTCTACATCACATTCATAATACAAATTCGACTAAATCCTAAAACGATATCGTGCTCATTAATTAAAATTATGCTCAACTCATACGCGCTTTACTTCTTCGTTTAATAAACATAATAATAACTGTATAAAATGTTTTACATTAGTGAATATTTCGTTAAAAGCCCATAAAGCCCATAAACGCTGTTATTTGCGTGAAAAAATACTTTTGCACCAGGGTTTCTCAATGATTTATTAACGCTTTTCCCAGATTTCTTGTTTTTCTCTCTGAATTCAAAATAACTTACAATACGCTCAGATTTAGTATTTCAATTTTGCTAAAATCAAACACAAATTATGCAGAAAGTACATGATTATTATTGTGTTGAACCGTAAACTACAAATACTGAACAATAACAGTATCTGTTATTAATAAGTTAGTTATGTGTAAAGCATAAAAGTTTCACATCGTTACCAATAGTATGATTTAACTAAATTTTATATTGAATAATCATGATCAGTTAATTCGTGGTAATTATTTAATTCGGGTCACGTGTGAGATGAATGTAAGCAATCAACTTGGCACTGCAGTAGTATGCAAACTATTCGTGTGTGACCAACCGGTATGAATTATAAAAAGTGTATCTTGTTAACCGAATTAGTTGACTAGAGAATATATGTTATACGTCTTGGTGCGTATAAAAAATATTATATTTTTGTAAAACAAGTAAATGCGACGAAACAACCGTCGTTGGATACAACCGCGAATAACAAATACTGCAGAGCCATTTGGATGAGATCCAACCATCATGATTTAGCAGGCAATGAAATTAGTAAGTTAAAAACTAGCGTAACGGTAAAGAAAGTAGTAAACATATTAGTAAAAACTGTAAATCGTTTCACTTTGCGTTTCAGTGAATTTGAACAACCCCTTGACCATATTTTTTGTCAAATTACTGTTTTCCATATGTAAACACACTAAAAACCTATCCGCACATTTTCTTAATACGTTTCAAGTTATCGTGTCTGAAGATAACTAACTTATGCTGGTAAATTTTTATCTGGTAACAATTGCAAAGATAATTTTATAAAGAAAAGTGATATTTTGCTTACATGATACAGATACGCTAGGAAGTATACCAGATTAAAAAAAATGAGATTTGAACAACACTCGCTAATGGGAAAATTTAAATGATTTTCGTTTCTAACAAACACGGGTATACTTATGTATAGTTTTATTTCTTTATTGATTTATGGGGTCAAACGATTTATTTTTAAATTGTTCGTATGTGCCATCAATAATTTTTACAAAGTTTTTGTCCGTTATTTTTAATGCCACAGCAAATAAAATATGATTTATCACTCGTTTAAGTTTCGTTTTTAATAAAAGTTCAACCGGAACACTATTAATCGCGTGTCGCCACTATTCGCCAAACTTTTTACATCATTTAGTCATAATTTTTAAAAGAAATAAAACTAGTATAAGCGTCGTAGTTTCTGTTATTGTTATTAATTTATGTACAATATCGAAGAGAACACATAATAGCCACAAAAATGCAAATATGTATTTCAAATAATTATTGTAGAAATACGAATTCTTCATCGTGAAGAAATATTTTTATAAGTGTGACAAAAGTTTTAAATTTCATTTTTTTTTTTTTTATGATACATCACTGAAATTTTCAGTGTGTAATATAAAAACTTTATTATATGTATTCATGTTTATAAACGTCAATAAGTATACAAATAATTTAAAGGTTCCTTTCAACAAACAGACTATTCAACTTTCAAGGAAAAAAACATTAAATCACAATAAAACAAGTTCTACTTGTATAATATATAATTAATTGAATTACTCGATATCAACCACTGACAAATATTATGCAAAATAAATAAAAATATAATTGTTAGCGGCTGATATCAATAAACATTTATGTCCAAAAATAGTGATGTTTAAATCATTATTTTTTTATGTATATTTATAAATGTGTTACTATAACAGTGTACGTTTATTTCATTCAAATTAAAATTATTTTTTTTTTTTTAATAATTTATTTGTATATTATGTGAGTTATTAAGAATAAATATTATTAATTAGAATTATTAAGAATAAAAAAAGTATCTATTACTGGGTTCTTAACTAAATGGAGTTTACATAGAAAATGTAAAGAACTAAAATGTTTTTTAATCACCTTTTATCGTACTATGCAGTTTATAGTTTTATAACATTGTTTATTTGATTTATATTAAAAGGTTGACTAACTTTCTGTGATTACAAAGTTCTTAACAAATGTTACTTTTTTGTGACAGTAAAAAATTTACAATATAAAATCAGTAAAATTACCAAAATTTATGAAATATTATTATTGGAGGTTGATGTCACAATGAAGACGTCACACTGACATGAAAAATAGATTTTTAACAAAAAAATTCTAGTTAAAACTTATCCAAATTACTTTTAAAAATCACAGTTTTACATTTAATATGTTTACCGTGACTTAAAAACTTATATTTGAATTTTTAACATTTTAATAGAAAACAAAGAATGTATATAATGAAAATCTATTTTTATACTTATTCGCGCCGTACTAAACACGTTCTAGTTCCTCAAACTAAATAAATTGTTTTATCTATAAAAGTAGAAAATAAATGATATTGACTTGTCAAATTATTTTATGTTTTCTCGATCTAATATTATAAAAAACAGGTTGACGCTAGACAAATTTTATCTTTAAAACTACCTCTAAATATTAAAAACTGATAAATCGTCTTTTTTAGATATACTTATATATACATCAACAGTAATTATACGTTGAAAAATGTTTTCTTTAAAAATTATGAAAGTCTGTTATTGATAAATTCTATTCTGAAGATTTTTAATACTATGATAATTTATGGAGATTTAAAAATAAACTTACAAGTTTCTATCATTATTGAATAATTTATTGTTTTTTCGATTATTAAAAAATACTTCATTGAAAATTGAAAGGAGTATTCTTTAAGTTAGTTTTACTAAATAAATCGGNAAATTCTAGTTAAAACTTATCCAAATTACTTTTAAAAATCACAGTTTTACATTTAATATGTTTACCGTGACTTAAAAACTTATATTTGAATTTTTAACATTTTAATAGAAAACAAAGAATGTATATAATGAAAATCTATTTTTATACTTATTCGCGCCGTACTAAACACGTTCTAGTTCCTCAAACTAAATAAATTGTTTTATCTATAAAAGTAGAAAATAAATGATATTGACTTGTCAAATTATTTTATGTTTTCTCGATCTAATATTATAAAAAACAGGTTGACGCTAGACAAATTTTATCTTTAAAACTACCTCTAAATATTAAAAACTGATAAATCGTCTTTTTTAGATATACTTATATATACATCAACAGTAATTATACGTTGAAAAATGTTTTCTTTAAAAATTATGAAAGTCTGTTATTGATAAATTCTATTCTGAAGATTTTTAATACTATGATAATTTATGGAGATTTAAAAATAAACTTACAAGTTTCTATCATTATTGAATAATTTGTTGTTTTTTCGATTATTAAAAAATACTTCATTGAAAATTGAAAGGAGTATTCTTTAAGTTAGTTTTACTCAATAAATCAGGCAATATCGTTAAGTATTACATGTGTGCGTGATACGTGGTAGAAATAAAGATGCCGTTTCTATCATAAAAATACGTAAACACAGCAAAAAATGATCGCGTGTTAAAGAATGCATTGCAACTTTACAGTTCGTTTGCACGAAAAATATAAAATTCTATCTACAACGCAAAAAAATAAGAAGAACCAATTTTTCACTAGATGTGTATAAAATTATTTGCGCTTTGTCATTGTTATAACAGAGTTGTTGGGTTTAGTATAATTTCTTTATATAGTATAAGTGTGTTTTGTATAAAGATTTTATGAAAAAAGCATATTTGTATAGTGTGATTTATTTGATGTGACAAATTTAATTGATACTTTAAAATGTTGTATATATTTAAAATATAAACAAAAACATTTTCGGATTACATTCTAGTTTATGGTATTTTATAAATAGTATATTAATGAACCAAATAAGAGATCTAGCAAACAAAAACATATTACTAATAGATAAACACATAACATTAAAACTAATTACTTGATTATTTTGAATTGAAATTAAAATGGAGTTTTAACATTTATTTTTAATACACATCTTTTAATAGACGTAATACTTAAAAAATCCATTTTATTAAAAAGTAAAAATAATAATAGTAGAAATAATGAGTCTATCTCAGAAATCATACTCAAAAAAATATTAAACTAAATAAATATCATTTTTATGTATTGAAACAAGAGCTTCCATAAAATTCTAGTTAATATTATTTTCATTATTCGAACTTTATAACGAAAAAGTTTTTTGAAATAAACGCACTTCCAATATTGACAGCAAATTAAGCCTATAGTTTCAATTTTCATTCTTTTACTGCCATAAACGACGTTAGCTGCCTTCAACCACATTAGTACTCGATTATGTTCCATACTTTATTATATAACAATTGAACACTTGTTTATTGAATTGTTCAACATAAATTTAATAATAGTTTTCTAACGAAGTTATGGTTGAATGTTTTTGACTTTTACGCGATACTAAGTCACTTCAAACGATTTCAGTAATGGTCTCTAAAAGCTAAATATTATACTACCCGGTTAGACCCTTTATTATGTTGGTGATTTTTCAAAAGATTGCTTGAAAAATTTACAAAAAAACATTCGAATAAAAATACAAAGCTGCTTTGTAATAAGCTGCACTAGACAATAATTGTATCAAACTTTTATGTTTTTATGTCTTATAGCTCATCGTATTTAGACACCTGATATTCATTTATAATATTTGACCATTTAGCGTTTCAACAAAGTATACTTTAACTATTATCTGATCATTTAATTAAATCAAAGCTATAATAACTAATACATAGATTCTCTAGAGTCTCGATAAATGAAATTGCAACGCTATCAATACATCGTAGTGTGTAAAAATCAAAAAGAAGCAAAGTTAAAAGGATCATACATAACGAAAATGTAGTAATTTTGTGCGTGTGTCAACACAACAGATATATGAAGTTTGAATCCTTCGTGTAATTTATTGTTTAATGTAACATTAGTTAATTCCTAGATTACACACATAGAACTTTTTCAGTACCTAAAACTTTGATGGATATTTATAATTAAGTTTTAATAACTTTGATGTGGAAAATTAAATATCGAATTAAATCTATTATGTAGAATTGTAACTGTTAAATCAAAATATTTAGAATATTTATAATAATTTAAAAAAAAAGCTATTTTTTATTTTATAAGTTGATTTTTTTTACAAAAAATTTGACAGTTGACTTTTTTCATAAGAATAAAATAAAATTTTATTTAATACATCGTCATGAAAAAATTATAATTTGACAAAATAATTGGGGATAGTATTTTTAATTTATCACTTTGCATACAGGTCGCAATTTATCATTAATCATTAAATTTCTACTAAAATGAATAAAATTTTTCAAAATTTTATAACTTTATTATAAGTTGGTTCTCTTATAAACGATTAAGTTTTAATCTTAAAAATATTTAGTAACTTATATCCCGAGAAATAACCATTACTTGAGATAAAAAAATATTTCACTAAATTATTATTATATCAGAAAAAATCTAGTAGTTAATGATAAATCAGTCACTCAGTATACATAATAATAATAATAATCAGTATATTGACGATTAAAAAATAATGACTACAATACGTATTACCAAACACAATAATAAATATTATTATTTATGCAAATTATTTAATATATATATATATGAAAAATCATAAATATGAATAGGTAATATAAAAAATCTATAATATTTATTTTAAATAATTCATAAAGAGTTATAATACATTAAAAAAATATAATTATTTAATTCACAGCACAGAAAATATTTTATATGAAATACCAGAAAATTTAATAATGATCCAGCGCATAGCTCTAAAATTTCGTACGATTTCTTTTGAAATCATAATTTTAGTCATTATTTTTTACGTTATTCTAAATGTATAATATATCGAAAAATGTATTTCCTCCATAACGACAAGCATGAGGACATTCGAGGCAGACAGGATAACTCAGAGTTATTTATTAGAAGCATTGGAAAGCTTCTAACTGACCACCACATCCACCAACAATCGCTTGTTTAAAATCCCATAAACGAAAATTCTATGTCGAGACGGAAAGTTTTTTTGGTCGTATTGTATTATTTTTGCACTTTTTCCATTACGGGAAAAGGTTTTTCCTCAACTCATTTTTGACCGTTATGGGTGCGCAGCAGTAAGATTTATAGCTCAGGTTCGAAAACCGGCCACCATTAGACAGCAGCGGTAGGAAGGAAGGATTGGTCGAGTGTTAAACGAATATCGAATACGCCCGTCGTGGATAGTAACTGGTAGGTGTAGTAGTAGTAGTAGTAGTAGTAATAATAGTTGAAGTAGAAGGAAAAAACAGAAAAACAAAAAAAAAACTATTTATGAAACCGACTGTAAAGTCAGTGCCAACGTTTTTGCTTGTGATTTGTGTTAAGCACTGGTTGCAAGCACTTTATTTTGGATTTTTTTATCTATTTTATTTTTTTCTTTTTACTGCACAATCCTTTCAAAAAAGAACTTTAAGTTTTTTTTTTTTCTAGTCAACAACAAAACATCAACATATTTTCAGTATAGAATATATTTTATGCTTGTGAAATAGCGATTGTTTAGCTAAAACTATACGGCGTGCCTTCTCTGTGATGATATGCTTGAAAGGTTTATTTTGACATTAGACGCAAGTTTAAAGCAAACACACATTAGATTATCGTACCTGTACACACTAAATGGTCGTATGTTTGTCTTTGCTAGATCATTTACACAACAAAACATTTACCACTAGTTTGTCTACATACTTGATGGGTTATAGACATTAGTGACTAAGTACGCGGAATTTAATAACTTTATCAAAATTATTTCCGTTTCAGCTATGAAAAATCATTAACGAGTTTGTTTTACTCACACTGCATTCACTTGTACTTACGAATGGATGAACCATAAATAAATAAAATATTCAAATTAAATCAATATTTTACACTTGGATCAAATTAACGACTTTAAAATATAGTGCGAGTTTTTAATTTCAACTACAGTTCAAAACCAAACTTTTATAAAATGTTGACATAGGTTCCCTAGTATAATCTCAAATTATCTATTTTTTGTTACTGTTCATATTTTTAACTTATTCTTCGTGTTAAAAATTAAGCCTAAAATGATTAATTTGAAATGGATCAGCACACCAACAATTAAAAAAATTGCATAGCTATCCGATATCATTATATTTTTCAATGATTAACTTATAATTTCACTTATTCATTCTACTAATTGATAAAAAAAAAAAAAAACAATTATATAATTTTCGCGAACATTATAATTAGCTATATGTGGTTGTACAGGGGAGAATACACAGAACAATCAACGTTTCTATTCATCGTCTTAGTTACATCTTAAAGTTATAAGTAAAACTTAAGAGTATACTTATGATTGGGCTCTTTTTATTTATAACCTTAGAATAGACTAAACATGAGATTACGACTGGATTTTCTGGGTATGACGTTGACCCGCTTGATTTATCAAGCTGAAAAATCTGAGATATATGAGAGATTTAAACAGCAGTATTCAGTCATGCTTTGTAAATGTATCCAAAAGCATGTTAAACATAAATTGTAATTTTACTTTAGTGTTAAGTTCCAGAAATATAAATAATACAAGTTAAGATGTTTACATGACATGTGTGTTTTGAAATATTGATACAGAGTTAATGTGAATTTTCAGAATCACTTGATTCTTTTAATCGAAATTTTAGTCTTCACTAACCGAAAAATTAAATGTATAGAGACAAAATTATCGTAGTACACTAGTAATTGTACAGTGCGAGAGATATTAAAATATTATTTTTACATAGAACTGTCAAGAAACATTTAGCTAAGTATCCGATTCGCATGCACCAACTCACGTAACTAAACATTCTTGTGTTTTACAGCGCAACGAGCTACGCATATATCTTCTAGACACTGTGAATTTAAATTTAAGCGAAACACAATAATTCAATGCATTCATTATTGAACTATAAAAGCGTACATTTCTCGTGAGATTCGACAAAGGTATTAACCACCAGGGCATACATTTCGCATACGCTTAATTATGTTTTATATACGAACAAGATACTATATACTACACACTATGTACTATATATATATATATATTGCGCAAGACATTCGATAAGTTTTGAAACACTAAAATTTTAAAGCTCTACCGCAAATCAATGAAAATTCTACAGGAAAATTGTCTGCTTTAAAATTTAGCGGTTTATAATTCTAGATTTCTATACTCGGACAGATTATGTAGATCAAGATTTATTAAAAATTAAAAAAAATTTTATTTAAATTTCAATAACTCATTTATAATTGAGAATTAAAATCTAGTATTTCTAAATAAAATCAACAAGTTCGTCTATAAAATAGATGAACTTGTTGATTTTGTTTTTAAATTTTTAACAATTTTAAATAAAAAATTTGATTTAATTAATTTTTATTCACTGACAAAGCCCTATAATTGAACGATAATATAATACCGACAGTGTTATTTTTGGGAATATTCAAATCTTGGTTCTATATTTATGGAATTTTTACGGTTAAATGTATTGTAAGAACTGTCGAAAGTAATACTTAAGGTAAATGTTAATATTTATGGAATTTTGTTAAATACTCTCTATAATGACAAATCGCACGAAAATGAATTAATTTTACATTTATAATGTAAAGAAATTGTGAATTGTGATTTGCTGGTTCTTTTATTAACTTTTGATAAAAAAAATTTACTTAAATTAACTTTACTCTTTGTGCAACACGTATTACATTGGCTATAAAAACACTGTACGAGTTCAGCTACTTCACATAAGTTAAAACGTGTGAATAGAAGTAATGAAATTTTAAAATCACCACAAAATTTGTTATAACTTATTATTAACCGCAAGTACGTTATTACTTTCAGAATTTGTTTGAGACATAGTCGTATCTAAACTTTATCATAACGATGGACATAAACCTTTTAAATGGCCGTATGTATAAAAGCCTCTTTATCCTTATTTGTAAAGTACAGTCAGCTTTACAAGAGAAACTTTTAACTTGATAAAGAAAAATAATTAACTTGTTCCCGCCTGATAAAATTGTACGTGTTCAAAAAGCAATTTTATATCAACCTTAGCCTATGTTGTTCATGGCACAATCAAGCATGACATATGAGCATAGATTCACCATGAACTCCACTAAAAAGTTTACACCATATGGATATTTCAAAGAGCTTTAATACAATATTAATGAGAATACCCAACTTGAAAAAGTGGCACAGTTAGTGAATATATATAATAGACAGAAAAACACTATTTAATAACATACCAACGAATGACTTACATTCATTGAACATTGAGTGAATAATTATCATTAAAGTTATTTTAAATCGCCCATTTACATAACCGTTAAACTATTATCAGTACAGTATCAAAGCTAATTTAGATAATAACTAAGTATTCGCTTCGAGGTACAATTTCCCTATTAATGACATTTATGGCTTCTCAAACTCACACCTATCATCTTGATAAAGTAAAACACTCACTTTACAATAACTCGAGTTATTGTAAATTGATGTATTTGGAACCAAATACATCGTTGGGGTTAAATTGCATTGTTCAACTTGGAAAAATTAAATGAAAAACATAAGAATACATTAATATCTACTCTTCACACATTATACTCCTAACACATTCGAATTATAAAAATCATTAAACACGTTCAAATTGATAAAATTTTACACCATTTATCTCATAAAACTAGTGTTAGACTTACGGAGGAAGCAATGATATTTAAACATTATATAATATATAGGTAAGATTCTGCTACATATTATTATTATTAAGAATCCTAGGAAAAAATTCAAAATCCGCTCTTCTATCAAAGAATTTATTTCATTACAGTTCTCTGTTACATATTTGTGGCTTGATAAAAGAATGGTCAATGTCATATTTTTCACAAGTTAAAAAAAATATGACAGTAGCTCTAATATCACAAATATGAAGTTTATATTATAGTCTAGTGGAGAAATGTAATGAAAATATTTAAACTATAAGTACATGGTCAAGTCGGCGTTAAATACTATGAGGCTATTTAATTTTTGGAATAAAGAAAAAAAAAATTTATATTTTTGTGAAAGCCGTAACATTGTCTTGGTCTGATATGCAAGGATACCGTTGTCATTTCGAAGAGGTGGGGTAATTTCTTTAGTTTGAGTCAGTCGATTTGTGGCTCTCCATAATGATTAATCCTTAGCGTTGAGTGATCGAATGTAGTTTTGGCACTGAACTGATTTGAATTTTAGAAGTTGGTGTTTTAGGGTATTAGCTAGTTTGTTGTAGAGTTGTCTAAACGAGGGATATCGAGTATTTGCCATATCGCTCTATTCTTTTCTCCCTGATGAGAGCTCTTATATGGACTAGGAGTTTTTTTACTAAAAAATGACTGGGAAAAATTTACTGCTTTACGCTTATGATTTGCAAACACAATTATTATTAAAAAACGTAGATACACATTAGTTAAATCGAATAGTTAGTATATTTTGTTTTATGTTTATCGTTATATCATTTAGATTTTTTTCATTGGTATTTATCTAGTTCATAAATAAGACCTTACTCTAATCCACCATTGATTACAGAATTTCTGAAGTGGTTTCTTAAAATTAATAATACATCAGAAGTATTTTATTTTTGTAATTTCATTTTGTTTTCCCCTCACTATCGCAAAATTTTCATCTAAGAAATTTTGTCTCATCTCATCTTGTTCTATGTCTTTTACAAATTGTAACAAATTCAGTTTTATAATTCATTCAATATATTTTCTGTAAACAGTTATTACTATAATTATTTATTCATATTCGTACACAATTTATTTGTGTGTATATATGTTTGTTTCTATCAGTAGCCTACTAAGGATTTTGCTCTGGAGGAGAGGGTTAAATCCTTAAATCCCTTTCCCATAAATACACCACTAATTGAGGTGATGTTATGGAAAAGGTACTAAGTCCAAAAAATCAATTTTTCGCTTTTTTTATGAAAAACAGTGAATACATCCTAATAATCCGATGAAAAAATAAATGAAGAATAATATATTTGATTCATTTTTTCAACATAATTTTTATTCTATAAATAAAATATACAAGATCGAAAATACATTCAAAACAAAAAGAAGCTTATCACAAGTCCATGCGGTTTAAATAAATCGTTTTTTCCTACTGTAAAATTTATTTATCGAGACTTAGTACCTTAACGATACAAGCGCCTCATTTATTGTTAATGATTTTCTTCTTCTTAGAGAATTCTTTAATATACTCAGAAAACATGAACTTGTTTCATTATTTCGCATGTTTTCATAATAATAATAATAATAATTTATTTAAAATTCAATTGTATCTCTTTGAAAAGTGACCATTGATATCATAAAGACTTTTTTTTTAACAGTTTAACACTTAATTAATTAGAGCATACTATTTATGAATAGTAAAATTTATTTAAAACAAACAAACCAGTTCAATATATTAATATGAGGTTTAAATAAGTAAATGTACTATAGCTAAAATATAGTTGTACTAAAAATTTAAAAATAATTCAAATCAGAAAATATTACATTATTTATTTGTATTGTTAACTAAATTGTTGATAACATAAGTTTATCTTAAACACTAAACTATTAAAACTATGACTTTGTAATGATCATCAACAATATTTTAATTGAATATAAAAACGTATGTTTGTGATGTTACCTGATTTATCGACGGAACAAATGAACGCCGTGAGAACGAATAACATTAACCGGAAAACGGCATGACAGGAGAACTTGACGGACAACATTTGCATTTCCAAACGATCAAAGGGAATCACTTTGATTTCGATAGAATTTAAATAATCACTTCCACAATTAAAAATCGCTTTTCTATCTAGGATTCCATGCTACCCGCACATATTCGGCATCTTGCCGACTATGACCGGTGAAGTTATACTTATTACATATTATTACCAACCGGTAATAATATGTTACGGTCGCAGAAAACCGACGAAATCCGACACTTAAAAAAAAAAATGATTACGAATGGACACAAAAAAAAATTGTGTTAACTCAAATCTGTACCAGTCAACCGGCGTATATTACCGTCCGCGTGTGTACGCGACTACGACAAAAGGGGCGGTGACGACGGAGGGGCAAACTGTTCGGCGTGCGCGAGGATACTGCCGAACTGATGTCGACGCCAACTTTTCCAAGCCCTGCAAAATCGCTACCGTTGCTATCGATAACACGACTACCAACGATGTTCAGCTTTGATACCTGCGGCACAACCGTATTGTGTAATTTATTCATAGATTAATTAATCTTCGACTCAATCATATGCGCGGTACCGTTTCATAAAAATAAACTGCAAACACTGTACCAAACAGAATTATGTTCTCGTTGAATAAACACCACAAGTTTTGTGTCTTCTACGTTTTCATTTGGTTCAATATATTTTTGTGTGATATACGCAGAATCAGAATCGTGTTTTAATTAAAATATCAAAGAATGTGTGATTAGTATTTGACGGAAGATATTTTCTTTCAACTAAAATCCAGACCATAGTTTACCCAAGACCATGTAATTATTTTAAACGAACAGTAATTAAAAAAAAAACTTCCGAGTATAACAAAGTAAAAAAGTGAGAGTAATTTTACTCAAAACTGATTTATTTTTAATACATTTCATTTTAAATGTTGTATAAAAAGTCAGTGTTTTAGACGTCTTCAATTCAAAAATAAATTTATTCATTTTGGTACGTTGTTTCAACAACTTTAAAACCTACTAATGGTTTACTATTACTAATAATACACCATTAGTAGATATAATAATGACACAAATATTAAATGTGCATAATAATAATCGTTTCAACACATTAGATTCGAATAGCACATATGACTTTAACCCTACTTGGTATAACCTTGACTATATTTTGAAATCTATTTTAAGAAATCAATGAATTACTGTCAGGGAAATACAACATTATTTCACCACGCAAACACAACAAAAATAGTTTTAATGTTAACTCATAACAAATTAATTTTCGATAAAACAATTTTAAATGATTAATATGTAGGTATATACAGAGCCGTCATTCAGAGGGGTTTGTGAAGGATATTACACCCACCACTTGGCCAAATTTAATCGTTTTAGTCGGTAATTTTTTAATATAAGAGTATGCTATTAACAAATAATTATTTAAAAAAAGTTGCACCATTAAAAAAAAAAGTTATTCAATCGACAAAAATAAATTTTTCACTCTCCACATTTTTTGCTTACAGTATATAGGTTGTAAATAACTATACAAAGTTTATAAAACTTCATGAATTTAATTTAATTTATTTTAATGATAACTTAACAAAAATCAATTGCTAAAAATTTCTAACCCTCTGTTAAAAAAAATAATACTCATAGCAAAAATGTAACATTAATAAATCAAATTAAAAACTTGATTTTTATATAATCAGGTCAAAAAAATTTTCTTAAATCATATTTTTTTATATTATCATATTTTTAACCCATAATTTTTGATTTGAAAACAAAATGTACAGAATTTATTTTTCCAATGTAATAAAATTAATGATAATAAAATAGGTGATAATTTTCATATAGTAAAAAATAATTGACTTGACTAAATATTATTAAAACAAATAAAAATCGTCCATTTATAAGTAAAGGAAATAGAGCAAAAAAAATGTTAATTAAGTGAAAAATTAATTCAAAATATTATATCAATTAAATTAGAGATAACAGAAAATTATTTAAAACAATAATTAAATTAAATACATTTCAGGAATCCAACTATTTAAGATAAATTTTAATTTAAATAAATTAAAATATAGTACTTAAGTGATATGATAACATTTGTAGTAAAATTGACTATGATGAAGTACCAAATTTATTGATTTATTTGTGAGAAATGGTTGGGTCTTATGTAGATTAATTTTCAACTATAATTAAATTAATATGAAATACAATGTATATTCAGTCTAAAATAAAATTTAAAATGAAAATTTAGCTACCATACCAAAATTGAAGTGACAAAGAAATTTTTTTGATAATAATTTGTTGTTAATTATGAATAAATGGTCTGCAAAAAATTGTCATCAGAGTAAAAAAGATACTTTTATTATTCAATTTTTCGTACTAAAATCAGCATTTATATGTATTCCATCACCAATAATTTTTGATATTATTACTAATGAGTTAAAAACTATAGGATATAACTATAAGGAAAATAGTTCTAAATATTTCAATTGTATCATCTATTTACACACCAAGAGTTATCTAGAAATTGTTAATATTTCTTTTGATATGATTTATTACGATAAAAAAATATTAAAAACACAAAAAAAATTGTTTTTAAATAATTACAGATTTTGATTTTTAATATTTTAAATATAATCAGTAAAAATATCATTTTTAACATATTTTTTTGGTATTTTAAAGTTGATTTTTGAAAGTTTATAATAAAAAAAGTTGAAAATGTTACCATAACTTTAAGCTAAGCAAGTTTTAAAATTTACATTAGATAGAACATTTTATGAGAATAAAAAAATAGTATTGTTAGGATTAATATGCAGTCAGGAAATTTTATAATTACTATTTACTGTAAATTTATCAGAGAAGCTCAATATTTTTTTTCATGTTTATTGTAATAGATCACTTAAATATAAAACAGTAATAATTTCTAAGTTATTTTTTGTGATTAAAAATATTCTTTGATTGAAATATTCAGAACATAATTAATTTTAATGATTTATTTTATCTAAGACAACCAATAAAAATGTTGTTAAAAAAATCTATTCAGTCGAGTGTATTAGTCATAATCATTTGATGTAACGTTAAAAAAAGTTGGTCAATTAAAAGCTAAGAAAATAAATGAGAGTCATAAAAAAAAATCACATAGGAAAAAAACTTAAATATGAACAAGAAATTCTTTCAAACGAAGGGGACTACAGTGATGGGGACCTTGATATTTATTAAAGTTATTGAATCTAAATAAGATAAAAATCAAATAATTTAAAAATTTTTTTCTAACTCAAAAACTTTTATAAGGTATTTTAAAATAAAATAAAATACAAAATGGAAAATTTTAACACAAAAATAACATATAGTAGACATTTTCACCATGAAGACAAAATGTAATTCGAAATTTTTTTTCCATACTAACGTATATTACATAAGCTTTAATATAAAATGTATATAAAAGTGTCAGAATTTTCGGAACACTTTCAAAAGCTTAATTAATAAAATTAATTTTTTGTGAAAAGGTTGTCATTTTAAATCCCCCTGTGGCCAGGTAAAGGGTCTAATTATTAAAAAAATATATACAAAATGATAGGTAAATATCCCACGTATCTATAAAAAAAAATTATATTGATTTGATAATTTTTAAAAAAGATATGGAAGTTTTGAGTAAAAAAAAAATGAAAAAATGTCATAAATTTGTGATTTTTAAATTTGTAATTTTTTTGGAGATTTCCCACATTTACGGGGAACAAGGGAATTTTTTTTAATTTTTGAGGGTAATATCTTCGACTAGATACAATTTGTGATCTTTTGACGTATTGTTGAAAGAAATCGGTTCTGTGAAAGCTGAGAAAAAGTGATAACAGACAAAAAAAAAATATATCATAGTAAATTTAATATCTTACAGCTTCGCATCGAAGCTAAAAATAATTTATATTAACAGTTTGGTTTTGCGAGCGTAACCCGTCCAAACAGGTTTTACCTTACAGGTAAACATCATATACAACGTGTTCAGCAAGTAAAGTAACAAATCAATTGTTATAAACAACGAGAACAATAGAAACCCGTTCCTTACTTACTGAACATTCTACTGTATACTTTATTGGTTCCTCGGAGTGTATCCTTGTAAGACGTGTCGCAGTTGGTTTTATTTATGTGTTTCAGCGTTTGTTTATTTAGTGTGCGCTATCTTAACACGTTATATTGTACCTGAACGTATATTAGTATTTGTGCTTATTTTTAGAGTGACATCGGAACACAGTCGATTGCGTCGCGGGCTCAACTGTGTGATTCATTGTATGTAATTGTAATGAAAAAGCGTTTGTAATATTAGCAAAGTTGATGGATTTCAAACCTGCCATTGTTTAATAGCAAAGAAACCAAAAGAGACGTACAATCCATACATTTTATTTTACTTTTAATTTTATTAATTTTAATGTAATTATTACAAAAGACGAGACTTCACTCGACAAAATGGCTTTCGATTAGTTGAGTCAACAGTACCGGTTATAACACAAAAATTGTTTTAATTATTACGAGGCTGTCAATTATATGCGTTTATACATTTTGTTTGAGCCAATTTGAAGGGTCCCAAGTTTGTGCAACTTTGCCGTAGGATTATATAGTAAAGCAGAAATATTTTTCGTTTTAGGGGAGAATTCAACCCCTAATCTCCCAAGATTATAACATCTGAATAAACACATTACTAAGTTTCAAGTCGATTAATAAAAATTTGTACTGACTGATAATGGTGTTTTCGGATTAACTTAACAAAATTTATAAATGCATATAATTCATAGACCTAATTATTACGTTTCAAATTTTATTTAAAGTAAAAAAACAATAAAATTAACTATCAAGTTTTTTTTTATGTATGTATGTATTCATAACTATTACATATTATTGTAGTTTATAGAGAAAATATGTGTTTTTTCATTAAAACACTTAATGACTAAATTAAAAATGTGAGAATAACGGATATTTTTAGTACATAAAAGCTATTACCACAAAAAATGTAATTACGAGCTATTACCACTAAGGGTTTGATGTATATAATTTTTAATTCTAGTATCCACACAAAGTTCTAAATGTTCAATAAATTTAAGCTCATTTCAAGTTTAAACCTTACATGATTTTGATCGAAATCACTTAAAAGTTTCTTAAAAAATATTTCTAAAAATCAATAAGATTAAAAATACATTTTTCATAGTAGGAAAAACGAGATAGTCATTATTTAAAATGTGAAGTTAATTGAATTTTATGTTTACTTATTACAAAATACTATTTAACTGCTAACAGTTTTTTAGTAACTCAATATTATTACATTGATAAATAAAAATTAAAATACAAGTAGTTTTTATTTTATTAACATTTATAAATAGTCATAATACTTTTCTATCTTGAAATGTTTTTTATTCTATACTACAAAAATTTGGATTCATTTTATTGAAAAACTTTTTACAAAAATGTATATATTTTTTATTCACAAATTTTAATATGAATCATTCTATATTGAACTTAGGAAATACGGCGCCAAACTTATACAAATTTAATACTCCCATGTAATCAATGAATATCAGCTACCGAGTTATGGTATTATATTCATCAAAATTATTCACAATTTTTTTATCGAAATACAAATATGAGATATAGCAAAATTACTCGGTTAATATTTTTTTAAATTCAATTTAGGTACTATTCTATTTATCCTTTGCTATTATTATATCTTACATAAACTCTGTATAAATGAAGTAATCCATTTATTATAACTGACTCAATTACTTGCAAAATAAATACAATAATGTAAAAAATGTTAGGTTATTTTAGGTATTTATATGTATTTATTGAGTTATTAGTTTATTAATAATTATAAAACTTTAAAACTATGAATTAAAAGTAATTATCCATTATTACACATTGGGGAGTCAACTTTATCTTTTAAAATAGCAATATACATGTTTAACTAGCTTATAAATAGGAAACGATCTGATAAAAAAATGACTGGTCGTAGACTTTTGGACCGTTACTACGGAAGTTATTAACATTTTTATACGTGGATAGGAGGAGTTCTGCCAAAAAAGTCTAATAATATACCCGTTTTAATATACGCATAAATAGTCTCAGTCTATGTTCAAAATCATTATACCTTCCGAAGTACTGGTCCAAAAGTTATTATCAACACGTCATTCTTATTAAAAAAATGTTGATTTTTTTTTAATACTGTATCAATTTTGCGAGAATATAAGTGGGTTGAGATAAACGGATCATTTTGTATTATGCTCAAATTAAAATGTCAAAATTATAAATAATTTTACATTTTATTGTACTTAGGCATTATTATATGTTTGCATATCAGACTAAAATATATAAACGGTAATAGCAGAAAAAATCTATTCAAATTAAGATAAACATAAGTGTCTATACTCGTATTCGTTTTTTCGGTACTTATTTGTATCACAAAATTGTTCATTTATCATGTTATATTTATAATTTAAAGTATTACAACTCTAATTTTTAAGCTGTGTTTGCTTTCAATAGTATCATGATTGCCTTACTTAAAAAGTTTACCAACAGTACTTTGTGTTCGCAAGCTGATTTAGAGATGTAATTTTAAGAATGAAATAAGATATAAATTTTAAAATATTTGTTTGAAACTTTATATGGGTATCGCTATGTACATAATTAAGTTTGTTGAAGTTTGGAATCAAATTTTCTTATTAACTTTTGATATGAATTCATAATGAATGTATAATCTGAATACATAATTGAAGTATGGAAATTCTGTTTTTAATAATTCATTTTAAGACGTTGGAAATTTTAGATAATAACATTTTTACAATTTTTAATTAAAGTTTAAGTAAAAGAAAAGTTAATATATAAATGACTTTATACAATTTTTAGAAATTTCTATTATTTAGATCCTTTTATTTACAGTGTATAACAACTGTAAATCTATATAGTCAAAAAGTATATTTAACAAAATCCGGTCTTTGTTCAAGAATATCTTAAAAGAAACCTTACAGTTTCAAAAGAGAAGCCAACCCAATGACTTAATAAGTATGATGTAAAACATTCTTGTACTGTTTTAAATCACGCAAAGATATTCATTTCATAAATCTGAAAGTAATTTTTTAATGATATGTTTTGTACAAATATGAATGTAAATAAAAAGTCTAACACCTTGATTATTTAAGGCAATACTTTCAATATACGGAAAATAATATATCCAACTTCTTTTTATTCGAGAAAAATGCGTTTGAAAATTATTCTATAGATTATTAAAGAGGCCCTTATTTTTACAAATTTAATCGTCTTCAGTTAAAATAAGTTTTATTTTATTACACGAAGACTGACGATTAATTTGATTAACTCTGTATGTTTACAATGGCTCAGTATAGTAAGTATGAGAGTACGATTTTCTTCGGCTGAGCTAAGCAGCTCATTTACTCAAACAAAAGCAAAAGAACAATTAGACATTAATACAAATATAAAAAATATTTAAAAATCAAATCATTTTTATTTAACCATATAAATAATGGATATTGCTAATTTAATAATCTTTGATATATGACAAAAAACTAAAAGTGGTGTCAATGTATTTGTTTAATTGACAGTATTTACCAGTATAGAATTTTTTCATGTATCAAATATAACCACTGTTTAAATAATAAACTGCTAGTTTAATAACTGAAGAGACATGCTTTTGAAAAAATCACTTGACCTATTTTTAATTTAAAATGAATAACGTTGTCAATACATAACCAATGACTACATTAATTATCATAACGCACTTATACAGAGTGATTCATTCAACAGAAGCCACTGAATTATTTCCAAAATAAAAATAATTTCAGTAATATATTTTTTGGCTTTTTTTAGTTCTATAGAAATTTTTATTAATCAATTATTAAACACTTTTTCAGTTCATCTTTATACCTTATAAGGATTTTTTTAATTCACATTCAAGTAGCTTAAATAATAGAAAATGACGGGCCGAAAACAACTTTTGGACCAGTACTTTAAAAGTTATTTCGTTTTTATACCAAGGCGGGAGAAGAAAAATGGCTGAAAAATATCTTATGATAAAAATACCATCGTCTTTTCCTCAGTCTACATTTTAAAATTGTTATAATTTCCGAATTAATACTGGTCCAAAAATTGTTATCGACCAGTCATTTTCTTAATTAGATCATTTTCTATTTTATAGACTAATTAAATATGTAGGTTGCCATTTGAATAAATTAAGTTATTACCCTTAAAAGGTATTAAGGATAAACAGAAATAGTACCTTATTAAATATGTAAATCAAGTAGTCCATGTATCTATTCTTACCTCAGAAAAAATTACATTAGGTTGTTAAAATCAATAGTTAGCTATTTTTAAACTTTAATCATGTATAGAATGTAAACAGTAAATAAAATTATTACTGTAGTAGTTTTTGTCATGCATACTTTTATTTTTTTTCGATGTTATATAGCCATTTTCATATTATGTAGATACAAACAAAATTTAAATAATTAATCACTTACATTTTTATAAGATGAAAAAATTTCGAATTGTATATATTTTCATAATATATAATATTATACTAAGTTTCTTCTTAGACTAAAAATTTATTTCATAATATTTAATAGTCTAAAAAATATTATATTTTTCAGTAATAATACTTTTTTTATGATTAAAAAAAAATAAAAGTACTTCTGAAATTGTTTTAAACTAATTTAAGTTATTTTTTAGTATAACAAAATATGTACTAATCATTTAATTTTGTTCTCTCTATTTTATTCAATGTTTTTTTTTAAGAATTGTTGATTTTAAAAGAATAATTGCCATGTAAAGTTAAATATATTTTGTCACTTAATATCTTGTATTTTAATATCACTCACAAGGTAACTCATAATTTTATTTTTGCTTTTATGCCTGTAGAACTTTTATTTCCTATATATTTTTATGAATTTCAACAAATAGATTATTTGTGATATGAGTTTAAAAAAATTATTTTTAGCATTAAATCATTTAAGAATTTACTTCAGTTAATATTTATGAAAGTTAGTAGTATAAGTAATAAAATTGGAGTTAATAATATTAGTAAACTCAATGGTACTAATTAATTGAATGGATAAAAGATACTACAAGAATATAATAGTCTTCAGTAATAGATGATTTAAAATTTTAAACAAATATAAGTCTCTCTACTACTTTTTCAAGCACTAAAAATATTACAAATATTGGTATAACATTGCTTAAATGTAATATGTACTACTTATATTATGTATTAATATAATCATTTTACAAGTTTTGTTTAAAACGATTTCTTGAAATTCGAAATGAAATGTGTTTAGAGGATTAAATAGATAAAAGTTTGTATAAATTATAAATACAATTAAATACTTAACGACTTTTTTAGTGAAATGATTTTGGTGAAAAATATGAAAATAATGAACTGCAATTGCTTTTTAGTTAATAAAATGAATTTATTAAAAAAAAAAAAAATTAAATATAACACATTGTATTATACTTATAGAATAATAAAATAATCTAAAATACATGATATTTAAAAAAAATTACGATTTTAAAATTAGTTGCTTACAATGTTATATAGTTTTTTTATTTTCGTGCAGATTAAATACAAAAAATTTAATGTTGAGTAATTTAATTTTCCATAATACGTAAATTGTAAATTTTGAAACTGTATAAGTGATGTTAAAATTATTTTTCCATCATCAAATTTTCACCAGACATTTTAATTGTCTATTTGAGTTAATACTCTTGTATAATTCTTGTTCAATTTCAAGAATTACAAATGCAAGTAGGTAATTATTATTTTCTAACGTCACATTCACAGATACACGGTACTTATTATCAATAACAGTAAGGCAAATTGTTGTGAGTTTATAAATACACCAACAGGCAATACAGAAAATATGTCTATTGATAAAGTCATAATTGACAATAAACGCACCGTATCTGTGATAGCACAGTCATAAAAAAACAATTAATTCTCTGTACTTGTAATCCCTTCTGTTATATACATATATATTAACTCAAAAATTTGAAACTTTAAAGTTTTTTATCTAATAAAAGAATAAAGTGTAGGGAAAAAAATGAAAACGACACAAATAATAATACACCTTCATTAAAAATAAATATAATTTATTTGATTCGACAATTAATCGACCCTCAATTACGCAAAAAAATAATCTATCACTTGTAAATCTGGCCCGGCACGGCGGAGGGTCAACCAGACACTAACTCACCATACAATTATCGGTAGGCCCTATCGCCGCTAGATCGTTACATTTATGCGGAATACTACAAAAGTTATATTAAAAATTTAAATGTCGTTTATTATAAAAATAAAAACTCAAACAATTTATTAAATTAAAATTATATGGTCCTTTCGAAAAACAAAGTTGACGTCCTTACCAGGCATAAGGGATGAACTTAAAAAGTATTACATAGTTAATAATTCAAGAATAATATGTAACTAACGGTATTCAAAAAAGGAAAAGTTTAAATTATGTTTATTCTATGAGTAATTGAGTGGATTATGATAAAAAAATCACTCTATGAATAATAACCTAATAATTCCATTTTATTATTTATATTCTTCCTTATTTCAAGAGTCCTAAATAATTATTTACACTAACTTATGTCAATTTTTATTCTTAAATCAAATTGTTTACATATTTTTTTAATTGTAAGTAATTTTTGTCTAATTATTATTATAAGAAAACAACTGGATATTGTTAGCATTTCATCTGACGAAAATAAATAAAACAGTGGGAATCCTGTAACTGAAAAGGCCAATAAAAATAGAGGAGCAGGTACTATATACTACTCAAAGATTAATACGTATCCTTTTTTTATAAAACGCTACTATACAGCGTCATTTAAAGCATTAGGAACGGATTATCTTCAGAAGTGTGGTATCCAATCTAAATGATAATGCGTTATGTGGAATTATTCACTAGATCTCTCTAGGTCTTTCTCTGTAATTGTATAAATAAATATATATACGACCATACGGACATTATTAAATGAAATTTTCATTTAGTAAGCTCTGTTACTTATAATATATGTCATGTATATTCATAGAACTGAATAATACATTACTATTTCAAGGTAATTATAAACTTTATGCCAATATTCCAGGGTTTCAGTTAAACACCAACAATGCCACGATAAACCAACGTGATCATTGTTATTATTACAATAATAGCAATTACACTCTCTAAATATAACCTGGAATTTCCCGAGATTCAACATGATCCCCGTGGTGACGTATACCCAAAAGATAAATCGTTATAATTTGATTTACAAGTGTCATTTTTACTATTAACCTATTTCGTTTTCTCAATTTTTTCTATGGAAAACCGGACGAAAATTTAACGGTGATAAATTTATAAAACGGTTACTTTTATCATAATAATTTTATACCGTATGATTGGCACACAGCCATATAGTTTGCTGAAGGTAACTAAAGAGTAGAGACAGAATGAGTAGAGTAGACACTAATGCTCTGATAACTCCGAAACAAAGGGTCATGTCCGCTTATGGAAATTTTGATGGCAATTCCCGCAGAGCGGATGATATCAAGAGCTGGTAGCCAAATATTCTCTCACAGTCTCCTTATGATTAACTAATGTTTTCAAATACCCTGCACAATGTTTTCAACGGATTTCGAGCCACCGAGGAATAAAAGCTGACGCTTAATGACATTGTGTGAAATTATAACTGACCGAAGTTATCCGGCCTTATATTAATTACTAAATGCCAGTTCTCACGCTTATTGTCTAAATCATGTATTCCATCCATTTAATTTTACGGTCAATTCACTGTAGTCTAAAAGCATTTTCTTAATTTAAATTTTAAATACTACACACGTTACATTTATAAGATTTTATGTGCGAGATGTAATTTGTTAAAAAATTTAATTTTAATATAAATTAACTATTTACAAATAATTTCATTTAATTAACCATAATTTCAAAAATCAAATATCGAAAATATTCAATAATTATTATATCATCTTTTTGTGCTCGTAATTTTTCAAAAAATGAATAGAAAATTTGAATAACTCTTATTTTTACACATGTGTATCTTTCGAATTGTTGTTTGATATTTTTAATTTATATTAACATTTTTATACATCTTCTATGTACGTTGAAAATATTCACACAAACTTTTACATTTAAATATGCAGAAGAAGTTTTTAATTAAAAATATTTAATATCTTTACATTTAATAAAATACCATTGAATTTAATGGTTTGTTTGTGATCCGTTTAGGGAATTTGAATAATAATTTTATTAACTAACATATAGATGTTGATAAATTTAAATAACGTATATTTAAAATACTTTTTATGTATGAGTTTCGGGGGCGATTTCTTAGTGGAGGATCAAACGCTACCCAAAATGAATTAAAGTCATTAATAATTAGTATTTTAAGAACATATTGTGATCTTTTTCATTCATTTAAATAATTTAGTCGTCAAAATTCACAACATATTCCTTCTAAAAATTAACTCTAGGTCGTCATTTCATGAAACCTGTTGTACTAATATTTATGGTAACATACATATTTTTTTGTAAACTAAAGTTAAATGGTTAAGAAAAACTAAAATTAAAAAATATACATGTTATACTTCTTTTTGAAATTAGACTATTCATGTGTTAAAAAAATTTAATAAATGATCTATATCTTATATTTAATAATATTTTGTTGTAATAAAATTGTAAATTTGATTTCCAACAATGTAAATAAAGTACACGGCTACTTTTTAAAAATTTTTTTAAACTCAGTAATTCGAGATAGATTTTTAAAAATAAATTTGTATTATTCATGGGTATAAAAATAAAACATAATTTTACAAGAAATTCGGAAATATGTGCCACTAATAGTTAATGTTATTTTAAAATTATCATTAATTTACTATGACAAAAAATTTAAAAAATTTCAACAATTAATGTATTTTATTAGTTTTTACATAATTATTTTATTGCAAGTGTGTGTTTTAGAAATAGTAAATTCAGAGACTAATTAAAGTTAAAAAGTTATTAAAATAGTTTAAAGTAAATTTGAAAATGTAGTCGTACTTTAGCATACGAGTGCTACAAAATGATACGAATTAGATGTGCGATTGCTGTACCAAATTGACTTTTTTGTACATTCAGAGAATACTGTAAACAAAAAAGAAGACAAATAGAATCGTAGTAATTGTGTTTCAAATTCACAATAATTAGACGATGACTAAACAAGAGGAATTCCAGTGTGGTGAACGTAAACTCAAACCACACATTGTCACTTGTTTCTCCTTACTTTTGTGACACATTTGAAATTACCAATTTAGTACAAGACCGTTTGGCTTTTGTTTAGAAATTAACCAATATTAAACAATCCGACCGGCAATTAATCGAATTCCTAGCTGACCCTTTACTTATTCTGAATTCTCTGAGCCAAAACTTGAATACACATTATAACACTTGCCAGCGCACTTAAATTAATATTAGCCTCTATTTGTAACAAACTTATTTTCGTCAAAAGTATAATAGATGGGAAATGTTCTTCGATAACACTAAACGTTCTATTTTACCAAACTATAAATTAGTTAAATCCGTTTTTCATTGATTAAAATAGGTTCAAATATATCAATTTAATACTATAGGCAATAAATTAATTTCGTACAAGTGTATATTTCTTTTCGCTTCTAATAGTTTGCGTTCAACTTAAGTAATAATTAATAATTGTGTATGACCGATAAAATATTAACCAATTTATCACGAAGGACAAATAATAGACACTTAGTATGCAGCATAATATATTTTTTTACTTCTTTCAACTAAATAAGTTTAAAAATGGTTATTTTGTTGAATTTAAAACAAATTACCACTTTTTTTAAACTTTCATTGTAATGTATATAATTTTTTAAGACCAGTAAAATATTTCTGTTTAAGCAACCAGTGTTGGCCTGGTCCACCGTGCTGTCCGGCAATCACTGAGAGTACTCGAAAATTTTTTAATGGTAATGTCATAGGCTATGATCGAATTTAAATGTAAGAAATTAATTTTAATATGTATATGATATCAGAAGGACAGTCCGAGTCGGTAAGTTTGACGTGCACTGCCTCGGGTTCTAAACTCGGACCCAAGACTTGAGCCAGTTCAAGGCTAAGTGTAACTTAAAAAAAATGATTTGAAATGACAGTTACTTTTATAACATGACTTAAAATTTGACTATTTTAATAATACAAACATTGACTTAAAGAAATAAACAAATTATGAACAACAAAAATATAATATATAATAATGCACTAGTAATGAAATATGCATACAATAAAACACTATATTTACACATTGTAAATATTAATTAATTTATTATAATATAACCGTAACTTATAAAGAAAAATATTTTATATTCTCAAGATAGATGGACTTTTCTTTTTTCTTTCAACTAGATAAATTCTCTTGTAAATTATTATTAATTTATATTAACATTTAATTTTTTACAGATTCAAATTATTAAAACATTTGTCAAATGTTTCATAGTATGAAACTTTAATTTACACTGTACATAAATATATACTTGATAAAAAAAATACTACCGTTTATCTTAGATTAGCTTTTTGATATATGATACTCCTGATATCGATAAGTAAATCAAACATCAATTATGCGTGAACAATGAAGCAGGTTTCTCTGAATATGCAGAGATAATAATAGAAATTAAAAAGAAATAACTTTGATGGGCCAATTTTTTACTCTATGGGGACTAGTTTTGAACCGTGGACTAAAAAAAGTTAAAATTTAAACATTGATAATCCTATCACATCAAATCATAGCCATAAAAATGAATAAACAGGGAACGATAGACCGTTTACATGTATCTCGTTGAAGCCAAAATGTATTGTTTCATACAAGGATTTTTCATGAAAATTTTTTTAATATTGCATAAATTTATGTTATAATTTGATATGTATACATCTTAAAAGATCTTAAAACAGTATAATAACAAAAAATGTTTTCGGTAAATCCTTTTTTTTATAGAGTTATGCTTCACGAAATATCGACCGTTTCTAGTCGTATTTATTTTTATGTGTATCATTAAATATAGTAGGATTATTAATATTTTAATAACATTTTTCCAATTATACAGATCTGAGATATGGAATTTAGGCCTAAAAAGTTCAATAAAAAATGGAAAACAACATAATACACTATATGTTACATAGTGTATAAATTATATAGGGGGTATTGTTAGTCCCCTAGAATTAGAATTAGAATTAAGCCATTATTATAGTACTACAATAATGACGTAATATAACTATATAATTATAGGGTTTTGTTGTTATTTAACAATCGGTATCGGGTGACTCGAGGGAAGTAATATTTGACGATTAGTTCCTCCTGGNAATAATGACGTAATATAACTATATAATTATAGGGTTTTGTTGTTATTTAACAATCGGTATCGGGTGACTCGAGGGAAGTAATACTTGACGATTAGTTCCTCCTGGTTATCTATGGATGCGTGAAGGAAAAAAATGTATACGTTTCTGTATAGGTAAATAGTTTTCAAATTTAAGTTAATTATGCCTAACAAATTTTGCGTAAGTCTTGAGTGTATAAAGTTAATGTGTATAAATAAGCCTCATTTTAATTAATCAATAAGAACAACGGGCTCAATAATCATTAAAATTTATAGTCAAGAGAATGGTATATTTATTAAATTGTTCATTTTCTTGTAAAATTGTCACAACCAATAATTTATGAATAATGATATAGTTCATCGACAGTAAGTTTTCTGACACAATCATAAAGAAGAGGTCATGTGTATAAAATCTCAAAAGTCCTTGGTCGGTTCAATGAAACGTAAAAAGATAATGATAACCGTTAACAGCATTTCAGAATATGTGAAAAATTATGAATGATGATAGTACTTAAACGTTTCTGCACTTTTAACTTGTACAAAAATAAAAGTGTTTTGAAAGTTTTTTCCTTCTTTAAGTAAAACATTATTTTAGTAGATTTAAGTTCCATTCAATTTTAAAACTAGATTATTTAATAATCATAACAATTCGAGGTTCAATAATTGTAATAAATGAAAAAGTTCTAGTGAATTTCTATTAAAAAGGTTTAGGTATATTTAAAAAATGAAGAAAAAAAGAAAAACGGCTACCAAAAATGTGTACACAACAACTCGCATATACTTGTCTGTTCATTTTACAGAAAAGTTTGGAAAGGCGAATGTTTAATAAAATTGGAAGGTTTATGACATCAAAGTGGTGACTCCAAAAACTGTGACTAGGTTAATTAAACAAAAAGGGGGACTAAAATTCTCTAGCACCCAGTATATCATAAAGTTGGCATACCGGGCATCCGTATAATAAGTCATGTTGTCGTTAACAGGTTTTTCGAGTTGTGAAAACTTTTGTAACCAAGAGTAAAACTTGTCCAATTTATTTTCAACTCAGTATTGTACTATTAAAATATCAAATCCGGAGTACTAATTTAGGAGTGCTCAAATAACGAAGAAACCACACCCGTAACCGTCTGCCAGATCTATGTTCATATGAAGTATTGAGATGGGCTTACCATTCGTTTATCCCTTTGAAGTGTGCAAACGGAGTAACCAAACCTAACCGACATAAAGGAAATAATAAACTCAAACCGTTTAATGTTGATACAGTTTATTAAACACAAAATGTTCATGTATGTTTACGAATTTACTTAAACACAAGTTTAACATACTTTATAGTTTACGTTCACCTTTGAATCGATGGTGCAGTACGTTTATACTTATTTATATAAATATCTAAATTTAAAAAGGTTCATTATGATTTTTACAACCTATATATAAACATGTTGAGAAATGTCAGCAAATACAGTTGTGACACTAAATTTAAAAAGATGCTTGAGCCACTAAAGTTAAAAACAGTTCGAATAAGTTGGCCTGACATTAAAATGGTTGTCATCTCATTTGTCAAACTTTTTCAACAATAAAACAGAAAAAAACTTTAGAAACAAATTAAATTTTACGAAATATTAAAGCTTTAATAAGTTTTTCAAGACTTTTGTAGAACAAAGAAGTCAATGTAACTAAAAAAAATATTACATTTATTTAAACTTCCAATCACAACGAGTCTGTACTATTTAGCATAGTAGTTTGTAACATTCTCAACTGTACGAGATACCCTGCGAAAGAAGCAATACGAAAATCTTGTCTACCCTATTTTTGGCGGTGGTTATAGAAAATATTAATAATCGCCAAACTCTCTTCCTAATTACAGTAAAACAATAATTGGCCAAAAGGGTACAAAACCAGTGGGTCCGTGACGGCAGTTATTAAGGTCAAGTTTAATGAAAAACGCGTTTCGACCAAGTTGTACTAGGTATAGTAATTTATCTTTTGTTGGGTAGATAGAATTTAATATGTTTTTAAACATTTGATTCGTATTAGAGCTTAAGTCAAATAAGATTTTGGTTGTCATTTTTTTCTCTTTTGCCGTAATCTTCTTTTTTTTAAATTTCACTAACGTAATCAAATTTCAAAATTATTTTTATCTGGAAATAATTATAAACAGACAATAATTCATTATTATTTACGTTGTATTCATAAATAATAAAATAATTACATGTTGGTTATAGCAATTATTTTTTATTAATCTCTAAAAGACAATCGTATATTTATCCTTCATTTTTATACAATTAAACTAGTTGTTAATATTAAATTTACGTTTAATATTTTCACACAATATAATTGTTCAGTTTGAAGTATAGTCATAAGAACAAAATAGTTGAATTATTTTAACAGAATATTATTTAAAATTACATTTACCTCACTATGTTTTTAATTTTGATCAATTTTAACTAAAATAACAACTTTTTAAAAGAGTACCTTTATTAAAAACTTCCGTTGAAGTAATTGCGTCATTATTTTTTCTTTTCTACTTTAGCCACTTTTTCTTTATAAGACATAATACTCTGAAAATTCTCAATTTTTTAATAATCCTATGTTACACAATTTTTTACTAGGAATTTGGATCTTATTTGTCTCTATTTTACTATAGTAATAATTTGTATGCACAGAATACTTACATTTGATAAATTATCTGAGAATTAATTAAAGTTGACAAGAAATTCACTGAAATTTTAACTATAGTTTTAATCTTAAGTATAGTTCGATTGTTTAAGTACACGTATAAAGAACAAAAATCTATTTAAAGTATTATAGAACATCAAAATGTGTTTAAAAAACACATTTTCATAGATTTAGTGCATAGCATAGTGTTTTATTTCTAAAATTTAACAGATAAGATTAATCTCCCTAAGAGCATTAACTTCAAGCTCTCTTTAGTATACATTTAAATAATTAATGATTTCAATCGTCATTTATTGTTGAAATACGTATAAAACTTAGCTAAAAATATTATAATTATGTAACTAAATACAGTACGCTACAACAAAAGTCTATGTTTAGCGATTAGTGTAAAAAGAAAACCATGTATGGTTTTTCTTGGCATTGCATAATTTAATTAAAAAATAGCATGTTAAATAAAATGGGGTTGATTCATTAAAAAATAATAAGTGTTATGTTCTGAAATTCAAAAAGTTGCCCAGACAGACATTTTTATAAATGGAACTTTGTCGATTTGAAAACATTAAATTTTGTAGCTAGGGAAATAAAACCGAACACGAGTATAGTAGCGGAAAATCTGAATCAATAATATCATTGTCGGATATAAAACAGGCGACGTGTAAGTTAAACATACAGAAATAAGTAACTCTTCTCTCGTAGTGGCCTCACATAAGTATAATAAGTAAACAATAGTAGTATCGGGTCAAAGGGTGGTTTATATTCTTTCTGAGATTTTTGAAGTCTCCCAGTTCTTTATATTTATTGTTGCGCTACCGAAGCTTTGAAAATAATATAAGATTACGTACGGCGTTGGATACAATTAGTTTAAGATCCTTATTTTTTACACACGAGTGTGTAGTAATCACGTGTAATGAGTTGTATATAAATTGCGACAGTAAGCAAATAATAAAAATAGTTTTTCTTGATTATTCCAATTGGATTTAAACATCTTATGAACAATTTAGATTACTATTTTTTTTTTTTGTGCACACTAATGATAGAAATTATTTGGATTTTTCAAAGTATTATAATATAAATTAAAAAAATTCGAAATTTATTTTAAATAATCCCTTTGAATTTACGCAAATCGACAAATAGTAGTTGTTTTTCTCTTGGATATTTCTCGACTTGATATTTTGATCTCTCATGTTTTAGCAACGCAGATAAATCTTGTAATATCGTCGCAAGAAGTACTGAGAGACTTGCTACCCTATTATTTTTTGCCTCTTTTATTTCTATATTAGTTCCATAGTAGTTATCCATATTAACTACCGTCTATGAAAAATATATTTAGACGAATATAATCTGTTATTTCAACATATAAAAACTATAATAGCTAGTTAACTTTAATAGATTTGCTTGAACACACTATACCATAAAACACATTAGCATTTAATGAGAAACAGGTTAATTTTGTGAATTTTGAGGACATTTGACTGCGTTGTTAGCATGAAAGGATATGCAATACCCTTATGAACTTGATGATGGCGAATCGACTGTCCGTAAATGAATCTCAACTTGGCTATCATAAATCAAACGTGTGCTTGATGTTCATTGTTGGAACCGACGGCCACGCTGCATTCAAAAGTAAAATGAAAAGAAACGATAAGAAAAATGTGTGTGTGGATATTCGGGTAAATGTCAAATTCTCTTTCATTGTAACGTCTCTGCAGCATAGGATTTTTTTTTTTCAGAGACCACAGCAAAACTTACAGCTGATTTTTATGAGTAACGTTAGAAAACTTATTTTACAATAGGTTTCACAACAGAGCTTTAATCAATGCTTTTGATTTGATTGCGAGTAACCCTATTGTTTCTATATCTCGATTACTTATTTATTATTTCTGACAGCAAATACAATCGAGCAACAATATCAAATCGTAATAGATATAATTTTCTCGAGTCTATTTTTCTAAATTCAACTTTTTTAAAGTTTTCAATGTTTTAATATACAATCAGAAACGAATCAGAAGGAAGTGGTGATAAGTGGTATTGCAGAACTTTGCCAATTTTATTTTATCGGTGTAATATTGTAAAAAAGTTTTCATTTACATATATTAGGTCCAAATGGATAAAAACGAGCTTTCCAAACAATACCCGTAAAATTAGTGATTTTTTAAATATTTATTTTTCTCATAGACCAAATGGCTTATTTACTTTGTATACAAGGTGGAGCACTGGAACGCCCGATTTTAATAATTAAATTATAATATGGAAATTATGTATTTTTAAGTATACATTCAAGATTGAATGAATACTAGAGAAAATATGGGGTTCGTCTTATAAAAGTAATTGTTAAATAATAAATAACTTTTAATTTAGTTTGTTTATAATTTAAAATACATTATAAATTAACTTTTATTCATTTTTTATTTTATAATTGAATAATTTTATAACTGAAAGTTTAATATCGGCCGTTTCAAATACCTATCCTAAATTCATATAGAAGTTGGCCGTTGAAAACTTTCAATTTTATTAAAATTTGCCAAATTTGTTTCATTTAGCTAAGTATAACTTTTTCAATATAACTAAAATCACAGTTAAAATTTTTAACAGTAATTTTAATTCTCTTTATTTTTATATGTATTTTATGAAAATCTAATCAAACCCCAAACTATAAGAACTATTCGAACGTAGCAACAAGCGCATATAAAATTATTCTTTTTCAATTTTCAAAAATGTTCCAGAACGTCTGTATCCTTTAAACCTTTATAAATTGAAACATTTTAAAATCTACTTCAAAATCAAAAATATAAAAATGTCTCAAGAACTTTTATTTTTTGAGTAATTGGTGGGAAAAGCCAAAATTTGTAAAATTTCCGTTAAAACTTTTCAATTTCTTTTTTTCTAATTTTTCCATATAAAAAATCGCATCGAAGCGCTTTTTCTAGTGTTGTTAAAATTTTAAATTACAAATAAGACGTGACTACCGTCTCAAGTATAGGTTTCATTCCCTTGGCCATATTTAAACCACCTTTGTTACTGTCACAACCTATACGTCAAACGGCATGTACATACCCTTAAGGCATCCTCGGGGAAATCATTAACTACCACTGGTTTGTTGTTGATTACCATGCCACTTATATTCCCTAGACGTGTCTACCGCAATCATATTTATTATAGAAATTGGCATAATATTAATTGCTGTTTCAAGAATACACAATTGTATTAAGTTTGCGGCTCTGTATAGGAACAGTCCGCTTAAATCATTTAAAATATCTCGAATCCCAGGTAAGTTTGTAATATACATATTTATACTAATGTTTCATAGTTATCTTATTATAATAAATTATTTATAATGATTAATATTTAATATTAATTATATTTAATATTGAAATTTCCTAATTTTGAAATTGTCCTAATTACTTTTAATACTTTTCTCAATACTAAATCATATTTATAATTGCTTACTTAATTTATATTTGTATTATTATTTTATTTTATGTAAATATTGAAAATGCTGCAATTTACATTTTATTTTTGGCTTGTTGTGTTAATAAATAAATAGTAATTATAATAATAATAATGACTTGCAATATGAATTAAAAATTCAATTTATAACAAAACCATACAAAAATTTTTATTGAGGCACAGACACCTCTATGATATTATACATTCGTTGTTTGTCTCATTAAATCAAGGATAGAATTTTATTTGTAGCAAATATAACAGTTATTTAATTTTTAAATATGTAATGTTTACTTTTGAAGAAGTTACAAAAAATTGTAATAAAATAAAATAACTGAGTAATTGAATTTTGAATTTAGAGCATAAAATTATTCCCTTCTTTGGTAACAAAACTTGTTACTATTATGAATTTTGTAATTTTAAATAAGAATCGTGTTATGAATTAATAATTATTCAACTAAGAGACTACATTTTTTTATACATGTTATAATATTACATTTATAGTTATGGTCAGGACTAGCAACGATGAATATTTGAGGGGTATAGACACCTCTTAGGACCACTACTTAAATTATTATTATCTGTAGCTTGTCCTTTTTTAAATCATTATTTATTTTACTTAATTCTACTTATTAATTAAATTTTTTGAAAAAGACTATTCAAAACAAATTATTTGTGAGGTTAAACGAGTTTTTACTAAAGAGAAATAAAAAAGTCGTTAAAATGTTTACATAGACTTTTATTGTAAAATTATTAATGACCCCACAACAAATGTTTGCGCAAAACCTTACAACCCTTTAAGTCAACTTTAATTCATACAGATCAAAATTTTTAACATGAGAGTAATGCCAAATATTCATTAGCTTTTAGGACTTCAGAAAACAGGATAATAACTTGTAAATGAAAGGAAAAATGTATAATGTAAACAAAGATTTTTCAGTTTTATAGATTATGATGAATAATAAGAAGAAAAATGTGTAGTAATTATAGATAATTACTATAAACAATATGATCTATTGTAAATAATAAATCATAATATTTAACATTCTCAAATTAACACCCTTACTATAATAATGAACAATTTTATACAATGATACTTTATAAGAAGGGGGCTAAGAGAGAAGTGATACGCATATTAGTAATTAAAGCAATAAAAATAATTAATTGTGAAAGTCATTGAATAAATAAAAGATACGATATTAACAGTGAAGCAGTTCATTACCATAACCTCGTCTGTACAATAAAAATTTCCATTTAAAAATATAAAACAATGATACAGAAGTATATACTTTTTAATATTTTTATTTTATATGGCTTTGTTTTGAGTGATAGTTTAAATACTTGTAGATTTAACAAATATATGCTTTATTACTTAAAAACAAAAGATGTTTATTTCGATAAAATGTTTTTATGCGAACCGTATTTTTATGAAAATTTAATAGAATACGAAGAAGACTTAAGATCTATAGGAAACGCCGTTTTACATATGGTGAATTATTTAAATTACAATCATCATGAGTTTGACAAATCACAAGGATTATTAAATTTAAATTTATATTTGAATAATAATCTTGGAACATTAATGCTAAGAACATATGATGGAGTAAATAATACTTTTTATACAGGAAATAATGAAAAAAATATATTAATTTCAGAATTAAAAAAAGCAAATAACAAATTAGTTGAAAGTATTACTTTGAGCATAAAATACGATTGTAAATTAAATAATACTAAAGCAAATACACCTTTTGTATTTCTTCGTGATCCTTTGGAAGAGCTCGATGAGTTGAATTATCTTTTACCTGAATCATGGAATTTAGATGCCACCAATTGTTTTTTCAACAAATCAGTGATGGACACATTCAATACTTTAGATCAAAGTGTCATCGATTTAAATTTCTTAACAAGTCAATTATGGTTGATTCCTTCATACTATCAAATACTTCAACCTAAATATATTTTATTTTACGATCTCTTTTCAAACAAGTTTTATGAAAATTCTCTAAACATGCTAAGAAGTATTATTTTAAAAGAAAACTTGGTTGATAATAAGGCAGCAAATATGATAATATTATTTAATATGGCTCAACGAGTCTTCGATACAACCTGCTTAAAATCTTTTCATCAACAAGTTTTAGCAGCTATAGTTCATCCTGTTTATTCATGTATTGGTTCATATGTACAAATCGTCAAAAAAATATTCTATAATGGAGAAGACAAATTTGCTGACGTAAATACGAGGGCCGAAATTTACGAACAATACATTAATGACAAAGGACAGCTGATTATTAAGGCGTTTGAATTATTAATATCAGCAAATATATACACTGGAAACGCATATTACCATTTGAGTGCAACTTTGTTTGAATTTAAAAAATTTGTTGAATTTCCAAACAAAAAATATTTACAGACTATAAAACCCAAATGGATCAATACGATTTATAATCGATGTTTTAACGTTATGTCACTTAGTCTTTTAAAATTCGAAAATGATGATTCTATAGAAGTAAAAAACAAAGAGGATTTCGAAGAAATGGTACTTAAATTAGGAAGAATAATTGTTGAGGTTGAAAATTACGTAAAAACTATTCAAGAATTGAGTTTAAAATATGAATCATCATTTCGTTTATTCTCCCACAATTACATATTTCAACATACAATTGAATGTAACATAATAAAAAATAACAAACATGGTAAGCAGGTATAAAATTTTATTTAAGTGTTCTGAAAGTTGTTAGTTTTCAACTTTTAAATGTGTGTAATTTAGTATATTGTATTTCAGTTTTTAAAAACATATTCAGCTAAATTTTATGCGTTGAAGTAATATTTACTTTATAAAAGCGTTTTTTATCGTATTATTGATAACTTTCATTGCACGAAGTGTAAGATTTTATTTAGTGCATAATTTTTCTAGCCCTAGAAATAATTTATACAGATATAATTAATATTATTTTTATTTTAGGTTATCATTTATTTTTGAACAAAGAATCAACATTCAATAGAAATCAAACTATGCAAGGAAATAGTAAATATATACTTTAGTGTAATTTATAAATAAATTATATTAAAATATAATGTTCAATTAAATCAATTAAGTAAAATAAAATTTATGAATCTTGATATCAAATGGAAATATTTCTGATTTAAGTACTGCGCTCAAATCTACATTATATTATTACTTCTTAATCAATAGTATTATTTCAGGAATTTTTTTGATTCAAGTCAATATTCTAAATCTATTGTATTAACGCAGAATTAGATGAAAGTTTACGCATTAAAGATGAGTAAAAATAGTTGCAAAAAAGTTTTCATGGAAGCTAGTCAATTATAAATTTCTAAATATGCCCATGATTTCTTAAATAACTTATATGAAAGAAGACTATTTAAAATTATATTTTATTTATTTATACATTGACGTCATTATAACAATGAAATAAAAATTTTAAAAAACATGTACAGAATATAATAATTTCCGTTTAAAAATAATTATATGTATTATTAAAAAGCGTTATTACAAAGATCTCATTGTCATATTTAATTACTCCATGTTGACAGATTCTTATGATTAATCTCACAGAAGATCAAGTTTATACTTAGAGTTACAATGGTTTTTTACTTAAATAATTAATTTCAATCACATTTAGTAATATAATGTATGTGACCTATACAGTTGAGTGATAATTACACTTTAATTCTACCCTCCCTGGTTTTTAATACTTATAAAAAGGCATGTTATTTCTATTATACACCACAAAGAAAAAAAGTAGTTAACTTGGCCACACTCTACAAAAACTTTATCTCAAGAACTTTACATAGAAATTAACAAAAACAACATGAATCGAATTTATTTTGTAAGTAAAATACTATTTAAATTAAACAACGCTATATAAATGTCTAATAATGAATAATTGATATTTAAAATATATTTATTATTTTGTTTTATATAAATTTCAAATTATTTTTATAAATCATATTTGTAGTATGACTTTCAGGGTGCTTCTTTATAAAAAAAACACAAAATTATTCATAAAATAAAAAAAATATTGGTATATAATTTTTTTATTAGTTTCTTTTAATTCCAATATTTTTTCAATATCAACCAAGAAGTATTTTTTATGTTCATTAATTATATCTTACAAGATTGTAAACATTATTTTTTTCAAATGGTAACGTACATAATTGACTAGTTTATTAATTATATAATTATCCAATTAAGAACTTTTGGATCAGTATTTCAAAAGTTCTAAACAATTTAAATATATGGTTGGAGGTTAGGCGTGAAAGCTGTTAAATTCAGATATTTTTGACCTCACTTCTCTTCCCGCTTAGGTATAATAATGTTAATAACTTCTGTAATATTGCTCTAAAAGTTATTATTGACTAAAAATTTCGTTAATTTAATCAATATATAATAAATAAACTAGTTAACTATATATGTTACCATTTGAAAAAAAAATGTTTACATGTTTGTAAGATATACGATATGAGCATAAAAAATCCTTCATGATTGATTATTAAAACCAACAAAAATATTATTTTTATTTTCGATTAATTAAGTGGTTCTTGATAAAAGAATCATTCTGTATGTTATCATACTCGATTATCGATATTCTTTCAGAATAAACCCTCAGATATTATTTTACACTTTATTAACAACATTTTGACGACATACTAGTTAAAAAACGTTGATATATTTTTATCCAATTCACAATTATTTTATCAGACAAAGTTGACTTCATTCGTTATAGCTTTTTCAAATTTAAAAGTTAATTACCTATAGCTGGAATAACTAAAAGATAAACATTTTTTAGTATAAAGTTAGAAATTATAAGCTTTAACGATTTTTTAAAATACATACATACAGTTTTGAACAAAAGTAGAATATATTTTACATAATATAAATTATATTTCACGGTTCTCAGCGTAAAAAAAATGTATGTTTTAAAAGACAATTCGAAAATTTTAAAAACACATTACTTAAACTTTGTGTTTTAGGTTACATTTATAGTGTTTGCTATTGCTGTTCACTCATTTGCATTACCGCAATTCCCACCAATGCCGTCTGAAATATCATCAGGATTTCCGTCAATGCCATCATTACCTGAACGTGGAATGATGGGTGACCACTCTATGCCCCATATGCCAGGAATGAGCATTGAAAAATTAAAAGATTTGAATCCAGTTAATAGAATGAGACGTGGATTCGAAAAAAATCAGGACTAACACTGAATGAAAAGTCAAATTATTTTGAATCATTACAAAGTTTTAAGTCTTTTAAACAAGAAAATTATAAAATTTAAATCGCTATAAAAAAATTAATTAAATTTTTTTTTAATACAGCAATAAAGCAAAGGTTTAATACATTTTTTTTTTATTTATCATACCTAATAATCAGGCAGGATTTTTAAACGACAATTGGAATACCCAAATCAATTTAACAGTTCCATTTATTTATATAGTTAGACTTTTAAAAATACATATTCTGTGGTTAGATAAAAAATGTGCTAACAATTTTTGGCCTTTAAACTTATCATTATATCATTAATATGAAATTAAATAAAAATTTTCAAAATATATTCATATCTTATATAGTTAATTTTAAAAAATCAGTTATTAATTATACTTATCCCAACTTAATACTAGCTATAATCTGAAAAAATTTTCTAATTAAATTCTAAAAAATTATTATTTTAATCAAGTTATAAGAGTTTTAACAACAATAAAAAAGTATTTATTAGTTAAAAAAAAGTTATTTAAATAGTTTAAAATGAATTCAGTAATGTTAAATTTCATTCCTATATATATATATATATATTAAAAAGCATTGACTTTATTCTATTTAAATATTAGCAGCTCATTAGACAATAGCATAATGATCCAGGATTTAAAATGGTGTGAAAAAATTATTATTACAATATTGAACTTTAATAAGAAATATGTTTGACCATTTATAAATATAAAAAACCATTTATAAAATATTTTTTATATTTATAAAATTGTCAACTATTAGAGTTATGAATTTAAAATGTATGATGAAAATAATGAGCCGTTTTATTTACTATTATCCTTTCTATTGTTACTCGATTTCTTTATTTAGAATACTAATAAATAGTATATAATTAAAAAGCTTACAAAATGAGCTTTTAAAATATATATTTTTAAATTATCAAAATAGTTAATATTCAAAAAATTGCTTATGAGGTAGAGCACTCAAATATTATTCATTTATTATATAAAGACACATAATAGTGTTTAGTAATTTTCAGCTGCAGATAAATTTTCTAACAAAACCAATCGATAAGAAAATAAAATATCACATTTTACTTTTTTTATAATCTCCATAAAATAACTTGATTTTGCTATAATAATTTCATGATATTTCAAGATTAACTCAAAAAACCGTCTTGTTTCTACTTTATTTGTAATTATATAAAATATTTTAGTATAATAAAGAAAACAAAATAAAAATTAGTCAAAATGAGTTTTATAATTTCCAATGATTTTAGCTACTAACAAGAATTAAAAGAAGTATCACATTTATAATATGTATTTTTTACAAATCTAATTGTCCAACAGTTAATTTATTTAATTAAAAATTCAATTTTTCATCAGTAATTATTTTAACTTATGGTTTTTTCTTTAATTAAAAGAGAAAACTTCAAATAAACTTTACAGTAAAATATAGACGTAGTTTTAATTTACTTAATGCGATCAAAATTAATAATTTGATATTGTAGGAATCTACAGCTCATTTTTTATTTTTTAATGAATTAAATATAACAGTGCTGAAAGTGTATTTTTTACTAATATACCAACTAATAATATAAAGATTAAGACATATAAATAATATTATACATATATTTAAGCAAACAAATTTATTAATGCTGCCTTTATCTAAATGAAAATGATGTTATAAATTATTATATATAACAAATTGTAATGATTCTACTTTTTCTTTTTTGATCCACCCATTTCTTCCAGCTGTTCTTTTAATGATTGAAGTTCATTGTCAGGTATATATTTTAATGTCTCGTGTTCCTCTGTATGTGGATGAATAGATACTGAAACTCCAACAGGCAGAGAATATTCAATAACTTCAATAAGCAAAGATAGCTTATTTGAAGGTACATCAACAACCTAAACATTTATTAAGAGATAAGAAAGTCTACAATAAGTTGATAATTATTTTATGCAGTTTCTAACCTGAATATTTCTTTCATAAACATTAAGGTTATATTGGGTTTCTACATTTTCACTATTTGGAACTAATCTCTTAACATTGATAATTTTTGGTGGTAATGCCCAACTGAAAAAAAAAATGTTACAAACAAAAACTAGCAAAACATGTTTATAATTATAATTTTGTAAAGGACTATTTCAAATACATAGTAATTGGTTTATAATAAACCACTTGATTACTCTGAAAATAAATGCAATTAAAAAAAAAAAAATGTTAAATGATGTTAAGATCAAAACTTACCCATTAGATACTTCAATATCCATATTTTCTGCTGTGGCATGAACAAATTTTTGAAATGACTCTAAAACAGCAAAGTCATACCCTTTTATCTGTACATTGATTTCTTCATATTCTGGAATATCAGGCTTTAGTCTGTCCAAATAATCTGGTTCATAAATACTGCTTAAACAACGAGTTCCAACACAAATATATAATTTTGGTTTATTATTCATTTTAGTTTGAGAAAACTTCATAAAATGTCGAATCTAAAAATATTGATAAATTCATTATGTTGACACTACAATTAAATTCAGTTTAAGAACAATTTTTCTTGAAACTACGTTAAATTAAGTAATATATTGTACTTACCAAATTTCTTGCTATAAGCATTTTGTAAGTTTATATCTTAATAAATATACCTTATATAAAAACGATAGCACTCGAACCAACGTTAAAGTATTCTTTATAAATTTTACAAAAGAAATAAAAATTAAAAAATATTTTAAATGCACTAAAAAATATAAATTATAATGATTACATTTTTTTTTCTCTGTTGTGTTTATTATCTGTTGTCATCTATTGATAACAACTATTATGATAACTGTTATTAAAATAGATTATCTCATTAAATTTAAATAAATAAATGGTTTCAATAAATTATGATCAACTAGGACTTAATAAAATATGATTTAATATCCAATATTTATCAAATTAATGATGATGATAATCGAACAATTTTTTTCAATTATTTATGCCTATATTTTAGGTATAGTCATATAGGAAGGAGTTAAGAACCACTTTATCAAACCATGCTTAAAAAATCTAAATTTTTATGTGTTAATTATAAACATTTTGCAGCTTTTAATATCAATCCTATATTTATATTAAATTTAATTAAAAGTAAAAGGACTGTCCTTTCCAAAAAAAATGTCTTAGCTATCAGTAGTTTATCATAAATTACAATTTCAAATTCATGACTAAAAATAATAATTAACTAACAAAGTTAACTCTCATTCTTTTTTTTCTTTTTATTATATTTATACATTTATATGTTTCCCATTAAGGTAACAAAAAATACAAGTACTTTATAATTTATTATAATTTCTCCTATATTTTTTTATTTAAAAATACAAAAAATAACAATTAAATCAGTTAAAACTTTAAGGCAACCAAATAATTTAACTGTAAAATTATGAAATTTAATATTAACAAAAAAAAAATAACAATCATATATAATGTCGAATATGTGTCTATTTCTTATTTACTAATGAGTTTAATACTGAACATAAGGAATCACGAAAATTTAAAATGACTTCATCTGACTCTTCAGTGATTTCATTATGGCCATATGTTTTCATAAGGTAATCTACTAAACTCCTAATAATTTGTCTTAACTCCATTAAATTTTGCCAATCACTAAAAAAAATATTTGATATGAATTTAAATTATGTTAACTTTTTAAAATTGGAAATAGAAAAATTTGTTTTGTAATTACCCTTTGGAACATAATAAATTGATTCGTTTCTTGTTTTTTAAATAAATAATACAATTATTGACACCATCCTAAATTAAAACAAAAAAATAATATATTATATTAGTTATAAAATAAAATAAATTAATTTTAAATTAAACTTAATTATAAAATAAGCTTTTCCTGATTTGTTATGAAACTATAAATCTTACATGTTTAAATGTCACTGGACCATTAAAAAATAATACTGCTAATATTGGATGAATGTAGGTGGTTTTATTTAACATTGCCATATCATGGTCTAGAGTTCTTCCTTCTCTATAGTAAGTTAACAACTCATTTTCCTGTGCTTTATTATAATTTACTGATTCTGAGTGCATTATAACTTTAATACCAGTACTGAAATTTAGTAAAACATAGACATTTTTTTATTGATATCAATAATTGACTTATATTACTCATTAATAAAAGTTGAACTTCTTTGTCCATTTGAACGCATAAAAAATCGTTTAAACACTAAATTTCCAAAACCAGAAACCAATACGGCTGGAAGTAATAAATCTATTGAATTTAATGAATTAACATCACAGTCAATTATGCTATTATTATCTATTAACATACTATTGAATAGATTTTGAATAAATAACTTTCTCAATCCTGTAAATTATAATATGATTTTAATTCTGTATTTTTCAAATTTTTTAATAATTTTTTATGTCATAATTTATTTATGCAATTTAAAATACAGAAAAATGATTCATTCAAGGAATTTAAACAAAATTGACATAAAGATTATTAAAACATTATATTAAACATAGTATGATTTCTAATAATTAAAAATATTTTAAAATATTAACAAAAATAATTGACTTACTAAAAATTAGTACAAGATTTGCTTCTGATAAAAAATTTTCTTTGCAAAAATCAATTGACTCCATCTTGTTTAAACTCTGAATTTTATTCCATTTAGAATATATTCTAGCTACAGCTAAATGATCACTATTTTCTGAATACTTTTTCTTTATCATTCTTGATTCGACTGATGTTGCATCTTTAAAAATATTTATATTACTTGATAAGTATGTTATAATTGTAAGTGTTGAGTCAAGACATCTAAAAGTTAACAATTTTTTTTTAATTTGTTGATTACATATTATTATATATACATTAATATATATTTTTTTTACTTGAAAAAAACTGAATTTACAAGAGCTTTTGATAAAGATGGATCAAAAGGGAAAGCTGCAATTCGTTTTCCAAGTGCTGTTAAACCTTCTTCTTTGTCTAAAGCACCAAGAAGTTTTAACTCTGCAACTGCTCCATCAATATTTTCTAAATTTGGAGGATTTAAAAGCTTGGACAATACTGACCTAGCTTTTTCATTACTATGTATCTATAATTAATATTTTATCTTATTAATCAACTAATTTTATTTTTCTAAAAGCTAACAGTACTTTTAAATTGAGAACAGTATGCTCAAGAGGAGTCATTTGAATTTCAGGAATTGGATACTCAGAGCATTGATTAAAACGCTCTAAGGAAAATAAATGATAACATTCACCAGGTTGAGTTCTACCAGCTCTGCCTCTTCTTTGAATTGCATTAGCTTGAGAAACCCAACTTCTATCTAAATATTTAATTCCTTTGTTTGCACTCCAACTAAAAATTAATATTTGTATTTCAAACCTTAATGTATATTACAAATAAGTCGTAATAAGTTATTTATAAATAAAAAATCAATAGCTTGAAGCTAGAAAAATCTATTTCACATTTTAGAAATATGCTACATAATCGAATTTATAAAAATGAATATGTAACAAGTAATATTTATTTAATTAAAAATTATTTCATAAAAAAATTTATTAGAATAAATATTGAATCTAGCAGGATTATTCGTATTAAAATGCTTTAAAAATAAAATAACTACTCAGAATTGATGAAAAATATGATGTATACTTAAATAATACTTTTATAATTAAAAAATAGCATAAAATCAATGGCTCATAAAATATGTTTGACATTTTAATAAAATAAAATTATTACCTTGAGACATTTTGCATACCAGTGTCCACTACATAAACAATATCATTGATTGTTATACTTGTTTCTGCTATATTTGTTGCCAATACAACTTTTCGTTTGCCCTCTTTTGCTGGTTTCATAATTTCTATTTGTTTTTCTGGTGTAAGCTTAGAATGAGCAAACTTAATTTCTAGACTATTTAAACAATTTTGAAGTATTTTGCTCACCTTAAATATTGAAATTATAAGAAATTAAACAATAAGAACATTATACAAATATAATAATAAATAAATAATAGATTAAGTTTATTCTATAATAATAATAGCATTTAAATTTACATCTATAAACTTACATCTATTATATCTTGCCATCCTGAAATAAAACATAAAATTGCTCCAGGAGGTTTTCTTTTGTCAATCCAGTTTATAACTTTAGCTACTAAAATTGGATTCCAAAAAGGTCGGCCATTATCTTGTTCAACAGTTGATTGCTGACCGATACCTAGTTCTTTCAAAAAAATTTCCTAAACAAATACTTTGATTGTAATTATGTTATTAAAAACAATATGTATGTGCAGCATACCGATAAAAAATTAATTTTTACAGGATAGGTTGCTCCTGGTATTGAAATAGATTTAGCATTATTTCCATAATATCTTTGAAAATGTTTAGCATCTAAAGTAGCACTCATAATGATAAGCTTTAGATTTTTATTAAGTTTCAATGCATTTTTAGTCAGCATTAACAGTATTTCTGTATTTATATCTTGTTCATGAGCTTCATCAATAATAACATGTGAAAATTCTTTTAGTTCTGGATCAGTTTGCAATTTTTGGAGTAATATACCACTTGAGGCAAAAACAATAGAACCTGGTTTCTTTGGAAGTATTTGATTCAGTCTTACTTGATAACCAACAACATCACCTAACTGTAATTTTTATTAAACAGTGATATACATATTTAAAACTAACAGACATAATAATGACTAACAAAAACTATGAACAAATTATAAATAAATTATTTTTTGAGTAACAAATATTTACTCATAAATTAAAACTAGATTATTAGTCTTGTCAAAAATCAAGTTCTAAATTTTTTTTTAAATAATCAAACCTAAAGGTTAAAATTTAAAAAATCTAATTAAATAAAAACTAAAATATTACTAATTCTGATCGTTCATCGGCTACACGTTGAGCAAGTGTTATTGCGCTAATTCGTCTAGGCTGTGTGATATAAATATTACAATCAGCTCCTTTTTTGTCTTCACTCCATTGCTCTATTATAAATTGAGGTACTCGAGTACTTTTTCCACACCCAGGTTCACCCTTTATAATTGTTACTTGGTTATTTTGAATAATTTCTAAAATTGATTCTCTATAAAATTTAAATTAATATTAATAACAATTCTAGCTTTTTAATTGTTTATATTTAACTTACTTATAATCATCTATTGGTAATTTTAATATTTTTATAGATTTTTTCATATATTTATTATACAATTGCTTATTTCTTAGATTATAATCAGTGTGTGAAAATTTGGGTAAAACAAAAAGAGATTCATCTAATTACAAAAATTAGTTAAAATATCATAATCAATAATTAAAAATACAATAAATATTAGACAGAATTTACAGAGTGGCACAAATCATAATAAAGACCATAAATTTAAAAAAACTTAATAACTTATTACAAATTGATCTTCAATAGAATTTTCTATAGCCGTAGATGTTCAAAATAAATTAGTACTTTTTAACACAAACTATATCCAAATATAAAATAATAATTTAAGCATAACATACCCTCAGATAAATTATCTATAACATTTTCATTAGTGTCTTCATTTATCACGGGTAAAACTTCCTAAAAAATAAGTGTGATTATTAATTTTTTTTCTTATAGAAGATCTTTGAGACTCAGTTGAAAAGATATTTTAACAATGTTTATATATATTAAAATTTAGTAAGAAAATACTTGTATTTTTTGTTTATAGTGGTTTTTGGTAAAAAATATAAAACTATTGTACCTATTCATATTAATGACTAAAAAAATAATTCTCATATTTTAATAGTTTACACTTAAATACATACCTAAGATTATAATAACATAACTTAAGTTATACATAAGAAATATTTTAACAACTCTCTTTAAACAAAAAACAAATCTTTATCATTATATTAATTATTTAAGAGAATATTAGTGCTATATCGCTTCCATAACTTTGTAATTATAGAATTAATAATAGAGTATAAACTTCATAATAAAAAAGGTATACAATATGAATTTATTAATTTCAAAAAAAATTAATATATTTATATTAATTAATATATTTTTATTAAAATAAAAAAATAATCAAAAAAATGTTATTAATAAAAAAACCCAGCACAGGGGGGTCGCGGCATAGTGGTGACGTAGCATAGATGGATCAAGTATAATGATATCTGACAGTGATTAAAATCACTATCATAAAAAACGCTTTGATGCAAATCTTTAGATAGTGTTTAATTTTTAAAAATTTGTGTATTATTCCAAAAGCTACATGATCTGCTAGTTCATTATTAATATCTTAATTAAGATAAAGTATGTCGAATGAAAAAGGGATTATTAAAAAATATTATTTCTCATAAAAAAATAATGTTGATCCATACACTTTTCAATATGTCATAGCATTATAAAGTTAAAAATGTAAAAAACAAAATTTTCACATAATAATAGCATTCGGTAGCTATTTTCACCGTGAAGATAAAATAAAGTCCGAAATTTTTTTTTCGCATAATAAAGTAGATTACATTAACTTTAATTTAAGATATAAATAAAAGTGTCAGACTTTCCGGAACAGTTTCAAAATTTAAGTTGTAAAAGTAAATTTTTTGTGAAAGAGTTGTCATTTTAAATCCCCCCCTGTGGGCAGGTAAAGGGTCAGATATAAAAAAAATATATACCAAATGATAGGTAAAGACATCATGCATCTATAAAAAAAAAATTATATTGATCCATACATCTTTCAAAAAGTTATAGCATTATAAAGTTAAAAATATAAAAAAGAATTTTTTTACAAAAATCGTATTTTTTTTATAAACTTTGATGTCTGTTTTCACCATGAAGATAAAATAAAGTCCGAAATTTTTTTTTTCCATAATAAAGTATATTACATTAGCTTTAATTTAAGATATATATAAAAGTGTCAGACTTTCCGAAACACTTTCAAAATTTAAGTTGAAAAAGTTCTACTTTTTACATGCATTTTTTAGATTTGAACCCCCCTCGTACATAAGGAAATAGTCCGATTTAAAAAAAACAGTATGTCAAATGAAAGATGTATATGAATACTACTCCTCATAAAAAAATTGTACTGATCCATACATTTTTCAAAAAGTTATAGCATAATAAAGTTAAAAATGTAAAATACAAAATCGAAAATTTTCACACAAAAATAGCATTCGGTAGCCATTTTCACCGTGAAGATAAAATAAAGTCCGAAATTTTTTTTTTGCATAATAAAGAACATTACATTAGCTTTAATTTAAGATATATATAAAAGTGTCAGACCTTCCGGAACATTTTCAAAAGTTAAGTTGAAAAAGTTAATTTTTTGTGAAAAAGTTGTCATTTTAAATCCCCCCTTGTGGGCAGGTTAAGGGTTAAATTTATGAAAAAAATATACCAAATGAAAGGTAATGATATTATGCATCTATATAAAAAAGAATTATATTGATATGTTTATTTTTAAAAAAGTTATGGCACTTTTAAGTAAAAAAAATTGAAAAAATTTCGAAAATTAGTGATTTTTAAATTCGTAATTTTTTTGGAGGTTTCCCCCATTTACGGGGAACGAGGGACTTTTTTTCAATTTTTGAGGGTAATGTCTTCAACTAGATACAATTTGTGAACTTTTGACGTATCATTGAAAGAAATCGGTTCGGTGAGAGCTGAGAAAAAGTGGTAACAGACACAAAAAAAAAAAAAAAAACACATCTTAGTAAAACCAATACCTTCTCAGCTTCGCATCGAAGCTAAAAGTAGACTCTATAATTTATTTTTAACAAAAAATATGTATTTACTAACTTGTCTATATTTTTTAAATAAATTTGAAATTAGTATGATGTCTTTTTCATTTAAATCTATTGATGTTACTGGAGAATGGGCAATATCTAAACGTTGCTTTTCTGTTACCAGAATAGGTTTTCCTTTTTTGTCAAGTTGATTCATTTCCTTAAAAAATTACAGCTTATAAAACATGGTTATTATTTTTAAATGCTTTAAAATAGACTGATAATTATTTAACATAAAAAATGTTTGAAAATTTAAAAAAAAAAGAAAATTTTTAAAGATTTAACGCATAAGATAATGTCTTACTTGGAGCCATTTTATTGCTTTTAATGATACAATTTCTGCAGCTTTTGTTTTGGATATGGCAGCACTTGTGAAGGCAATATGATTTGGCCAATTAATATTCAACTGACAATTCCACTCATTCTTTTTCTTTTGAAAGCTAAAACTATGTCCTTTTTTCACTTGTGATGAACGCTCAACTTGATTAAAATAATTTGATACTACATTCCGTGGTGATGTGAATGTTCTTCTTAACTTTTTTATGTCTAGTTAATACAAATAAAGATGTATCAGTTGTTTTACATTAAAACATTCACATCTTTTTTTACCTTCTTCCGAAATTATATAGGGCTCTGTAATTATAGATGTTTGAGGAACAGCAAGTTTTCTAATAAATCTAAAAATGATAGTAAATTAATGATTACATATAGTTCAATATAATTTTATGAATAATAATGTTAATGAAAAAAGGATAAAATCTCTAAATATCGCATATTATGTTAACTTACAAAGTTGATGGTACCCTATAAAATTTTCTTACACCTATTAAAGTTTGAATGCACAACATTTTAAGAATGTTAATAATAATTACTAATATTTAATAAAATAAAAAAAGTTCATTTTACTTGAATGAACAAAAATTTAATAGTAAATTTTTATCACAATCATGCCGGGATACTACTAATCAATTTAAGATAAGAGATATCACTAGTTCTTTTTTCACTAAATTGATACTAACTCGTGTAATTTATGTAACACTTATTCTAACATAAAGTAATATTACTGTATGGTTCAAAATATGACATACTTGCGAACATATACATTTTGAATTACTAGAATATCAGTACTAGATCATTTGATAAAATTAAAGTAAAAATTGGTTTATTTTTCATTGTATCAAGAAAAATAAAAACACTTGAGTACATTAATAAAATATTAATCAGAAAATTATAACTTTATATTTATAAAAATAATATTCACACACTCATCAACAATACTCTCTCGTACAATATTTAAAAAAAATTGAGTATCAATAAAAATAATAGAAATTTAGTCTGTTGAATAAGTATAGATACAATCAATTTATTATAAAATTTATGTATTTAATATTAACTGAAAATTATACAATTTGTGATGAATTTATTTCTTGACTAAGAATATAATTTTGATCTCTAATCCACAGTTGCTCACAAATTACATTTAATGTAAAATATGTAAGATCGATTTCATTTTGATCGTAATTACCAACAGTTTTATTTATTTTGAGAATGTTTATTTTTTGAGTGGCTTCAAACTCCTCAATGTCAGAAACTGTAACTTTTGCAGTAAAATCACCAGGACAATATCTAATTAAAAAAATGTATAATTTATAAATATAATTTTAATTAATTTTAATACAATAAAAATACATTACTTAGTTCCAATCACAATAGGAGCAGGATTACTTTTATGATTCATAAATGTAGGAAGATTTGTTGAAATATTATCTAATCCACTTGGATCGTTAAATGAAAATATGAATATTATTGCATCAGTTTCTTCAGTACAAGCCTAAAATTATGAACATTAAAAATAAAATTCCAAATATTATCCAGCATTATACTTACTGGCAATATATGACCAAACTTCTTTAAATCCCTATCACCTGTATCCCAGCATTGAAGTCTAAATAAAATTGTTCTATCCCATACTTTAGCAGGCCAGTAAATATTAGTTTTACGAATTCCTCGTGTTTCTATATACTCTTCATTAATTTCTGGAGCTCCTGCTAACCTAGCAATTGTGGCAGATTTTCCTGTTCCACTTTTACCAACAAAAAATAGCTTGTAAGATACTTCTTCAACATTTGGTAACAAAGGCCGCTCTAATATTCCTTGAGAGTAAAGTAAAAAATTTGAAAAAACTATTTATAGAAAGAACAAAAAATTACCAAATAGCTTTCTTCCATTATTTTGTGGATTGTAAAAATGTTGCATGATAGTTTTACCTTCAGCTGTATTTTGCCAATCAAGTTTTACAATAGTACCCATCATTTTTCTAAGTATAAGATAAAATAACCTAATTAGTGAAATTATTACCATTTAACAGCTGCATTCTTAAACAATACTTATTTTCAAGTTAATAAAAATTTCTTCTATAAATTATTTTGGACATAATAATAGTAGTTAATAATTTAAGGTGAAAAGTGGTTAGCTAGTCTTTTTTAATATGAATACGAGCATTTTCTTGGTAAAACAGATATACACATTTATTTTTACCTTGTTAGTATTATCTTATTCAAAGCTGTACATGGTTCATATTCTTAATTGCTCAATCCATTTCTGTTCTTACAGTTTTTACACAATTATAATGGAATCATTTTAATTAATAATTTGCATATTAATATAAATCTTTAATTAGCTTATAACTCATGGTAAAATTTTAATAATTTGATTTAAATATAAAATTGAAATTNTTTAATAATAAAACATATATTTTAAATAAGTGGCGCCCTCTAGCGGTGTATTTGAGTTTTATATGTGATAAGGAATTGCTATGTAGGAATTGCTAACTTCACAGTCGTGTAAATTCAAATTATATATAGATGTTTACATATAACACATGTACTCTTAGATTGTAAANTATTTATCCAATCATGAATTATATGTGATTTGATAACGTGATAGTACTTATGGTGTATCAACAGGTTGGGTACTTAATATATACATTTTTAAAGTAAAAAGCACTGTCTTTTATTCAAATAGAATACTAATTAGCGTTATATGAAGAATGTCTAAGCATTATTTTAGTAGGACAAAAAATACATTATGATTGAAGAGTCCAACACAATAATCAGTTGCCAACACTTTTTTCGAAACATATGTTTTTGATTTTCCTTACGGAGTATAATTTTAAATTAAAAACTTACCAAGTATGGCAGATGGAAAGGAGAGAATTTAGAAAAAAAATAACAAAATTCAGATCTTCTCGCAAGATTAATAGGAAATTGTGACAAAATCTGTTTCATGTCTCATTTAAAAACTGACCAACTGTTAAGTGATACGAACAAAAGAAACATTGTTGCTCGTAAAATTAGAATTGAAGTTTATTAACTAAAGAAATAGCAAACTTGGCCACAATGTAAATATCACTACTTTAACAGACCAATATATTAATAATATATTATAATATATATGGGAAGAGGGTAGGAACCTAGTCATTTGTGACGTCCAATAGCGTAACACAGAAAGGTACTAATCGTAAGTTAGTCCATGTCATAGTGTTAGTTAATAGAATTTAAGTAACTTATTATCGGCTCTGGTTAAAGCAAATTACTTGAGTTCTTAATAAATTGGGAGAACTGATGTAAAACAAAAATTGTGTTGTACGAATAAAGTCGCTAACAAACAACAATAATAAATTCCAATCCTAGCGACGCATTTGTCGGCAGTTACAGTGATCTTTGATAAACTTTAATTAAAATTGTAATGCAGTTACACATTAAACATACAACATGAGTTATTCATTAAATGAAAGAACGACTCCTTTGTAACGGCTCCATGACATGGTATTGAACCGCAGCCGTCAGTATACAATCTGGCGGCGGTTAGATATCTCTCACAATATTTTCGGTACGACATGTCACGACCGATATCCACTTCTTGGACAACGCAACCATTTCTTGATCGCGTTGTCTTATTTTTTGCCGATTGTTGGGCAGACGACGAATGTTGTTTCTTAAAGTAAAACATTGTCTCATGAATCCCTGGTACAGATTTTTCATTCATTTTGGCGTCTAACGTAGCACTTCACCTCTAACATCTAATGGAAATTGTGTTGCCTATAAAAATCTCCTAATGTAATAGTCATTTCTTTAGATATTAAAATAAGTATGCTCTCGTTTGCAGTTGTGGCCATAAAAAGTCAACTATGTTGAACTTCTAACTATTTTATTAATGATTTTTATAATTGTAATATTTCATCATACCAGCATATAAATAAATTTACTTACATTTCATTATTTATAAATCCAGTACGGTTATGTGTAAAAGAGTATAGACTAAAAAATTTATTTATTTGAACGCATTTAAAAGAGCAAACATAAGGTTTAGTCCTCTCGCGCTTGTTATCAATAATTGATTTTTAGACGAAAAACAATATAATATATTGTTTTTATTATATTTTTATATTTTTATATTATATATTGTATAATCAAATTAACTAAAAAATTGTAGATTTTTTTTTAACTAGTGCGTGTTTAACAAAATAATTATTATTGTCAAACATTGGCACAAACTTGTATACTCCTTCAAAGCGGGTGTATTAATAAATTGTTCTGTAGGTTAGTTATTATAAAAATTAATGAAGAAATTAATTCAAGGTTGTTTAAAAATAGTAAATGTGTTAATGTTGTAATAATTTATGAAATATATAATATTTGATCATATCGATAAAAATAGTTGCGGGTTTTTTATGTTTTTTCATAAAAATATGACTTATCATATCTTACCTAACTGTTCAAGAGTCTTAGAGTACTTTTTTGTAAGTGGTATTTTTTAATAAGAACCTACAGTATTCCAAGTCAAATACATAGTCAGAATTGTATACTAGCTGAGAGACTAAGAGAAACTTTCACTTTTTCTTCGTTATACTAACAAGTTTTAACCTGATAATTATTATACAATTTTGACAATTTTTGGAGTTCAGAGCCTATGGATCCCCTCCATGCTCCGAGTATAAATGATGTTTATATTTTTTTCAATACCAACAATGTTTACAGTTTGTTTCTACTTCACAAAACGCTTCTCTTTAAAATTTATAACTATGTTGATAGTTTACTTAACACTTAAACTTATAGTTCAGATTTAGTAACGTTACATTTCGAAATTCAAAATGGATATTTTAAAAATATCTCGACTTTTTGTGTTATTTTCATTTATTCTCGCGAATTAGAAACCCACTTGGCTTCATTTCTAAGTCATGCCTTTGTTTTGTTTATCGTTACCATTTTTTAGCTTTGTATTTATACAAATATTGTTATATTTTCATCAAAAACGTAGCCAGTTGCTTTATTTTGACAACGAAAACAAACAAGTTATGAGTGAATGAATTCACATTATCATCTAGGCCCTGACGTATCAAACACCAATTGGTTTCTTCACCGCACCAAAATATTGGCATTGTTCATCATTGACAATGACAATTAGGACACAACGGTCGAGGCGACAATAAAATTTTATCGGCGCCAAAAAAAAGTCAATTCAGATCTCTTATATCGGCAATCGAATTCTCAGTGGTTCCCAAACATTGTGATTGCCACACTGAATAAGATTGGCTGCCGTAATATTTGTTTAACCAAACCTGACATTTTGGGCACAGACCATGCTCACGGCCACTAGTGAATTATAAGTGGTGCTCGCCAAAGGGATAATCGGTACATTTAGTAAGCTGATCGTAGTCGGTGCCCAGCTCGATCGGAATTCGCTCGTCGAGGTTCGTGTGTGTTTATATTGTTTTCTGACCATATTTCAGTGAGACATTCTTTGTTCAGAAATAAATCTAATTTTATTCTCCCAGAATAATATATATATATTTTTTTAGTTGACTTAATTGTCCTGCCTGTGTACCATGGCTGACCCAGACGTAGCGTGGTCGTTCGATGACTTTGAAGACACTTCGGCGGCGACAACCGACGCTGTCGAAGACACCGAGGAAACGGCACCTGCCGATCAACCGGCCAAACAAGTCGAGGCTCCCAAACCGCCCGCAGAATGGAGAAAAACTTACAAAAAATATGTGAGTACCAACATTTAATGATTATATTGAAAACGTGTTAACATAACGACAATTATTTTCTAACTGATAATTAAAAATAAATTTACTGGTACCAATCGTTATTTTTTCTTCGATCCAGACGAACATTTTTACCTTCTATAGACACTTTCATGTCCCGTGACATTTTCGAGGTCTTTTTTGTGAGCTTCGTGCTCATCATTGACAAAATTCATCCAATTAAAAATAAATCGATGCGTTTTCAAAAGAAATATTTTTCGATTACACGTGCGATTTACCTATTTGGCTGTAAGATAACGAAAACAATATTACACACGACAATTGTTTAATAACAAAACTATGAGCAGACATTGCATAAATATACACGACGTGTGCTTTTGTAGATCGAAGAAAAGGACGCGCGTAAGATCTTCAGGCATTGGGCCCGACCAACGAGGCTTCAGTACAAGATCTTGTACGATTACCAGCATAACTATTATGATGACTACATAGCGTACATGGACAAACGGCAAAGAGGTGTGTACGACCCAGTGCCACCACCGCAAACGTGGGAAGAACGTGTGCTGAGGAACTGTACCAAAGACGGCCGTCGACTCTCTGCCTTTGACTACCCACCCAACAGGTCCAAGCTCAATGACTACGCCGTTATCCCGTCTATCTGCCGGGCAGATCACGATAAGCACTATTACTACAGGCAATACTACGACTACCTCATCGGAACGCCATGGTAACTTCTTTACGTTCGCTTTAACATACAAACCGATCCACTCGAAAACGATTTTTCTTTAAATTCAAAGTACCTTCTTAAAATACCATAAATATTCACTTCTATTGTAAACATGTGTTTTCGAATATGAGTAAATTTATATATAAACTCCTGGAAAAATGTTGTATTTGGCCGATGAAGTAAAGAGTATTTACTTCGCAAAAAGATTTGGGCCCTAGTTCGAACTTAGCCTTCATATTATTATTTATAGCGAGACAAACTAGTTGTTCAAAACGTGATTTAGACCACCTAAAACCCGGAAGTGATACTATCGAACTCATATCTAGGTCCAAAAATAGGAAAATAAATCAAACAAAAAATGCACTTCATTTAGATTTTTATTAAATTAATTTTAAATAACAAATTTCCAATTTTCACGATCAGTATTGTGAATAGTTTTTTTCTGATTCATTAAGAAAGAAAGAATAAAAAAAAAAATTATACCTTATTCATTGAAAATCGATCTAAATGAGATTATAAATCAAAAAAACGTTACCTTAACTGAATTCAAATAAAAATAACCAACTAAATGGTCTTTCAATATACAGGTTGATACATTAAGGATAAGACACTCATTTTCTTGGAAATTATTGAAACTTTCGTCAATGAAAATATTATTTTATTTAAAAAAAAGTCTAGAATAACATGTAGTTAATTATTTTTTCGATCCAACAGGGAAAACCTAAAGTTTGATTTCCTTAAACTGTAACCCATTTTAATAGTTTAACGATATGATAGAGAAAAATTCATACGATTTCGTTCTTATAAAATTTATTTTTTCTAATCAACTGTTAGCGTTTTATTATTGTATAGAGATTTGGTTTAAAAATACACAAGTTTTATCATTAATTTGGTTTTTATAATACTGAAAGCAACAACAATCCGTTACGATTTGGCGACGAAATAATTTCTCACTGCGATCATTAAATGAAACAGATTTTTCTGAGTCTAAATTTGTACATTGGGTGTTTTAATGATTTCCACAATAACTTCACGTGCTTTTTTGCTGGGAATCATGTTCTGTCCACAAAAGCCTACAGTTTTGTTGTCAGGATTAAACTTTTCCAATATTCTATGACTTTTAAAATGACCATTTTTGTTTTGTACTAAACCTGGTTGACTGTTTGAGTGAAAAAGTAATTAACATGTAGTAAATTATGTGACAGGGTAACCGTATCGACTCTCGGACGCAATCCAAACTTACTGGAAGTGCCAAGACCGACTATCAAAGACCGATTGCACGCCCAGAACATCTGATGTGCCGGAAAGCGACCAGACAGATACATTATAGACGAACGCATCCTGTTGTATTCTACACTCGCACATGTATATAATCACCTGCAACTCAATTAAATAATAAATACACGTTAACTGTTTCTGTAATCAACTTTTTTTATTTGAGTACAAATTATAATTTAAACGAAAAAATATCTATTTAAGCATTACAAGTGTACGCACTTTGTCACGTCATCGTTTTATGTACTTTTACTGCGCTGTGGTATACGAGATGCATCTAATGCCAAAGTCGTCGACAGTATCTAAACTAACTCACCACATGGTGCGACATTATAATCCCGTACGTTTTTAATAATGCAGGTACGGTGTCCAATTCGCGGCTCATCCGAGCGACCAATCACCGTTGCGACTAATCATTGTTGCGATCATCACCATTGCGTAACTGTTGTCCCACAAACGACAAATCGCTACGAACGCGTAGAAATTACACGTACGGAAAATTGTGGCCGAGACGAGCCGCCGGACACTTTTTAGACATAACCTTTAAAAATTCGTCGTGCTCAATTTTGATATTTGCCGCGAAATACCGAAAATAACAACTATTTAACTGATTGCGCGAGTGAAAAATTTTAATCTTGCGAATTTCGAACAAACACATTGCGAAGTAGTAGGGAAGCACAATTTGTATTTTTATCAAAAGATATCCACACGAGAGCTTAGTTAGGAGTCCCATGCTAAAATAATTTCTTGTTTAAGATACGATTAGGAGAGAGAATAAATAAATGTTTTTTATACTCCAATGGCAACACGTATGCTTCGAGATGACAATTTTCACTAAAAACTACTCAATAAATCATAAATCAATAAAAACAAAATGCTGAAAAGTCAAATTTTTTGGATTTCCTCTGGCTTCTATTTAGCTGGCAAAGTAAATTCCAACTAAATGATACAAATTATATATATTAAAATAACATTAGTAACATGGTGAAATCAAAGTTCATATATAATGAGATTAAATTAAATTTAAATGACAATATAATTATATCAATTAAATAATTTATTGAAATAACAAAAGCAATGATAAAATGTTTTTCCTAAATTAAAATCTCCACAGATCATAGAAATATAGAATTCGTTTTTGTACTGAATTATGCAAACAAATGATATTTATACAAAATCAATAAAAAATTATTTTTTGAAAGAGATGGACTTATCTGATTGTTGCACTTAGCCTTTAAATTATAAAAACAAATGCATCACAAACAATTATTATTGAAAAGATTATTTGAACAAGACAATACTTGTCTTATTTATATTGTTATTTTTGTATTTTTATTATGTTTTGTTTACTAATGATAAATTATATAAGATAATAAAAACAAACGCACGAATATTTAAAATTTATTAGATACCATTATCAACTATTACATTCAAATAATAAATGTTTCATTACACAATTCTACTAATCCATTGAATCAATAATTTAAAGTTACAAAATATGAAATGTTGGATGTTTTTTAAAACAAATAAAAAATATTCATAACACATAATTCTATGTAATTTGTTATTTTATATTTATAAAATATAATAACAGAAATTAAAAAAAAAACATTTTTCATACACTCATATTTTCATCAAAATATTTCACTTATCTAAAATTATTACTTATTTAATTATTTCAATGTATACAAGATAATTAAAAAGCACATTTTGTCAGACATAAAATGTGAGATATTAAGAAATGTGTCTTAAGACTCTGAAATGGCTTTTCAGTCATTTACGCTTAAAAATGAAAATTAGGTGACTTTTAAATAAAATTTACAGATATTTGATAAATTGGGCCTTGGCGTATAAATTGAGTTACTAATGATGGGCATTTGAGACAGCCCGGAAACTTGTTACAGACAAATTTTTATTTCGACCAATGATTAAAAAGACACTTTCTTTGATGACTTCTTTTTAAATACCGAATTGGCAGATTCTGTAAGTGCTTCGTTGTCAGCAAATAATGCCCTGAGATCAGCTGACCTCTTCTGTCTGGCTGCATCGCGATCGGCCAAGTCGTCCAACTCGTTCTGAATATCCAACAAACGAGCTTTGGATTTGCGTGCTCTTGCTATTGCGGCAGTTTCTTCGGCGAAACGCTCTTCGGCATCATCCTGTATTTTTGCCTTGATCCATTTGTTTGTCGCCTGTTGTTCAGCCGCCGCTGCAAATTCGTCGGCCTCTTGAAAGTACGACTTGGTACGTTTCTTCGTAATTTCCTTCTCAAGCGCTTCTTGTGCTTTACTGTTTAAACCTACTGAGTCCAAAACCTTTCCCGTGTAGTCAAAACGTGATCTAGGCATGCCATCTGATGACAATCCGTTGAAAGCAGATTCGAACTCCCGTTCTAATGAAGCTGTTCTTGCAGCAGCTGCTTTAGCCGCACGAGCTTTTCTTAGAGCTGCGATCTTAAAATTAAAATACATTAGTTTTATTAATATGATATTCTCAAGCTATTCCTAATAAAAATTCAATAATCGTGATTACGCATCAACTAGGATGTATCTTAAAAATGAGGTTTTCAAATTCACTCGATATGTCTGTTAAAAATGTTCTGTTAAATAAAAAAAACTTGTTCAAAATTTGGGTGACGTTAACATATGTGATAAGAGAGTTGAAAATTCCACTGAAGGAGTAATCTTTCTGTTTTCGTCAATTATCTTACAGATTATGTTGTTTACAATAAAAAAAAAATTAAAACCCTATAAGTAAAACTAAACGTATACTATAAAAGAGTTATTACAAAAAAAGTCATATCTGTGATATTTAAACATAAAAATAAAAAACGCCATTTAATGTAAACAGTTTAAATTGATTTTATTTGTTTATTTAAATTATTTAGACAAAATGTTAAAACTATAAAAAATGTTCATGAAATGTTGTTTAAAATAAAATGTTTTATATATTTTGTTTGTTTATTTTTTATACTAACAAAGTTAGAAAAAAAGTATTTTATTTTGTAATATTTGAAAAATAACACAATATAAATGAATTGATCAAACAATTTTTTACAAATATAACTTTTTTTTATAAGAACATTTTTTATAGTATACGTTTGTAATTGTCTGACTTTTCTCCGTCGACTTTGTTGGTCTCCTATGTGCACTTTAAATATTCAATTTGATATGCAGTTGTTTAAAAGTGGAAGAAGTTTATTACATGAAAATATTCTTGCCAATTTGAGCAATAATCCTTCACACCAGACCGTATCATATACTGTATAACTCCTACTGGTATAACACATAATAATGTATTTAAAATAAATAAATGAATGGAACTTTAAAAACGATGTACAAAAAGAATTTCTTTACATTCAAACATGTGGTCTATAATTAAAGTGCATTATTATAATTGTTTATTTATAACTGTTAAATGTTGTGTAGACATGCAAAAATGGAAGTACATAAGATAATTTTCAATTAAATTATTTTTGAGTTATAAAATATTAAACGTTTTTCATAGAATTACAATAAACAAATTGAATTAAAATAAGCTCAGTAATACATTTTTTTATTCAGCTACCCACAATTAATCTTATTACTGTTTTCAAAAAAGTTTGAAAATCTAAAAAGAAATTATTTACTTTTTTTTTTAAATTTATTAATGCATAGAAGGTATTGTTTATTTATTTATATTATTAAAAAATCAATATATTCACTGAATAAAAATTCGTATTTAAATATTTCGATTTCTATTGCTCTTTAATCAATTAACATTACTTTGTGAACTGTACAACGTTTGTTTAAAAATTTATACCGAAGATTATTAAGTTCTCTCAAAGAAGTAACATTAAATGCTTTAACTATAAAGTATCGGAAATTCGCACACAATTATAACATATTTATTGCTTGTTATAATAATTTCCCCTTACATTGTAGCGTTAAAAACTTCCAGTACGCATATTTTTTTAATAGTGTAACTGCTCTTTGAACTAGGGAAAATCATACCCAAAAACAAGGCTATTATTATAATTAAAATTATGATCTAAGTTACTTTAGTTTCAAATTTAAAAACTTGTAAACTTTTTAGCGAAATAATAATGCTTAAGTAGATTTTTGGTCCACCATCTTGTTAGACAAAATAATTTTATTTTAATTAATTGAAAGTAAAACTTTGACGTAATTTTAAAAGTATTATACTAGTTAAATAGTTAAACACTAACCCTGAGACTTCAGTGAAAGGATTTTTTTTATTTTATGCATTTTTATAATTTTTTTATATTAATGTATTTTTATGTTTTTTTTTTTTTGTACACTTCTATAGCTTCTTAAATTTTGTAAATTTCTATGGCTTCTTAAAATTTATAAATTTATAATGTTCCTTTAAATTTTATACACTTCTACAGCTTCTTAAATGTCGTCTGTTTATATGGCTTCTTTAAATTTTGTGCAATTATATGACTTCTCTAAACTTATGAACTGCTATGGCTTTATTAATTTCATGATACATTTAAAGAAGCCATATAAATATTCAAATTTAAAGAAGCTATATGCACAAAATTAAAAAAAAAACACTATATTAACAGCTGTAATTATAAGTGGAACTTCATAAACAAAAACGTGTGTGTTTGTTTGTGTTTGGTTTATAATTTTATTTGTTTTTAGATTTCAAAATGTAATAGAAATTTTAATATTAATTTTGAAAAAGTAAAAATTAAAATAACTAATATTTAATATCATTTATAATTTATATAGTTCAGTAAAATACTTTAAATGTATTCGGTGACGGTTATTAATAGTTATAATTAATTTATAGATCGCAAATGACTATTTGGATTATCTTGAACTTAATTATAGTGTCAATGCTTTGGAATAATATATGTTATAATATAATAATTATCTATACATGAAGTATTAAAATTTTATGTGACAATTTTTTTGTCGAAGTCCTTGTGTAGGAATCTAATGATGATTTTGAATATAATTTGCTATCATAAATTTATCTCATGCTGGGTTAATGTTTTACTTGTATTATTATATGCAAGAATCATGAAATTGGAAATAGTTTGTATAATACGCTGGAATTTCATTAGGAGGGTGTCAGCATAGTCATTCATCTGATTTTTTCAGTAGCCCACTAAAATTATGTATTTTCCCCCGAATTACGTTATTTGCAAAAAAAAAATATTTATCAATTAATAAATAAAATAAATTTAAAAATAAATATAAATTTTAAATGTTTAGTAGTCCGTCTTAAATTTCTTCTGTAAAAAAAAATAAAACTACGTCATTGATAAAAACTATTATTAAATCGTGGGTTTATAAATAACAACATTATAAACAATAAATTAGTAAATATTCTGCAGGGTTAGAATAATCATAAGTAAAATAAGAACTTCATTATGATAATTATTTAAATAATTTATTTTAATAGGGTAAACATTCCACCAATGGTCAATATTTGGGATAAACTTATATAGCCATGTAACATTTTATATTTATCTATACAAAGCTCTATATTTTTATGTTAACACGTAGACACGTTGATAAAAATAACCTGTATCGTCATTGATGCAATGAATTGGAAAGGAACTATCTCTAAGAAACAGTATTTCTAATGTTATTAACATTCTCAATTTATCTCAAAACTAATAGAATTTAAAAGATTATTATTCAAAGTTAAACTAATGATATTACTATTTATAAGTAAATGAATACTGGATGGTAGTATTTAGTAGGATAACTCGTCTAGTAATAGAACAATAATTGTTCCTAATTATTAAGGATTCATTGAAGTTCAAAATTATATAACAGATTTTTTATTACGAGATAACATCAAATATCTGGATATAAAATTAATAATTTCATATACAGTTAAATTCCAGTCACTATAGTGATATTAGATAAAAAATAAACGTAATGGATTAAATTTAAGTTTTAAAAACCGAGTAACTGAACGCAATTTGGTTGATCATATCATATTAAATATGATGTGATCAATTAAATTTAAATATCAATATTTGTGTTTAAAATTTTGTTACTTAAGTCATTTAAATTAACAAAATTATTCAATTATGTATGCTACGGAGTTATAATTTTAAGTGATACCTGTGGTGTCTTTATTGGCGGGTATTCAGTAATTAAACCATTTATTCTATTGAAATTCTATTAAAAAATAGAAAATTTTAAAAGATTAATTATACTCAGGAAAATCTACTGAAAAAAAATCGATTTCAAAATAAAATATTTTGTTATTTATTTTTGCAAGAATTATAGCGCACGTGATGATTATATTTGTATATGTATACCAAGTTGAAAGAAATAATAACGCCAGAAAAAGATGTTAAAAATACAATAAGTTTCATACAATTTGACATGGTTGTAGTTTTGGGTCGACTCCAAGGTGTAAGTTAGACATTTTTTATGGGCAATCTCAACTACAGACTTACTTCAAACTCAAGGAGCAAGGTTGTGTTAGTAAGGCTAATACGTTCTAATAAAAAAAATGTTCTACAAAAATTATTAATGATAGTTTCATGAGAAAATTAATGATGTTACAATCGTTTCGAAATTTTGGATATTTAGATGAATAAAAATATCTAATACTAGTGTGTTTCTTGAAGTGCTTGAGGATATATCCATGTTTACAGTTGAGTTCTGACGTTTCGGACTCAACTGTAAACATGGATATATCCTCAAGCACTTCAAGCAACAAAACAATCCATGAAAGTTTTAACATATTCATAACTAGTGTGTTTTTCGAATTACAGGAGACAAATTAAAAAACAGTATTTCTTCATTATTCTATTAAGTGCACGAGTTTAATATTTTTATCGGGTTGAATATTAAAACTAATAAGGAATATGATCAATACTGACGTATATTTTATGGTGACAGTTATTGAGTTTATACGTCAAACATATATTAAAATCGAACATTTTAGCTTAAGTTTTCAAATTTTAGTGAAAATATTTACTCTTATATTTATGTTTATTTTCCAATTAATTAATTAACTATTAATTATTGACTTTTATCCCCTTAACTATATTTTGATAAATAAAAATTATTATTTTTATATGAAGTAATTTTAAATATAATTAGACTCGTCAAATACCACCACTAAAACGATATCGGAAAATAATTTTTAGAAAATATTTAAAAATTTTTTGATAAAGAACACAATTAAATGGAAATATTTATTTTTGTTAAAAATTTGTAAATTTACAAAACTCAATAATATAAAAAACAGTTACATTTTAGTTAACTATTTAATAGTTATTATTTTACATTACTGTTTAATTGTATATAACAATTTTAAAAATTAATATTATTCAACATTTGATTACATGTAAGTTAGTATATTACTCTAGTACTAATAAATTATTTTCAGCTAAATTTGACATTTTGAAAACATTATTTAAAGCACTATTGTTTTAAAAACATTTGTTTGAAGTATTATTGATGACTTTTTAATATATTTATTGTAGGTTTTTAGTGCATATTGTCCTAGCCCTACTGATAATAATGAACTCTCAATCCGTTACTTACATCAGATTAAACATCTGTAATAGAGTAATACTATTAGTCAAAATCATGTAAATTAAAATATTAATATTTTATATTAAAATTTATATTTTTATATCCAAATTTTCAAATTTTCGACCACTCTTGAAAATTTTTCTGAAAAATTTAATAAAAACAACATTTTCAAGCTTTAATCACTGTTTATACATGTACACTTCATTGGGAGTACATGTAGATCAATTTACACAATGAATGCGTTTACTTAAATATTCAAAAATTAAAAAAATAAATGGATTTTTCAAAATTTGATTGTAATTTTAAGTGTGTTTAAATTACAATTACGTGTTACTTTCAAGTGTTAGCTTAAATTCATAACATTAATTATACCTCCTGTTCAAAATCATCCTCAGGCATTGATAGTCTAGAGTCAGATCCACGCCTTGACCTAATTGGCGAGGAAGACTGGAAATCATCAAATGTTGACGGACTTAAGTTAAGTTTATGACTATCAAATAAGCTTCTAGCTGGTTTAGGCGAAGGAATCGTAGATCCGCCATAGTACTTGCGGTCCAGATGATCCATCATTGGTTTGTAATAACCCTCTCCAATATTGTAATTGCAATCGTACACCCGAGTTCTAGGGCGACTTAATAATGTTCGTCTTTCAGACATCCTGCAAATGGTCATTTATTAATATATATTGAAAAATAATTTTTGAAATATTACACAACAACAAATCTATTTTCAGTATTCATTATATTTCTAGTCTATAAATTACATATGCTTGCCTATAAAACAACAAAATCACAGAAAACTATTTTTTTTTCTATTTATTTTTAAACTATCAACACTTTGAGCTACGTATCGAAGCTGATATCGTAGTAGTATTATTAGAATAATATTTTAATTAAAGGCACAAAGATGCTACCTATAAAGTAAGGTTTCTTAAAAAAAAATTAAAACTTTTACTCAAAAATATTACTATTAATTTTTATATAAAAACCCAAATATCTTTTTAAGGTAACCTAAAATCCTAGAAATCATAAGAATAAAAATATTGTGAATCGGATACAATGTATGTTTTGTACATAACCTATCCTTCACTAATTCCACCATTTACTAGGAACACATTCAATTTAGAAAAATATTCTAAATAATGTTTCAACAACTCAGCACATGTGGAAAAAATAATAATTTGTTTTGTTTATATTAAATTTTACAGTATTCGTTATTAAAATAAACCTATGAGTCATGTTGAATATTGAATTTTTTTTGTATCTTTTAACAGTTGTGTAAAAGCAAATATCTAAATGATCCATACCGAAAAAATAAATAAAACATTACTATACTTTTCATATACTTAGTGACGTCGAGTTATTATGATCTAATGAGTAGGTTGAAAATGTCTTTAAATGCGAAAACATCATTAATTAACATGTATTTTTACACTATGTAAATAAAATAGTCAGTAGTTATTATATTTGCACTTTCTCTACACATACGTCATTTTTAAAAATTAGCTCTATAAAGGTTTTTATAAACTAATAGCTTTATAACAACATTTTAAATTGTTATTTCTCTCACGATTTATATTTTATAGTTAAATATAATTTTGCAGATTTAATGATTTATTTTAATTTTCAATAACAATATTTATTGTAATCATGATCTAAACTCAAATAGAATTTTCACTATAAACAAGATTATCAAACTTTTACCAATATAACTAACAAATAACATTAACTCAACTTTGGTTATAATAAAATTATAAATGATTCATTTTTTGTCGACTATTGAATTAAAATATCTAAAAATGAAGAATACCAAATGTCTTTCTACCCTCTTGAAAAATTGAAATTTAAAAATATTTTTTGTAATATTTAACAGTTTGATAATTTCTTAGTTACGTTTAGTAAAAATAAGTATAATGAAGTTATATTTCGTTCTTCTAATTCTAGATTGTTGTAATACGTTGCTATAGGTCAGTTTATTTAAAAATCCAAATCTAAAAGCTGATCGGATAAACACAAACATACCTTTGTTGTGTGTCAACTCTCATTAAGGATTATAAAATATTCAATATAAACGAATAATCTAGTTATTTTTAACAATTAGAGCAAATATTTTTTCTACCTTCATACTATTTATAATAGAAGATTAACGGAAGTTAAAGTAAATTAGGATAAAGAAAACGAGGTTGAATGGCTTGACACGAAAAGTTTGCCAAACGCGCGTTGAAATTATATAGACAACTATACACACTGTAGTGTCACCGGTCAAATCGCTATAACTCTATTAATACACGTCAAAAGAAATGTTTATTGCAGTTTTGAATTTTGCCAACCAACTTACTCAAGTCTTATCAGTTTCAATGAGGAACTTTCTTTCAGTCGACTAATTAAAAAAAATATTTTTCAATATCTTGTAATCAATTAAACTCGGTAGTGTTTAAATATTAATATGTTTATGAATAAATAGTATCTAATTAATAAAGTCATATATATGTATATAGTTCACAAACTCAGTTAACTCACCTGTAACGCTAATGAGATTTTATGTAAAATAAAAGTTATAGTTATTTTACCGCCGAAATTTCCCGGACAATCTTTTTGATAAACACGTTTGATTTAATATTTTTCAAGATATACGGCGAGATTTTTTCACGGCGGATTTGATGGACGAAATGGCACTGCGAGTACCCTTCTAAGCGTCCTTCGTCACTAATGTCTGTTGAACAGTAGCCAATAACACATTAATACTGACGACTGCAATGCAAAATAAACGCCCCCCGTGGCAAATTTCAAAATTTCGCATAGATTTTTGAAATTCTTTAATTGTACAAACAATTTGAAGTCAATATTTAGTTTCAGTAAATTAAACAGTTAAAAAAAAAAAAACAAAATAATATTTTAATGCAAAGGCAGACACTTAATTTTGATGTAAATATAACATAATAAATTATGCTATAATAAAGTTCACGAAAAAATACAATTTGAAATGTTTGAAAGGATTCATTTCCTCGGTTAATTTTTCAAACCTTTTCACAGTTACTAAATTCCATTATTTATTTTTCAGAATTATTTCATCATGTACAGATTAATTGAGCAATAATTGACTATTTAAAAAACTCGAAAGCTATTTAAATCAAATAAATTACTGTTGGCTATTATTTGAATTATTTAATTTTGATAATTCACTGTCGTAATAATCAAAACATTATTATTTTTAGCTTCGATACGAAGCTGAGAAGGTATTATTTACGATGATGTGTTTTTATTTTATTTTATTTTATTTTTTTTTTGTATCTAGTCGAAGACATTACCCTTTAAAATTGAAAAAATTTCCTTCGTTCCCCGTAAATGGGGGAAACCTCCCAAAAAATTACAAATTTAAAAATCGCTAATTTTCGAAATTTTTTCAATTTTTTTTACTAAAAACTGAGGTAACTTTTTCAAAAATGAACATATCAATATAATTTTTTTTTATATAGATGTTTGATGTCTTTACCTATCATTTGGTATATTTTTTTTGTAAATTTGACCCTTTATCTGCCCACAGGGGGGATTTAAAATGACAACTTTTTCACAAAAAATTAACTTTTTCAACTTAACTTTTGAAAATGTTCTGGAAGATCTAACACTTTTATATATATCTTACAATTTTAATAAAGATATAAAAATAAGATCTGTTTTATATTTATGTACCATATTTAATTACCATATCTGTTAAATTATCAATACTTAAAAATTTGTGACAGTTTATTAATAATTTTCTTTATTTATTCACACAATATATTAAACTTTAGATATTTTTTCATTATTTTTCTTTATTTTTATTAAAAAGAGAAAAATTTAGGAGTAAAATCAAACAAAATTATTTGTATATAAGTTATAAAAATATGATTATACATTACATATTATTCTTCTATTAATTTTGACAATACTAAGATGCTGTTAATAAAATAATTTCATATATTTTAAAAAAAGAAAATCATTTATAATAATTCATTTAACAATATTTTATTTTAATTAATAACTATATTAAATAACTTTAATAAATTGGCATTAAAAGTCTTTTGGGTGCTCTTACTGCTCTTAAAATTTATATTTGTACAGTATTAATATACTTTAAACAGCTTATTTTTTCACAATCAAATTATATCAGCTGTATAATAAATAAACTATACCTAATTATTAACATAAATCATGATATAGTAGCATTATTTACAAAATAAAATATAATTAAAAAACTTTTTTTAATTGTTAATTCCTGTACATAATTTAATGGATGGTAACTTTAAATGGTTGGACATAAGTTTAATGTCACATTACCTTGTACCATCTGTGTAGGGAACTTATTAAAGTTATGTTTTTCATTTGAGCTATCTATAATTTCAATGTTTTTAATGCATCCTATGTATCTATTGTAGTTTCCGTTACGTTTTTGTAGTGGATGACCTCCAATGTACAACTGTTTACCAACACTATCAACTGAACCTCCTTTTCCAAATTGATCAGGAGGCTTAAAATCATTGTCAACACCAATTTGGGCTACGTTTTTTGATTTTACCGCTAAAATTAGAACTCGTATTAAAAATAATTGTAATTACATACTTAGTATTATTTAAGTTATAAAAATGTTCATACCTTCAATTGTATGCCATTGTCCGTCGCACAAAAAGTATGGTGATGCCGGAGAATATGATGCTGACATTGGCCCTTTTCCAGTATTAACAGAAAATGTTATAGTTCCATTTTTTAACTCCAAAAGCAAATGGTCTCTTTTAGATGTTTTTACAGACATTAAAGTCCCATCAATACTCCTAGGTTTTATTTGCATTGTAATACGTAGCTCTTTACCCACAACAAACTTGTCAACTGTAAACAATAAAAAAAAATGTAATGAAATTTTTTTTTTTCATTTTATATGTGACTTACATAATCTTATATAACCGCCGTTTCCAAAAAAGAACGCTCCTCCTTCTACTTTATCAGAACATCTAGATACGCCAAATTTACGGTCAGGATTTCCAAGCTCTTTTGAATTAGCTTTAAATCTTCTCAAACAACCTTCAAATGTTTCATTCATTTTCTATTTGTCAAAAATAATTAATTGTTACAAATGTTTTTTTGATATACATGAATAATTTAAATTACCACTAGGTCTATAACTTTTTGGTAATCTAAAGGATTGGTTCCACCTAAGTAGAATGGTGGAGTTATGTCCAATTTACAATCTGCTGTATTACTAGAGCCAACTAATGTTCCATCTACAAATAATTCAGCTTTGGTATTTGACCTAGACCACTTAACTGTGTGCCACTCTCCATCGTTCACTGGCATCTGTGCGATAATTGTGGCTGGTATAGAATCACAACTCAATTGGTAGTAAACCTGAAATAAAATTCGTATATATTATTTTTCTTCGATTAATTCGAATAATTGACAATTTTTTTTGTAATTACTTTTCCTTCGGATAAGTAGACAGCTATCATATCAGAACTTTCTAATTTTTGACCGAAGAAAATAATTCCTTCACTACTTGTTGTTTTAATGTCTACAGACAATTCACTTGAAATATTTTTAGGCTTTAAAATCATGTTATCATATTCAAATCTACTTCCAATCATATTTCCTAAAACATATTTATCAATAAATTACTAAAAATTATATATATTAAAATAAGTAATAATGTTATCTGAGTTTGGTTATTAATACCGAATCTGTATCCACTATCTTTTGTCATGTCAGGATCATCACGAGGGACTATTGGAAGGGTACATAAATTTTGAGGAGTTGGTTTTGTCGTTTCATCTGGAGCGAACGTAGGAGGGAAAGTAATTGGTGGTACAGGAGCTATTGTTGTGTCCGGATACTTATCAATTGGAGGTACAGGTCCTCCTACACCAAAAACAAAAATAATAACTTGAATTAGAACCCAACCTTATTACTAAAAAGTTTTATGCTATTTTTCATTCATTACGTTTTGGCAGTTTGCTTCCAGGAGTTGGAGGTCCTGAACACCTGCCAATAGTAGCTCCTGGAATTTCAGTTAATTGCGCAAAATTTATTATTTTTCCATTGAATGTGGCATCTCCAATGCATCCGATGAATGATTGTGATATTGCAGCAGCTGCATCAACTGAAGATGGAACACCTCCAAAGTAAAAATCGGAGAACAAAAATCTAACTGGGTTCGGTGATCGATCAGATCTAAAAAACAAAGCAATTTTTTTTTTTTTGAAACAAATTTTTATTACTATGATAAGTATTTATAACATACTGGAAACTATCATAGTCATCTACAAGCAAAGATAGTCCTTGTGGCGAATGAGCAGCGAAAACTACATGCCATTGATCATCATCATATCTTGTAGATTGTGTAGATGAAACTTGAACACCACCACTTTTGAAAACTAAAATTCCATTTTCTAATTTTAGTGAAAATATAGCCGGTCCATTCACACCATAAACCAATACACCATCAGGGTAACTAGTCTTGAATCTCAATATTAGATCAATAACATTATCAGACGCTGTTGCATTAGGCCATTTCACATGACCCCTACTACCAGGTTCAAAGGATACAATACTAGTAAACTGTATGAAAAAATGTAATTAATTATATTAACTAAAAAGCATCAAATTAAATATAGAATTGCACCTTTTCGGGACATCCTGCAATTATACCAAAAGCATTAACATTTTTACTTAAATCAACTTGGAATTCGTTAAATTGTACTTGATCTAAGCAGCCATCATAGTTGTATTTAGTAACTTGTTCTAGTCCATGGTTGCCCGGATAACCCCCGATGTATAAATGTTCAGATACCTAAAAATTTATCAACATTTTAACATTAAATTCAATTGTAGTTTTTCAAATTATATACTTGAAGATCAGCAACATCACCGGGACACGTCCCCGAAGCTATAATTTCTCCATCAACTTTTAATACAGATTCTTTACCTAACCTTGTTGTTTCAATTGAATGCCACTTATCATCATTATACATTTCTTTAGACGTAATTACACTCGGACCACTACCAAGATTTAGCTGTAAATTTGATAATTTTTAATATAACTGTTAGATACAATAATATTTAATAAAGTAGAATAATATTTACCTTAGAAACAATATTACCATTTTCCATCTCAATGGACATATAGTGATTATTTTTAAATGCTAAAAATATCAAACCATCTGCAGATGTGGTCTTTATACTTAATACAATCGAGGATCTCTCATTCATTTTGTATGGTGCAGAATTAAGTACAATAAATCCTTCGCCATTCATACGATATCCAGATGGATTTGTTGCATTTATTAATTGATCTCTATACATTTTATTTTATTGTAATATTATATTTCTAAGGATTTTAATATTTTTATGTGAAATACCTCTCTACTGATCCGTCATTTACACCCAATGAATCAACAAAGTTCCAAAGTCCTATATGTGTACTTCCAAGCATTAGTTCTTCAACGCGGCCTTCTAAAGATAGTTCTACTATTCCAGGTTGAGATTGGAATGAGAAAGGCAATCCTCCAAGGAATAATTTAGAATGATCTTTATCTAAATTCATAATTGAAGAGTTCCCGGGAAGAATAGTTTCTTTTGTATAAGACAATGTTTCAGAATTTGCGTCTTTTCCTAAATCTTCGTGAACAGTTAACTTCACTGTTTTTCCAGTTCTGAAAACAAAGTAAAATTTTTTTAATATCTATAAATATGAGGTAATTTAAACTTTATAAAAATTATAAATTTAATTATATATTTTTTTTATTACAAATAACTCTTTTTATATCAAAAAAAATATTTAAAAAAATTATTCAATGCTGGAAAAATTACTTAATGACGTACGATTTTCAAATTTTTTTTTTTTCAATGAATGAACTCGACATTATTCTAGAAAAATTATTAGTGAAGATGTAAAAAATTTTTTTAGCACACCTTGAGCTTTTTAAAATTTTATAAAAACGCTTATTGCCGTCAATATTTTTCGATTTAAAGCCTAAAGTTTTTACCAGATCTGATCAATAACATTAAAAATGTACTCAGAAAAATTCGTTAAAATCTGTTAATTTTGGCTGAGTTATAAAGCATTTATGTTTTTTTTTTAAATTCTACACACATTTTTTAATAGGATATGATTTTGCTTTACACAACTCAATTTTGTTAATGTTAGTATATGTAATTTTCACTAATGACACGGCATTTAAAGATTGTTTTTAACGGTTGTTAAGTTTTTTTTTGTTCATCTGTTGTATGAAATAATAATTAGTAAAATTATATGAATACACCAAACCATTTTTTAGTCATAATATTAACGAGTCCTGCAAGGCACCGAGACTGGAGCTGGACCTCAGCTTGGCGAAGCCAAGTATATATATATATATATTATAAAAAAACCTATGAATATTAGGATTATTTTCTCTTTATAACACATATGTACTACACACTTACTTTATGTATTAAAATGATTATAATTCAATAAATACCTCGATAGATTGTTGTAAGAAAAACTAAAAACGATTTTTTTTTTGAAATTTAAAGAAATAAAAAATAAAAAAAAATTATTTATATTATTATTAAAAATTAATAACAAGAAATATACTTTTAAAATAGTCTAAAGTTGTACAAATTGTTTAAAAAAATAATAACAGCATAATTTTAATTATATCAAAAATTAAAAGAGTTTTCATTTAGATATTTTCCATTTTATATATAGATATTAAAAACATTCTTCGTTCAAAAATTGTTTGGTGCTGTTTTTACGCATATTTTGATTTGTAGATTATATTAAACAAAAAAAATAGTTTTTCATCTATAATGTAGTAAAAAATGATAGCACACATTTTTTATATAATCATCATTTTTGTATCATTATATTGGCTCTCGTTGATGACATATAGCTCAATTTAGTTGCCTTGTGAATAGTACGTTTTTAATTTTCAATTTTATAGGGAACATAGTATGGTCACAATTGAAACTTTCGAATAAACATTTACTAAAGCATTTGTGTTACACAAAATTTTCTCCAAATTTGTATCATTTACCTTTCAACTGTAGCTTTGTACCATTTGTTGTCCGATACTCTCTTGCTACTACTAATAGTAGAAATTCCTGATCCAATATCCATTAACAAAACTAAATAACCATTTTGCACTTGTAATGCCATGAAATCATCCTATTAATTATTTATATTATATGTATTAAGTCCATATTTTATTAAAATCATTATACAAGTATGTAAGCAAACCGTTTTAGCTCTTCTCATTCTTCGGCTAGTTCCAACTTCATTTCCTAAGTATAATATAAGACCATTTGGTTGATCAGTTTTAAAATATATTGATGCTAAAGTACTGATTCCTTGTTGAGCCAAATTTTCAGGGTTTCGAAGTTCAAGAGTTGAATTTCTTTTTAAACTAACTCCTACTTTTATCCTGAAATTAATTAATTATTTTATTTTATTTTATTTTAATTATTAATTGAACATAATTACCTATTGATCATTTCTCTGCAAATAGCAATTTTTTTCTGAAGAGAATCTAGACTTGTTTTAATTTGTTGTTCTTTTTTATTAAGTTTTTCTGGTTTATCTTTTAAGCGATCAAATGTACTAGTTGCTTTAGGTAAAAGTGATAATGCTATGTCAACTAAAAGAATCAAAATAAGTATGGTTTCTGTGAATACCGTATTTTATAATTGTATAAACTTACGCTGGTTGTTAGATTGAGTAATGAATTTTTTTGCATGTTCAGCATCTTTATTTAGTTGTTGGGAAGCAATTAAATTTTTTGGCAAAGATAAAGCTAATTCATTGTAATCTTTAATAACTGTTAGTGACTTCTCATCGTAATCTAACGATTTTTTTACGTCTTTATCAGAATTTATATCTGCGACTGTTGATATGAGATGTTCAACTTGCCTTATTTTAAAACATTTATACATTTTTTCAAACATAAATTTTATATTATAATATAGTATTTATAAGTTAAAACTTATAAATTAACTTTGATAATACTTACTTATAAATTTCATTTTCCCTGTCATTTACTTCTTTTTTCGTGTTGTTAACTTTCAATAATAAATCTTGTGCAGATTTCAATGATTCTTCAAGACCTTCTTGAACATCTGCTAATGATTTTCTGGCGTCTTGGAATAATTTTGTTGAGTTTTGATCAGCTATTACAACTTTTTCACCAATTCCTTCCGACTAAAATGTGAATACAAAATATATTCAAGATTATAGTGTGAAAGTTTTTTACGTACTTTTTCAATTGCATTTTCAGCTGCAGAACTTGCGTTCATTGAGGCATCAAAAGACTTTTGTATTTCTGTGGCGATGTTCTTATAAGAATTAGCTGCTAAGATAACAGAATCTGATGCAGATGTTGAATTTTTAATTAAAGATTCCATGAAATCAGCCTTTGTTATAATTAAAAAAAAAAAAATTATAATATAAGGTAATATTTATATAAAATGTATATTTTTAATTATTATAAACAATTTTTACTTATTTTACCTGCTCTTTTAATGTATTTGCATGATATTGAGCCTTATTTATGCCAACCTGTAGCTCTTCAATTTTTTTTTCTTCTGCGCCAAGAGCAGAATTAACCTTACTCTTAATTGCTTTCATTGATTCATTTTCTAATCCTAATTTAGCAAATGTTTGTCTGGAATTTTCTAGGTTACTTAAGGCATCTTTAGCCAATTTCGTTAAATTACCCATTGCACTGTCTGCTTCGTCTTTAATTTTTATTAAAGCACTAGTTCTGTCATTTTGCTTCAATAATGATTCTCTAAAACGTGTATAGTAATTTAACAACAATGATTAAATATAATATTTCAACATACCTATTATAATCATTTATATAGGCTGTTTGAGATGCTTTTTCTCTCGCAATATCCGTCTGATTTTTAATATCATTTATTTTGTTTTTAAATGTTCCCATTTTATTCTTTAATTGTTCTAATAATGATAGCGGTTCTTTCAAAGGTGTTGTAAATTGTGTCATTTTCCCATGTAAATCTACAGCTTTATCTAAAGCATTTGATGTCTCCTCATATTTATCTTCTGTATTAGGCAGAGATTGATTAATTTTGTTCATGAACATTTGAGCATCATTTAAAGCTGAATCAATCTGGGGACCAGCTCCATCTTGTAAACTTTGAGCTAAATTAGTTACATCAGTAACAGCTGACCTTGTTTCTACAACCGCTTGATCCATAGAATGCTTTATTTCTTTTGCATTATTATGAATGAGATCACTCTTTGATGTTAATGCTAAAGCATCTGCTAATGCTGTTTTAGCCTAAGAATATTAAGAATGTTGTCATTTATCAAGTTAATTAAATAAATCAATCATGAAAGAAATACAAGTTGGGAACTTAAAAAAAGTGTTTAGAGCACTTTAAAAGAGTAATTCTGTGTCTCGAATGATTTAATTAATCATAAAGTAAAAATAATATTGTACATTTTTTTAGCTTTGATGCGAAGCTCAGAAGGTATTAATTTTACAATGATGTGTTTTTTTTTGTGTCTATTACCACTTTCTCTCAGGTCTCACCAAACGGACTTTTTCAACGATATGTCAAAAGATCATAAATCGTATCTAAATGGGGGTAATCTCCAAAAAAATTACAAATTTAATAATCCCTAAATTTCGACATTTTTTCAATTTTTTTTACTTAAAACTGCCATGACTTTTAAAAAAAACTAAATCAATACATTTTTTTATATAGATGCTTAATGTCTTTACCTTTCTTTTGCAATATTTTTTTTATAAATCTGACCCTTTACCTGCCCACAAGGGAGGATTTAAAATAACAACTTTTTCAACTTAACATTTGAAAGTGTTCCGTAAAGTCTGACACTTATATATATCTTAAATTAAAGCTAATGTAATATACTTTATTATGGAAAAAAAATGTCGGACTTTATTTTGTCTTTACGGTGAAAATGGCTAACAAATGCTATTTTAGTGTGAAAATTCTCGATTTTGTATTTTACATTTTTAACTTTATTATGCTATAACTTTTTGAAAAATGTATGGATCAATACAATTTTTTCATGAGAAGTAGTATTTATATCCCTTGTTCATTCGACATACTATATCTCAATCAGGATGTAAATAAGAAAATAACAGATCATGTAGCTTTCGGAATAATCCATTAATTTTTTATAATTAAACACTATCTAAAGATTTACATCGAAGTGTTTTTTATGATAGTGATTTTAATCACTATCAGATATCATTATACTTGACGCAACTATGTCATGTCACCATTGTGCCACGACCTCCGTGCTGAGTTTTTNCAGGTCTCACCAAACGGACTTTTTCAACGATATGTCAAAAGATCATAAATCGTATCTAAATGGGGGTAATCTCCAAAAAAATTACAAATTTAATAATCCCTAAATTTCGACATTTTTTCAATTTTTTTTACTTAAAACTGCCATGACTTTTAAAAAAAACTAAATCAATACATTTTTTTATATAGATGCTTAATGTCTTTACCTTTCTTTTGCAATATTTTTTTTATAAATCTGACCCTTTACCTGCCCACAAGGGAGGATTTAAAATAACAACTTTTTCAACTTAACATTTGAAAGTGTTCCGTAAAGTCTGACACTTATATATATCTTAAATTAAAGCTAATGTAATATACTTTATTATGGAAAAAAAATTTCGGACTTTATTTTGTCTTTACGGTGAAAATGGCTAACAAATGCTATTTTAGTGTTANTTGAAAGTGTTCCGTAAAGTCTGACACTTATATATATCTTAAATTAAAGCTAATGTAATATACTTTATTATGGAAAAAAAATGTCGGACTTTATTTTGTCTTTACGGTGAAAATGGCTAACAAATGCTATTTTAGTGTGAAAATTCTCGATTTTGTATTTTACATTTTTAACTTTATTATGCTATAACTTTTTGAAAAATGTATGGATCAATACAATTTTTTCATGAGAAGTAGTATTTATATCCCTTGTTCATTCGACATACTATATCTCAATCAGGATGTAAATAAGAAAATAACAGATCATGTAGCTTTCGGAATAATCCATTAATTTTTTATAATTAAACACTATCTAAAGATTTACATCGAAGTGTTTTTTATGATAGTGATTTTAATCACTATCAGATATCATTATACTTGACGCAACTATGTCATGTCACCATTGTGCCACGACCTCCGTGCTGAGTTTTTATTTTTTGTTTTCTTTTATCTACTTGTTTTATTCAATTTATATTCAAATTATTTTTAGAATCTGGACGGATTATCATAAAATTTTTATTTTTCAGGCTTTAAACATTTTTCTTACTTATAAAATGGTTTTCTTTAAATTCAATCTTTAACTAAGGTAGTGTGGGAGCTTAAAAATCATTTTTGATAATATTCTAAAAGACCTATATTAAATTAATACTAATGTAATATACTTTAAAATGAAAAATTATTCGAAATCATGAGTTTCGGCAGCTATTAAGCATTAAAGCCAAGAATCATGAAATTTTCGGTAAATATAATAAATTGATTTTTAATATGTTTCAAATAGGCATCAAAAAATTTTACAATTAATTAATTAAAACGTGTATTAAAAATAAATAAAAGAAACCTAAAAAGAAGAAACCGAACCCATACATAGTTCAATTTAATATATTTCAAATTTAAAAAAAATAAACCAATTATTACCTTTCTATTTGAACTCTCAATCTCTTTCTGGAAATCAAATAAATGTTGGTCTAACGAAAACGGATCCGTATTGCTTATAACCAAATTTGTTAAATTGGGTTGTAAGTTTAATACAGTTTTATTTATATGGAGCAATCGCTGAGTTGTAAAATATCCTAAAGCTACTGTCTAAAATTATAAAAAAAGAATAATACATAGCTATATTCATAACAAATACAAAAATATGTGCAGAAAACTTACCTCAAACTCTTTTGATACCGGGTATAACTTTGAAAACAAATTATCTGTCACATCAAGAAGAGCGTGCGTGCAGTTGTCACATTCAAAACAACCAGCACCCGCTATAGTATCTATATTAGGCCCAGGCTGAATTAATACCCATCGATGTGGACAATGATCACATTTTTCTCCTATGACTCCTGGCAAACACTCACAATGTCCTGTTAAAGGATTACAACTAATACCAACACTGTATTCAGAGTTACAACCACAAGCTACATAAATAAACTTAAGCTATAATTTTTTGTAATCATACATTGATTAATTATACTTACATATGCATCCTTCAGAAGTATAGTTCCAGTAGCCAGGTTTGCATCTATCACACATTCTACCAGCAACTCCTGGCTTACATCGGCACATTCCCGTGTTTTCATCACACTGTGAACTTTCACTAGCTAAACCACAACCACAAGGCTTACAACCCTAAAAAAAATAATTAAAATTTTTTAATTAAAAATTTACTTGTAAATTTTTTACGCAATACCTTGCAAGAACCAAACCCATAATGATTGACAGCACATGCATCACATTTATCTCCTTCTACATTTGGTTGACATACACATTTTCCATTATAATTGTCACATTTATCCATACCACATTTGTCACAATCGCATGCTTGACAATCTTTTAAACTTATTGCATCACCGAAGAATCCTGGTTTACAATACTGACAAGATTCACCAAATGTATTGTTTAAACAACGAGTGCATCTTCCAGTGATAGAATCACAAGATGCAGGGTCTTCTTTAATAATATTACCAGAACATTGACATTCTTTGCATACTTCGCCTAAAATTATATTAAAAAGAATCAATATATATATATATAAAATTAGAATTTCATCATAAAATTTAAAGGTTAATTTTTATAATTAAACACTATCTAAAGATTTACATCGAAGTGTTTTTTATGATAGTGATTTTAATCACTATCAGATATCATTATACTTGACGCAACTATGTCATGTCACCATTGTGCCACGACCTCCGTGCTGAGTTTTTTTTTTTTGTTTTCTTTTATCTACTTGTTTTATTCAATTTATATTCAAATTATTTTTAGAATCTGGACGGATTATCATAAAATTTTTATTTTTCAGGCTTAAAGGTTAATTTTTAAGCTTATAAATATTTACAAAGATGATGATACTTATTTTTGGATACAAAAAATAATATAGAGTAATTTATTTTTACATATAAATTAAGATCTACTTTAAGCCCTTACTTATTTTCTATAGTTATGGATGAAATTGTCAGAGAGATACAAGAGAGGTACCGTTCTCTCTTGTATTTAAAGAGATGTTCTTCGCTGACGATATAGTGTTAATAGAAGAAAAAGGGGAGGAAATTAATCACAAGCTAGAGGTGTGGAGATTAGCTCTTGAAGAAAAGGGTTTAAGAATAAGTTTGACAAAGGAGAACACGAGGTAGGTGAAATGAAAAGTTCAGTAACAATAGGCGAAGACGTGATAAGAGAGATGGAAAGTTTTAAATATTTAAGATCAGTTGTGCAAAAGAGCGGTGGTGTTAATGATGATGTAAGACACAGGATTAAGTGTGAGTGGTAAAAGTGGAGAGAAGCGTCTGGTGTGTTATGCGATAAATGAATTCCAATGAGGTTGAAAGTTAAATTCTATAATACTGTAATGGGACCAGTTATAATGTATGGTTTAGAGTGTTGGGTGGTTGACAAGAAACTAGACTAGAGAATGAGTGTAGCAGAGATAAGAATGCTTGAAGGAAGAAGTAGTACAGGAAGACCAAAAAAGAGACGGAAGGATATAATTTAATACGATATGAGGACGATTGTGCGAACGTAAATGATGTGGGTAATCGTGTAAATGGAAGTTTAGAATAAGGGTGGCCGACCCCAAGTAGTTGGAATTAAGACAAGGAAAAAGGAGAAAATTATTTAGAACTTGTATTGTGCATAAAATCTTATATCAATAAATATAAATGAAATAAAATCCATTTTTTTATTTAACGCATTTTAAGTCCATTAATGGCCATAGCGGCTTCCTCCATAGAAGGAGGTTTCTGAACCATTGATACTCCGGGACGGGTGGTTAGTCCGTTGCCGAAGAGAGGTATGGCGACTCCAAATACCGAACTGATCTTTTGTTCGGCAAATGAAGCCGCCAGTACTGAGTTTCGAACCCGAGGCAGTGCGTGTCAAGCACTGCCGCGTTACGGACTCAGCCACACCGTACCTAAATAAAATCAATATCAATAAATATTAGGTAAAAAATAAGTGAATTTTTGAAAAAATGCATATAAATTATAAATATGTACCTGGTATTTCGGGACTTCCGTAAAACCCTGCATTACACGATTCACATCTTGCTCCAAAATAACCAGAGATACAATCGCAGCTAATTTTATTACCATCAGGGCTAACTTCACATCCAGTTGCAAAACTAAAAAATATATTTAATAATATTTTGTAAAAAAAAAATTAAAAACTACCAAGGAATTTTCTTACTTATTTGAAGGAATTGGTAAAGGACATGCACAAATGAGACAATCATAAGGCGTGCCTATAGTTGCATTACCATGATATCCCGTAATACACTTTTCACAATGTTCTCCGGTAGTGTTATGTTTGCAGTTCTATATAATATGTTTTAATAATTTATAATATTTAATATTTTAATTATTTTAATAATAATTATGAAAACTGCTGATGTGTGTGTAGATGATGTGTGAGATCGTCTTAAGTCGAAGTTTAAGATAAGGATGGTTGATCTCAAATAGTTGAGATAAAGGCGAAGATAAAGAAGATGAATAATTAAAATTTATAAATAATAATTATGAACGTAAGGTTTGTTTTCTAATTTTTTAATTTTCAGAAGAAAATAATAATTATAGTGAGTTAATATAAAATATAAATAAAATAATTTAAAAATGTGATTAATTAGATAGAAATTATTCATTTCTACTTACATCACATATTCCAGTTATTTTGTCGCAAGTGGCTGAATGCCCGTTACAATTACATGGAACACAAAATCCTCCATATGGACCTGATTGTGCTCTATAGTATCCATCAGCACATTCTTCACAAGATAATCCCACATAATTAGGTGGACACTGACATTGCTCAATAGCTGTTGCAATCTCTTTAGACATTATATATTCTTCTTGTGCAGTTTCCCATGATATATTAGAAATTCTACGACAAATAATTTAAATTTAATAATATAAACATTAAATACTGAATAATGATTCAATTTTACCGTGTTGTAACAGATGGCTCCCAATATGTAGCTCTAATATATATTGCTTGTAAATCTTGAAGAACTTGCATAATTTGCTCTCTAGTTGCTGGCAATCCATTTGTTAATACAAAACTTTGCTCGACGATTTCAACGGAATTCGGGAACAATGTGTTTGATGCCGGTTGTTCCAAAGAAAAGTAATGTAAATATATATCATGACCATTCAAAATAACGTCTGCACCACCCACTGCATTTCCAAACAGATTTGATGTATATTGTATGGTAAAATTAAGATATCCCCCGTAGGACTTTAACTGATTGCCTAAATACTCTTTTGGAGAACTAAAGTAGGTAACCTTTTGTTCTAATTCTTTAGCAGTTAAGTCTACACCAAATTCTTGATCACTTATTTTCTCTGGTGTTATTTGCATCTCTTCTACCATAACAGACTTAGTAGAAACGTTAATTGTTTTTATCAACCAATTATCTACAATAGTTATCTAAAAACAAAGTTATTAGCTATAATTAAAATAACAAAGAGCAAAAAATTAACTAATGTATGACTACTTCAGTTCTATAAAGATTAGAGCTCTGACATCTACTAGTTTTGCCAAAGCAAAAACATGTTGAGCAACCTTCCTCGTTTTTTTCTTGGATGTTGAATGTACCTTCTTTACAGAGATCACAAGCTTGTCCATATACATTAGCTTTGCAGTAACACTCAGAAGTAAGCTAAAATAATAAATTGATATTAAAAAACTGTTTATACAATTTAGCTTGAAATAATAACTTACCTGATTACATATCTCATTAGTTGTTCCTCTATAATCACAATCGCACAATAAACACGTAGGAAATGACCAATGACCAGAACGGCAGTGATCGCAACTTCGCCCAACAACGTTTTGTTTACACCTTAAATTAAGAAAAATAAATAGTATTTACAACGAATATACACAATACTTTAAAATATTAATTATTTATGTATATTAATTTAATATAAAAGTCATTTTTTCTAACTCGCATGATCCATTAAATAAGTCACATTGAAGATTTCCTTTTTCTACTCCAAAATAGTTACATTTACATTCCGCACAACCAATTATTGGGTCGATTCCGTAAGTCATCGGTTCACATTGATCACAATTTTTACCAGTTACTCTAGGTGGACATATACATTCTCCAGTGGTGGCTTCACATGTAGCAACTGAAGGACAATCACACGATTTGCAGTCTGGGAATCCAAAGTATCCTGTCTTACAAATCTCACAACGTCGACCTATTACGTTTGGTCTACATTGACATTGACCTCCAAATGGATCACATATATAACTTAATGACCCATCAGAGTCACAAAGACAAGGCTGAGCTCCACTATTATAAGCTGTTGTTAATGAAAAAGTGGACTCTTTGCAAAAACCTAAACATGAAAATTTTATCATATTTATAATAATTAAAAATTATTTTATATTTTTTTTATATAAAAAAAGCATTTTAAACATTTACATAATATCATTTTTTAATTATTTATTTTATTATTAGTATAAATATTAGGTGTAAATAATTTCAAATAATTTTTTTTTATAAGTAATATATTATATTCAATGGTAATAGATTTTTAAAAATGTAGTTTTTACCTGTAGTAGATGAATTCATATAAAAATTATTAGTTCCACATTTTGATATAAATAAACCAGTGTAATCAAATGGTTGTTCTTTGATTATATATTCTGTATATTCTTGTGCTGGAACAACTAACACGTATTCTAACCAAACACTTCCATGATTTAATCCCTAATGTACAAACGCAATTAAGTATAAGTATTTTAACATATAATAAAATATTGAAACAAATTACATTTAAAGTTAGTAAGAAATTTTCAGTAAGATGAAACTCTGTATTGCCGTTTGGTTGTACGATAACAGAGCGACAACCTGAATTCGATGGGCAGTGTTTTATAGGCAATATTGCTTCATAAGTTTGTCCATTATGAATTAGTGCACTCATTTCAAAAGCTAAAATATAAAATATATCACATTGATTTTTATGATTGATAATAACTTATTAAGAAATGTTTAATAAGTATAGTAAAATCTAATGTTCATATTATTTAAGCGAATGTTTAGGAATGCATTTTTTAGAATACTTACTAGGAAAATCAGGTTGATAAAAATGAACAATAAAAACATATGGACCAGGATTGGGTATTTTTCCAGCGAGATCGACAGTGGTATCTTGCATATCAACCAATACCAATGCTGAACTGTTATCGTTGACGTTTTTAGGACCAGATTGTGCTAAACGGGCTTCGTTTCCAAATTTAAATTCTACTTTTTTCGTATCTGGTGGGGTAGGATATAAGGAATGTATGCATTTTCCATCTTTTTTAACACATGATGGATTGGGATTGATGTAATCTAAAGACCATTTTTTCAAAGGTACAGCTACTATAGAATCTATACCAACTCGGCCTCGATCTTGACCACCCTTTAGTAAAATTTTTGAATTTGTGTCGTTTATATTAAATATAGCTACTTTTCCAGTTGCATCTACTGCCGCTTGTCTACAAACAGTAGTGTGGTGACACGCATAAAGAATTACTTTTCCCGAATTAATTTTGTCATTAACTTCCACATCTACAATTGCTTTAGTTTGAACAGTTGAAGGAGTTATGTAGTTAACCAAAATTACATAAGGGCCAGGACTATTAGTTGGAAGTTCAAGTTTCAATTCAGGTTGGGTTTCACTAATCATTGGTAGTTTTGGTAAACCTAACACTTCTAATTGCTGTGAACAATAAATCCTAATTAAATACTTAAAGAATATTAATAAACCGGTAGTAAATTATAATACTTTCAGATCATCAAAGTAATCAATGGGATCATCTCCATTTGACATCAAAGCTGAATTACTTCTAACTTGGTCAAAATTCGTTATACTTGGATAGTCGAAATGTCGACAAAGACTGTCTTCTATGTTATCTGTAATGCACGGATTTAATACTTTGTCAACTAAAATATTACCTTCATAATACTCAGCAGGTAAAATGACAAAATAATCCTGAAGTAAAAATTAAAATATTAACAAATAAAAATGTGACTAAAAGTAAAAAATACTTACTACAAATAACCCTTGGTCAATTTTTATTGTAATTGCCCATCGACCCGGATTCATAACAAATGGAGAAGGTATGTTATTAGTTGCCCCAGACACAGTAACAAGAGAAGGCGTCTTTGATGGTTTTAATTGAACCTAAAAATATTTTCAAAAATTAATTTTATCATTGTTTATAATTTATGAAAATATACTCACCATAAATTTTTGTTCAATATTAATATTATTAGGCGTTTCAGGTGTAACAGATACTTGTCCAACTATTGTTTCGTTGCTTCGACTTACATATCTTAGAACAATTCGATAAATAGATGGTTTGTCAATATTAATCTCATGAACTATTTCGCTCTAAAACCATAATTCAATTAAATTTCAATACATTAATGACATGAATCTTTTTTACTTGAAGTTGAGAGAAAACAGCATAACCTTTCCATGAATATTCAGGGAATAGTTCTTCGTCAAAACCATATCTCACAGGTGTAAATACTGGAGTTCTCCCATCTTCTGCTTCGTACAAAAATTGATATAAAGTGGGAAAATAATGAGCTTGCATCGGTTCAGTGCAAGCTCTACCAATAATCCTGGGCTGACATAAACATTGTCCTGTTGTCTTATCACATTTTTCATTTATTGAACCTCCGATGTTACAATCGCATTCTATCATTAAAAAACAGAGGTCAATGGTAAGATTTTGTTATGGGAAACCACCTTTTATTATATGAACAAACCTGAGCAACCAAACAAACTATTTTCGTCCAAACTATAAAAACCCTCAGCGCATTCATCACATCTTCTTGACGTAGCTGAAGGTTTACAAACGCATTGACCGGATTTTGGATTACACACTCCTACTCCACTAAGAACTCCAGGCATAAAACAATCACATTCTGAAAAAAGTCTAGTATAATAACTTGTGTTATTTGATAAGCTACATGCTTGTTACCTTGACAGCCCTCTGGATTTGTTGGTTCTAAATTCCAGTACAATTCTCGGCACTCATTACAAATTCTACCTGTAACTCTGGGTTTACATTGACATAATTCACCCAATGGTAAAGATCCACAACCAGCAAATGTTGATAGAACTCCAGCCGGATTACAATTACATTCTAATAAAAATACAAAAAAAAGTTAATTTAATTTGTATAAACTACTTTAATCTTATTCACCTTCACAAATCGGGAAATTATATAACCCTTCTTTGCACTGATTACATTGCGTTCCAGAAAAGTTCGGCTTACACTTGCATTTACCGTCATTATCGCATGATACACCAATAGAACCTTGACTATTACAATCGCAATCTAAAATTTTCAACCATTTGGTTACAATACATTTTAAATGGCTACTAATCAGCAAAAGTTCTTACGTTTGCAATCGGGATATTGATAAAAACCGGGACTACATTGTTCACACGATTTTCCAGCAAAACTCGGTAGACATGGACACTTTCCTGAAGCATCACATACTGAAGAAGCACTTCCTTGTTCTGAACAACCACATGGCTTGCAATCGGGATATCCATTGTAACCAGGTGAGCACTTATCACATCGAGGACCTGCATATCCTTCCTTACACAAACATTGTCCATTTACTTTGTTACAAATTTCTGGCAATGATCCAATTGCATCGCAGTTACAATCTTAAATTAAATTAATTGTTCTATATTATTTTAATATTTTAAAAAATAATATTGTTTTAAAATCTTACATGAACATGATGAAAATCCATAATAACCATGATTACATTGATCACAAGACTGATTACCGTAATTACTGAGACAAGCACATTGACCTGTTTTTTGGTCGCAAATAGCATTTTTGGATCCTACTTCATTACACTGACAAGCTAAAATCCATAAAAATTACAATGAAAACAATATCAATATTATTTATACTATTTGCTGCTATTTTTTTTACTATCAGAACTTACGTTTACATTCAGGGAAATCATAAAAACCCTCAGCACATTGATAACAAAACTGTCCACCAAAGTTTTGCTTACATGGACACATTCCCCCGTTATTTTCACATTGTTTACCTCGTGTACCTTCTGGAAAACATTCGCATGGTTTACATTCAGGATAATCATAATATCCTTCACTACAAGATTTACAGTCTGGTGCGGCATAGGCGGGTTTACATTCACATTTTCCAAATCCTTCAGAACAATTTCCAGTAGAATAGAAATGGTTACAATCGCAAGCTATAATTAAACAAAAAAAATTATTTCTAAGGTGTGTTAAAGTTTTTTTTATATATATATATATACTAACGTTGGCATACGTCAGTCTCATTTAGGTGTTTTCCAAATGGTCTATAATATCCATTCGCACACTTGTCACAATTAATTCCTATAGTGTGATCCCTACAATTTTGGCAAATACCACCTCCTTCATACTTTCCATGAATGTCGATTGATAAATGAGCGGCATCCGTGGCATTATCATAGATGCAAGTCTCCGAGTGGCCGTAACAATTGCAAGCTAAAAAATGAATATTTTTAAAATATAATTCATTAAAAATTAAAACATTATTGTAACATGATAACAATTTACTTACGTTCACATTCAAATAGTTTGTCATATTTTGACTGGCTCCATGCTTTTTGCTGAAAGCCGGGACAACATCGCTCACAATTATGTCCACACGTATTGTGTTTGCACCGACATATAAGTTTATATGAATCATTTGGGTCAGTAATATCACATAAATCAGCATGACCATTACAACGACAACGGCCACCAATACTGACATCTTTGATAGAATAAAAGTACTAAAAATAGTAATACAAAGTGAAAATTTAAATCATGAATATTTGAAAAACATTTCATATTTCATACCCTTCTAGTTGTCGTAGGATCTTGTCTAGCGACAGGCATTAGATGACCAAGCAAATTTTTTACTCTTAATAATCGAAACCTTACATTAGTTGCTCTAGTAAACTCTTGTAGAGCAAACGAGTTGAAGAAATTATTAGCCGAAGGTCTATTAGCTAAAAGTTTCACAAATATCTATAAAAAAAACATACAGTTCAGGATAACCCGGTTTTATAGATAATTTTATAATTCTATGATCTAATTGACTCACTTCACCGTTTTCTAATGGAACTATTTTAGAAAAAGCAGTTTCACAAGTTACTGAATCGTCAGACGAAATGGGTTTAATACTATCTTTTCCGAAAAATGACTCACAATCTCTGTAAAGAAAACAGTGAAACATAATTATTTATGTGATTTTTCATAAATAATATATCAACAATAGTATTATTTTAAGTCATAAAAGTAATATTCAATAATATGAAAGAGGATAGACAAATTTTAATCAAATTTCAAATAAAAACTGATATTGTTTTAATGTACAATTATGATAAGTCTTAAAAAAAAAATAGTATTTCTATAATTAATTTAATGCAACAAATAATATTAAAATACAATAATAAAATCGATAAAATGTGGCTAATACAGTAAAAATGCTACTATAAGTTATTTTTAGGTGTTATTTACTCACGCTAAGTTATCTGCAAAATATTGCCATGGTTGATAAGTCTGACCATGATCAGCTGATCTCTCAAGAACCCAAACTCCTGGTCTAGGAGAATTTCCCATCTTTACAACAACGTATGCTACATGAAATTCCTACAGGTAAAATACTATATTACTAAAGTAATACTACAATAATGCTTAATAATATATTATATTGAACATTTCAGCCAATTATACAGTTAAAATATCGACCTAAATTTCGGAAAAAGATTAGAATTTAAAATTTTAGAGTTTAGAATTTATACGTACAACTATAAAAAAGCGAAATAGTATTAGCTTAATTAATGTACTTGTATGTAACTCAAATTGTCAAAATAGGTCCCATAAAAGATTGTCATAAAATATTTTATCTTATTAACTTTAATCATAATAATTCTTACACATATATGGGGTGTTATGTAAGTAAGGAAAAGGGTTATATTTGTAACAATTGATCTGTTTCTTTCCTTTTAAACACTCTGTATATTTAATTATTTTGTTTTCAATTTTAATTACTATTAATAATATTCAATATAATATTTTTGGTAACGAATTTAAAAACAACACTATATTTTAAATATATAGTGTCATAAATATATTATCTCATTATGGTTTAATAATCTGTTTAGCGGAAGTTACGTGATATACACTTCTGAAAAATCATTTAAAATTTGTGTTACGTGTATATAAAAAATATATTTTTTTCTAAATTAAATATTTTCAATATAAAAAAAAATCGACTAACATAAAATTATAATATTTTTAAATTCACTTAAAACTTTTTTAATAAAAAAGCAAAATATTGAATTGGTCACGTTTCCGCAATTTTTGAACAGCGGAAAACCAACTTTACGTAGGCCAACAGGACGGACTTTTCATTGTTATCTTATCTAGCTACTAGTATATTGAACCTCACCAGCGAGTTGGCCATTTTTATGTGATAACCATACACGACCTTTATAGATTACACCTACCTGGACGTGATCAACAGGATGTAGAACATTATTTAATACTTTTTAAAGTTATGTAATTATTATTTTACTTCTTAAATTCATTCCTTTTTCCAAAAAGTTTTCAACTTTTCAGTTATTAAAAACCTAATAATAGGATATTTAATATTTCATAGTTCGGATACACGTTAATGATTTTAATCGAGTTTGAATAACAGTAATTAATTGTTTTTATGTTTGTTTTACCTGTCCTAAATCGATTGTTAAGTTTATTTCGTTATATTTCATGCCTCTTGATAGCGGTGGACTTTGCCACCACGTTTCTTGTCCATCCACCGCATATTCTGGAGGATGTGACTTGTCTGGACGACTAGTATCACAATGATCGCATACCTGTCAACAAATTATCAATAGACTTATTTACTTCTGGCACTTAAAAATCATTTTATTAAACAAGGCATTGCTTATCGAACGCATTTTTTTTTATATAAATACAATTTATTGCTATAAATAGCATAATTGTGTACAAAACATAAGCTTATACTCTATACATACACCTACTGATGTATTTGAAATAACATGTTGAATACAAAAATTATAACTAACCTAAATTAAATTTTCATCTTGAATTTTACTTGAAGTATTTTAAAGACATTTAACTTTATATAATATACATTTGTATTATCAAGGAAGTAATAAAATTTCATTTTTATTGCAATGAACATAAAATATACGTTCTGTAAAAAATATTAATTGTTGATATTTAATATCAACAACTGATTTTTTTATTTATTAATAAATAATCAATTGATATTAAAAAAAAAACATAAAATCTATTACTATGGAACATTTAAAAAACAATAATATTCCTTTTTTATTAATATTATGGAATAAAATAAAAAATATGGTAAGAAAAACTTTAAAACATATGGATACAAGTACTAAGTAATTTCAATATTTTTACTATCGATTAGTTATCGAGAAAAAAAATTTTAAATTTTACAGAAAGAAATTTTTATTCTCTTCGCTAAATAAAAGTGAAAAACAATGACTTTATTATTATTTAAATATATTTATACATTATACATTGTTCATGGCAAAAATTTGACCTAATATTTTATGATACATTTTTTTAAGAATTAGCAAATACACTATGGTGTTTTATATCATATTTATAAAATCATGAATATATCATTAAACAAAATAAAATCAAAATTTTTAAAATCTTGAAAAAATAACCACTGCTGTGTATTTTTTTATGAAATATATTACTATAGTATATAATGTAAAAATCACTTTGCGTTTTATTCATGTAATAGATATCAAATTATATTTTTATCAATGAATTAAATGACCCTCCAGTTCACATCCTTCAGCATTCCCAGTAAACTAATTTATATACACAGTGATCGGTTTATCATAAGCTACTAGATTACTCACAAAATGAATATAATATTAGAAAAAAAAGTGTTGATATCTTATAGTTACATATACTCTTGATTTATCAGCTAATAATGACTTATTAGAATCATCCCTTATAGCTTAAAGGCTAACAACTTTTTTTTTTTTGTTATGACAACATACATATTTAATTAACTTATAAAATAGATAATTATCTAATTAAGAAAATGACGGGTCGATAACAAATTTTAGACCAGTATTTCAGAAGTTATGCTCATTTTTATACCAAGGTGAGACGAAAAATGACTGACGGGAAATCACTAGTGATAAAAATAGTAGCACCCACTCTTCACCTCCTGTCCATACTTTAAATTGTTAAAAACTTTTGAAATACTGGCCCAAAAGTTGTTGTCGACCCGTCATTTTCTTAATTAGATAATTATCTATTTTACAAATTAATTAAATTTATATGTTTCCATTTGAAAAAATAAATTTTACACTACTTAACTTACATGATTCTAAAATTTCATTATTAGCTGGAAAATCAAGGATTATAAGTAACTATTAGAAATACAATTTTTTTTTCTAATATTGTATTTATTTTACTAGAAATCGAGTGGTTTATGATTAACCGATCATTCTTAATATATATTATTATTATATTGACCACTAAAGTTATTGATTAGTTATACTTGTAACTCGGTGGTTAGACAAATATTTACATGTTTGGTAATTTTATTAACATCTTCCTGATGAAAGTATAATAAGTGATAATTTATTTTCATTCGTAATTAATAATCACGTTGCTATTAACTTAATTTCCTTTTGTTGGCCATATTTAGACTAAGAATAGATTGTTTAGTGTTACAAAAATGAATAATTAGTTCAATATAACATTTTACTTTCGAAGTAAGTTAAGATAAATATTTCTATAAAAGAAATTACCGGCTAAAAAATTGTATCGTAAAAATTATTATTCTAAAACGTACTTCTTCGAAATAAATAACATTAGCTTTTCTATATGGAGGTTGATTTTTAAAGAGCTTTTTAGTAAGAAAAAAATTTGTTTCATAGAAAAAGAAGACAAACTTTGTAATAAACTACCATTGTGGTGTAATTATAATTAATAATATACTCAAAATATTCTCGAGGGTGTAATTAAGGATGTAAAACGCTATTTAAAAGCAGTGAATTGACAATATAAGAAAAGGTTTTCATACCTATTATTTTTATAAATTTGACACTTTGGCATTACTCTCATGATTTATATTAGATGTATAATAATAAAAAAATTTATTAAATATTCATTGAACAGTGATAATTTATTGATCTACCTACTCATTTATACTTAATGAATACAATGATTCAAAATTTGCAATATCCCTTTTTTCTTGATATTTAATTTGTTAAGAGAGCAAAGGAAAATAATTTAAAATGCAGTTTTTTCATGTAATCATCCGAATGGCAACTTATTTTTTAACTTACGTCTACTTTGTTTGATATAGAATGGATTTATTAAAAGACTAATAATTTAAAATTGGTGTCTTTCACAAAAGTGAACTCGTAACACATTTACATTAACGATGAAAAATACATTATGAAGTAAACAATTAAGACTTTTGCAGCATTTAAAATTTGCACCATTCTATGAAAAACTCATTTATTTCGGTCTCTATTTTTTTTCAAATGAAGAGTAAAATAAAAGGTCTTCAATACATGATATATACGAGTTTTTACACTTATAATACGGCTAGCATTTTCTCCAGTTTTATTTTTTTACAGCCAACTGTAGCCTCTCCTAAAGAGAAGGTTTCTTAACCATTTATACTTGAGACGAGAAGTTAGTCCGTCCCGACTCCTGAGACACGTGCAACCATTAACCCCCTTAAAGACGGTCCTACATAGAAAGCTTAAAGTGGTGCACAATTAAAATATATTCGTTAGACGGTTTTTAAATGATTTCGTACAAATACGAAAACCATAAGGAACATTTCTTTGTAAAGCTTCCATAAAACTAACCAATTTCAAAATGCCTACCCCTCAAATAAATCTATTGGGAAATCGCTTACTTGTCCTTGAATTACAAGATTTCCCTCGTAGTCAACGTTACGCTCAGAGTTGGCACCCACAAGTTTACAGTATAGCTCAGGACCCTGAAGACCTTCACCACAAGTAGCGGTGGCTGTGATCCGACGGCCCTCGGCCAAGTTGAAGTACGGCGGCGTGAGCACTTCCGGCCTGGCTGGGGCGGCCAGCAACAGGGTCCACCAGAGGACGGCGGTGATCGCGGTCATATTCACGGACGGCCGGACTGCTGTGCGACTGCTGAATGCGGACGACGGGCGTCTAGCATAGTATACGCACGTCAATGATGCACCGACTGTGCCGGTGATGATAATAATGATACGCGCTCATCCCTAGCATGTACGCGTACGCGCTGCCCACCGCACACATGTTTGTGGAACACGACCACCGCCGCCGCCGCCGCCCAGTGGTCCCTAAACCGGTCCTTTACATGGCGAATTGGCCGCTGTAACATTTTTTACAATAAACGGATCAAAAATCATTTTTAAAGGATACGAAATTAGTAACATAGAGTTCGATAATAAATCCAAATTAGCAAGCGAGTGCGACTTGAAATCAAATAATAGAGCAATCCTAATAAAAAGTTTATTCTGAGATACACTTGATGTAGAGACGTCCTCACAAGACTATTTACAAACATTTGGCGTCCACATGATGTTCCAAAAAAATAACAACAAATCAGTTTTTCGGTCTTTTACAGATTCCGGGATACCAGTGCGCAAAAGAGCTCACTGATTTCACATAAAAAATTTAATCGGCTTTATAAAATATAAACAATAATTTATCATAATACCCCGTGTCATAAATGGTAAAGTAAAATTAAATTATTTTTAACTATTCAATGCAAACTATGTAAATCCGTTAAGTGCAACCTCTTTCTGCCACCATTGTTTGCCGAGTGTAAATTCTAAAATATCACGTACAACTAAGTGACCCATAGCGTACAACTACAAAGAACATTTGCAAAAAAGGACATTTTTCATATGATCAACGTGAATTTTTTGAATGGAAATATTATTCCTCTAGTGTTAAGGAAAACTGGTTTGTCGTTCATCACTGGTTCCTTCCTTTGCTATTATATTATCCTTTTATCCAATCAAGTATCTCTTTCTTTCTCGCTATAGGAATTATTTTTTGTTCCAGAAAGACCAGATGTCGACGGTGGCATATTCCGTCACGTGTTGAGACCCAAAAGCATACTATTATACTATTCGTCCAAAAATATACGCCTAAAAATACTTAAAATGCGTCGCAACGTCACGTGGGATTACTGTTCATGCCGATGTACAGTACTTAAACAATAACATACTAATTCTTGTCTTTTAGACAAGGAAAAATTCCTCGTTTTCTCATTAACAAAAAGTACTACTAACTGATCACGAAAATTATAAAATTTTAATAAATTTCCTATTTTGAGATTCCTTATTGCATTATTTCTCCATACTTTCAATTAAATCAAAATTATCATAAAAAAGTATTGTGTAGTATGTAAAATACTAAATACTATTAAATTTTTAATGAACTCTTCAGTAAATTAAACTCGTTTCTCATGTCTAATATACTGAGATCCAGCGAATCGGTGTGTTAAGTGAACGATATAAATATATTTTGGTGTAAAGAAATCATTACTTTCAGATGATGACATTAGACGTGTATTATTTTAATATAATTTTTATTAGCCTTAAAATTAAAAATCATAAATCCCAAAACTACTATAAAATCAATAGCTCATTTTTTAAAATAATCAATAATTACCGATCATGCATATTAGATCACTTTACATGTGTTTGTTCCGGCTTTAAAAAATGCATACACAGCATTATAATAAATTCATTAAATAGCAAATGCAGTAACACATAAGAATACACAACAAATTAGACGATAAAAGTATAAAGCGATAAAAGAATGAATAATAATAACTGTTCTAATTATATTAATTCATTGTTTTTAGCTGAAATATAACATACAATTAAAAAAAAAAAATTAACAGTATAGTTAGTTTTCTAAGTATTTATCAAAGACAAAAATATTTTGAGATATCCATTAAAGATCCCGAGTCTTAAGTGTATTTAATTAAGTAAATTTTGATAATTTTAAAATGTAACTTTTCCTACTAGCATGATAATATTGTTATTTTTATTTATCAAAATAATATTATATAATAATTTTGGATAATATATTCTATATTATTTACCTATTATTAACATAGATTATTAGCATGTTAAAATGTATTGTATTAAAACCGAAAGTATTAGCAACGATATAATCAATTGTTCGTTAAATACAACGTTTCTGGTTTCCTTTCGTGCTTATGGTAAATCATTTATAAAAAGGCGATTTTTCTAAAAAAACAGTGTTATCAAGTTAATCACTATTATAGAAATATTTTAATTATTTTAACAATAAATCAAATTTTACAAGTAAAAGTATAAAATATATTACTTTTTCACAAAATGAAGAATAATATATTTTGTTCCGCCATCTAATGGACTCAAACGGAACTTCAAAATTTGAGTCATAGAAAGCGTTTAATGAAATTATATCACATGGACCATGTTCGAAAATACATAGTTTATTAAACAGTGTTTATTGAGCGATAAAATTGAATAAATAGAAAAATTATTTCTTTATATTAGATTGACTACGTATATTCAACTTGTTTGCCAAGTCAATTTATTTTTCTGTTTTTTCTTCGTTATGATAAGATATCAAATTGTTTAAATTTCAAATAAGTTTACAAATTATAAGTAAAAACTTTTATGCTGTTTTAATTTGGTCAAATGTCAAAAGAGTTGATAGAATTTTGTTTTCAAAAGTTACTTACTAAAATTATTCTAAGAAAAATAAACTTACACTTCTCAAACTTGAACTGTTGTTTTTATACTTTTAAATTTTAGAAAGTGTTATAAAGAGTTATTTTCTTTAAGAAAAAATTTATATTTATTTTTTTCAAATGAATTTTTAATATAAATAAATTTAAATTTCTTGTATCCATCAAAATGTCCTGAAGCAAAAATTTAAATAGTAATTTATTATGACAAAATAAATGATTAAATTTAATATTAAAATTATAATTTGCAATAAAATTAATCTGGCATTAAATCATCTTTAAATATTTAATTTAAAAATTGACTATAAAATTGGTTATTTAATACAGACGGCAAAATTATTTAAATTGAGCTCGAATTGGTGTCTGCAAAAAATGTATGCTATAACTAATAAATATTTAAAGTACAATTATCCTTTTGAACACAGTGCATAAATAATGTTACTCTCAACGATAATTATAGTCATAGGGCTTAAAATTATATATACAAAATAATTGATTTTTTTACTACGGCTGGGTAATAACCAGGTTCGCAACAAAACATTAAAAGGCGTTCCGTTTATGCAATTTAACTACTTACTTGTCAACAAGTGTATTATACATGAAAATAGTTACGAAATAAACAGGGCTCACAATTTACCAAGTAACTTTTTAGACATGTTTACATATATTTTAAATTCAACTCTAACTTGTATTTTCCATCGAAGACACTCTGGTTGTTGAGCCTAACATAATTAATATGATAATATTACCGCTTATGCAGCATTGCACAATATAATTTATTTCCTCGGATCGCAGATCCACGAAGAACGTTAACTATTGATTTAATAAAGCATGCTTACTAAATAAATAAATTATTACTTTTCCGAGATATACCCGTTATTTAATATTTTATATGCCATGTATTATTAAAAAATACAAAGTTCTCATCGGAAAATGCTTAGGGCGAGTACCTGCGGGCTGTTTAAAAATGTATGATATCGCCTTAAACATAATAAACCCGCGCGTCGACTTGGTAAACGCAATCTTGTGTCGTTACAATTATTATACTTTGACATATACTTATAAAAGTAAAATAATTGTAATTCTTTTATGACAAGTTGAAGAGCGTGTGGATGACGGCCTAGGACACTATATACATGTAAACATGTATGCTAATAGTTGACATCTGTTTATTTTATTCAGTCGCATTATTTTCATGGCCATTCGGTGCCGCACATGCGACAAACTTTTAATTTCAAAACTAAAGGCACAATATTTTTTACATTTAGGCGTTTTTCGTTTTTAAAATACTGTTGATGGTAATCATGCGTGTCGGTGGGTTTTTTTATTGGTCAATCAAATATTTGCTTACTTGGTCTTAAAATAAGATTCGGTAAAAGTGTATAATTCGATTACAAATAAAATGTTTCGGTATTTACACTGTAATCAATTTTTAGGAAAGACCTTCATTTTAAAATGGCCGCGTTTATTCAACAATTGTTCGACGTAGCCTAAAATTATTATTTTAATACAGTTTGTGTTAATTCATTGAACTTCACTAGATCCAATCAAACAGTAAACGCAGATCGTTTCTCAGCTTTTTCAAAAACAACATTAAAACACAACAATTTAAATCATTTCATTCTGCACGTCAGCCAAAATAATTAATGACGTCTCAGAATCTCACTGTATTCTTCATGAAATGTATTATTATTTCAACCATTTGATGGTATGCATACACACTAACTTCGAGTAATGCTCGGCCGCACACGCGCACGTTTTAATTTCGGTGGATTATTTTTAGAAACACTCGAATGCGTCATGTATACAAAAAAACATGATTTGATTATGGCTCAATAATATAATATTTCTAAATGTTTAAAACTCTCACTTTTCAAATATTAAACAAAACTTACCCAATAACCTGCACTGTCGTGTCTATCGGCTGCAACCGGAACTCATTGAAAAATCAAAATGTTTTGCTCCTAATAAAGTGAACCCTTTAGTGTTTATTTATTAATTTTTCAATGATTTTTCGTTGATACGCAAACCTGTTGGTACATAATATTTTATTTTATATTTCAATGGTATTACCTTTTGAATCTGTCGCGACCCCTCCAAAAATAATGAAAGATACATGTGAATTTATAGAGAATAAATTTAATGATAGGAGAAATTAAGTTCATTTTTTCAACAGAGACACCATAACTATTTTTAAATGAAGGTGGAGCAAAAATTAAATTATTAAAATTTTCAGTGAAAAAAAATCGGGTAGCTTATAAACATTACCCTGATAATGTATATTATTGTTTATTATATTATTAATAATAACTTGGAGGATGACCTAGACAATAATGGATAGGAAATGGCATATAGATTTGAGTTGTTTACCTAATGACATTATATAAAGAATTTGTTGGTCGGACTAATCGCATCCGGCGGAGTCACTAGTTTCAAAAAACTAAAATTCACAAAATAATTAGTATAAGCTCAGAAACCAATGTAATTGTTAAGAAGATTTGATTTTTCTCATAAAAAAATAATTAATCAGGTTAAAGAAATATTTGTTATTTGCAATAATTTGGAGTTAATTTCAAGTTTGTATTCTTAAAGTACAACGCTACATCTATAAAACCGTATGGCAACTCAAAATGCAAAATCAATTGAAATAAATAGCTATTAACATCTTAAACTAATCCATCTAAAATGTTTTTAATGCATACTTTATTGAAATTCGAAACAAAGCAATCACATTGGCTATTTTAATGTCACTACTTTATTTAATCTGACAATTTTTAAAATAATTAATTAGATTATTTTTTTTTTTTCAACATATGAAGCGTATGTGCGAGTTACGTGGTATTTTTACGATCGATATAGAATGTATTATTTCCTAAGAATTATAATTTCAAATATATTTAGCCGTTCGACAATGTTACTTGCGTTGTGCTGCTATTCATCGATCCATTAGTCATTTAATTTTAAAAACGCACAAAGCCATTTATTTAATTTCCTATTGTAGTTTATTATTACTGACGGTATTGAAAGGCGATTGACTCACTGTAAAATAATATACATTATTAATATTATATTATACTTCTAAATTTTATTGTCGGATATAAAACTAAAGAGAAACGCGACGTATTTTTATTGGTTTCCCTATAGAAGATCGCACACGGTATAGTTGTGTAAATTGCACATTATTATACTCCCAAGTAAGACCAGACAATAAGAGCCGGAATCGTCTGGGTCGTCAGCCGCATAAACTTCTATAATATATTAATAAATAAATAATTAGTTGAATCTTCCTGGACGTCGGTAAAATACTGAACTTCGGCCAAATTGTGAATAACGGACGTGTCATAATAATATTACTGTAGCAAAGGGGACCAATTATAAATTAAATGTCTGCAACTCAGGACCACAGACAGACTAACTATACAATCGTTATACGGTCGCTGTAGAAACACATGAACACATATGAACGCATCGAGTACAAATCTCTGCACTTTTCAAAGTCAATGACTAAACGAAATGATAAAAACTTTATAATCAAACAAAAGAAAGCTCATACTTAATAAAAAGAGAAATTTAACTTTCACTGTGCCCGGCGTGAAAATTATTTGGCGCGCCGCGAAAAATAATTCATGGCATTATTTTGAAGTGAAGTTTAAATTCAATAAACACTTGAATTGAAAAATAATAATGTTTTTATTGTAATCTTTATTTCAAATATTTCTAGTGAATTTATTACATAAAATATTTATTACAAAAATGTACCGTTCAACTCATTCTGCCTATATACTTACATATTCCAACATAAGTGTGTTTATTAGAACATTTTAGAGATAAACTTTGACGTTCTTGATGTTCTCTGAATTATTTAAATTCAGTTTTATGGAAAACTTGAAATAAATTGATTTTAATACCAGCGAAAATTTAAATTGTACATGAAATGTCAATTTTAAATATTTAATAGTACTACCGAACCATTATTGAGAATAATTTACTCGAGTCCATTTAGTTTTGGAATTTTTACTCTTTCCGGATTCATCTATAATTAAAAATCATGTACGAGATACATTTATATTGTAAGTCGTTCAAGGGCAAGGGGTGAAATCGTTCACCGGAGTTTATTCGAACGAAAAATTATACTTTTTCCGACGATGGCGAATGTTATGTACCCCAACTATATAATGTATGTACACACACACACATACGACCAAGAGACTTGTTTTCGATATAAATCCGTTTTTGTCATTGGTCCACAACAGACTCTTGCCAACTACCGAAACGAAAGCATTTTGATCATCGACATCATGTCGTCGTCGTTCCCTCGGTCTGTGAATCTAATTTCCTTGTTTGGTGCAAATTTGCTCGGCCCAATCCTCGAACGCAAAAATCAAATACGTTTAACTTTAATATTACATTTCTGTCGAGGGGAAGAAACATAAAATACATATTCCAGAATAAACGGTAATTTTGACACGAACAAAATTTCACACTCACATTCATAGCCCAACCCAACCTTTTACGCTAAAAAAATAATAACTTCTGTCGATGAAACGTCTGATAGTTGTGCGACACGCTAAATAAATATTACCTACAACAGCCATACAAGAATACAATATATTCTTATAATGCTATTAATATAATTTGTGAACATATTACGTAATTATACACAAATATTTGATTAATTTTGAAAAATCTATTTTAATTAATTGTCCGCATATATATATATATATATTTTTTTTTTTTTTGCAAGATTTCACCTTTTTTTAGATGGCGTGATATGTATCGTCTATTTGTTTACATTATTAAATTTTTTAAAAGATTACAAACGAGTTAGGGTGTGCTATTCAAGTTGGCTGACATTCAATAGTATTGGCGATTTCGCTACTAGTTTGTTCTGAATAAAATTACTATTTTTTATGTCCTTGATATAATTGCTGGTTGAATTTAATATTAAAATTCAACACATTTTATGCTTTGTACTAAAATAATTTAACACGATATTAAAAACAAACATCTTCGTAAAATTTACAAAACAAACAATTCCACTTTTAATTAAAAATTTGTTTAAATTAATAATAACACAAGTCGAGCAAATGTTTAATTAAAAATTGTGCGATCGTCAACAGTGTTGGCACTAGAAAATAAATTTTATGTGCTTATTATGGAAACTGTGTTGCCATTTTATGTACTTTTTCCACGTTCAGCATGCTTATGATTTTCTACTTTTAATATTGTTAAATAATATAATTCCTATATATTTAGAAAAATCTATTTAAAAATACGTTGTTCTCGGCGAAACGTTCATTTTGTTCTTAAGTAATATAAAAGAGATGTTATTAAAATTATTTTATAAAACCCATTAATTTAATTTATAACTTAAATATTATATTAGTTATAGTATACTATAATTTTATTCTTTTAAAATTGAGAATTTACAATTATTCAGCAGTTATAACAATTATAATTAAACTATATGGGGCTTTATTAAAAATAATTTATTTAACATACTATATGTGCTGAGGTCAGTGACGTCACCACGATGCGTGATCTAAGTATAATTGTGTGTGGATTAGATTAAAATATTATCCATTGACTTTATAGTTGTTTTATAATTATTATTACATACCAATTTTTTATTTTATTCAATTAATACGCATAGCATTGTTTTACTTATCTTAATGAATATTTATTATATTTTATAATAACGTATTGATTTTATCGCTTAGAAAAAATAACTCAGATACAGTATAACCTCTATTATAACTTCGGTACATTATTATGTACACATTATTGTAATATTTTAGTACTTAACAAAATGGTGTTCAGCCGTAACACAGCGCTCGTTCTCTACACAAGAAACTGCGCTGTTATTAAAATCCGTCAGAGCCATAAAATAAAAATGAAGTAAAATTCTTCTGAATTCGAAAAATTTAATTAATCATTAAAATAGGTTTTTTTTTTTTGAGTTGTAGAGGAACAGTTAGCAATCGACAGACTCGAGTCGGTGCGTACATTACGTGTACACCCAAAAGAGCTAATTACATTAAACACATTGTATTATATTCGATACAATATATTTCAATAATTTATTATTAAAGGGAAAATGTCACTATAACGTCGAGGGGAGGAAAAGCCGGCCGAGCATTATGGTAAAAATATATAACAGCGAAATTTAATATTCCAATGGTTTTGTATTATGTACTGAGTTCAACGATCGGGTCGTTTACATTAATATACATTTTTTTTTGTTTTTATTTTCATTCTTTTTTTTATTACAGTATAAATTATTCAAAATTAAAAATATTAATATTATAATGAAATTACAACGGAATATTTCCAAGCCCGTCCGTCGCAGCGCAAATCCTGAGAAATAAAGGTATCGACAATACTTTATGTAAAACAAAAATTATCCATATTTTTATATCTATTTTAAATTTCAAAGAAAATCATTCAAATGCATTAACCTGATCGTTAGTATAGATCGATAGACTGATCATGTCAATCAAAATGAAAAAATGTATACACATTTTTAAGTACAAGTACATATCGTTAATGTATAATGAACTTTATTGGAATTCCAAAAACGGTCCTTGTTCACATACACAGTATATGTTTTATTTACATCGGTTGTTGGTATAGAATTGATGAACGTTGTAACGATTTTTTTCTATTTGGTTCAATTGTATTAAACTCGGCTGACTATCGAAAAAATGAAAATTATTCTTTAGCTTTAAATTTTATTAATTCTAATTTCAACTATTATTTTTGTTCTTAAATAATTTATAGACTTATTTCACAACTGATTTTATACACGAACCGATCAACGACTAAAATGTATGTAATGAAATCCTAATGTTTTTCCGTATAACTTTCTAGTTACAATATTTCACAGAAATTCGATCCTTATTTATTTTCGATTTTAACTGTTATTTAATTTATTGCGCTTTTTTTTTTTTTGGTCAGATAATAATCAATTGAAACCTATGACCTAATATTTAACGGATATAAGGTCGTCGAGCTTTGATATAACTGTTTTATTTTAATCGAGTATTTTTTTGGATGGTAAAAATTAAAATTTAATATAAATTTCCAATAAAAATTATTTATTATAAAATAATTCTGAGATTTATAAAGTAAAATTTAGTAATATCATATTAAAAAATAATAAACTGAAAAATTATATATTACATAAATTACACGAATTTTGATTATATTTTATTATACAGTTTATTTTAATTAATACAACACATTATAACAAATTATATACACATCAATATTCTAACTAATAACGAATGTTCAAGTCTACATGTCTCTCCGATAAAAAATAATATGTAGTTTAGTAATATATGAAAACGTGTAGATTACTTATTTTGTTTATTTTCAAAACATAAATAAAATTTATAGAAAATTAATATTAAATAAGGACATTGTTACACATTGTCGTCATAGCATCAGTTGCCCCCTGACTCATTGCTTGATCAAATTTCTTAATCTTTGTGTATTATAAAATTTTGTAAAATAATATATATTTTAATTAAAAGAAAATAATAAAATTTTTATATTAAGTTATATTACGAATAATAGGATTAAGATCATTATTTTTTATAAATTAATGCAATTGGTTTTTATTTATTAAATTTATAAAAACACTTAATCTTATAAATAATACATAAAACTACCACTATTACTACTATTTATATTTTTTTTATAAGTGCCTATTAGAAGAATATTTTTGTGAATGCTAATTGTATGTTCTACCTACCCTAAATAACATTTTACGTGTTTATTATTGTTGTCTATTTTATTATTTATTTATTGTCCCTTTATTATTTTATATGGTAACGTACATCGTTTTTCAAATTTTGGGGCAGATAATTCGTTATTTGAATGTTCCTTCTTGTTTAGCCTACGACGAGACCACAAGAAAACACGGAGGACACTGGTCATTGCCATTTCAGACAGTGAACCCAAATATTTGAATACATAAATTTCCCCCTTCCCCCATGAAAAATTTCTACATACGCCCTTGCCGTTTTTATTACTATTTATCACACGAAATGGGAAAATAATTATTTCAAAATTTTTGATGAAATATAAGATATAATAACACATTAGTAACATATTTGTTGAACTCCTAATAATAATCACTATAGCTATAATAAATTTGGTTGTCAGAAACACATTCACTTATATAATAAAACGAAATTTAATATAAAAAAAAATAAATAAATTCTTCCGGCAGTTTGTTTCGACTATAAACGTTAATTATAAAATAATTAGCAAGTTATTATATTTATATTAAAAGTAAATAGACGGTATTTTCATATATATCCTTGATTCGAAACGATCAAATAGTAATCAGTACAGGTCACATTTTCCACAAAATGAAGACCAAAAGGGAAAATATTTTTCAAATGTATCTGTACACAAAGCGCACGTCAATGGTCTCGCTGGTATGACTTGTGTGTTCTTACATATTTATTATTATACACAACGAATAATAATATAATATTATTAACGAGCACAATTCGGACTGTCGGGCACCGCCGCAGTGATATTATTGTACACTATTATAATGAACATTATAATATAGGTACCATCCATCTGTACACGTATAAGATATAATACACTGCAGTCTTGGCCGTTGCGGCAACGGTGTATAATTTTAATATAAATGTTGGAGTCATTATTTTTACTGCGTAATTTTCGATTTAATAGACGTTTCGTGGCGAAAAGGAATAATAAAACAATAATAATAATAAAATACCTACGGTGGGATGGGCCCAGCCCAGTTCCGGCCCCGTATATTAGTCATAATAACGTCGCAACATAGAAAAAATAATAAATATTATATAGAAAATGGGATCCGTGCTCACATACGTGGAAATATTCCGAAATTATTTTATCATTGTTATTTATTATAATTATTATAATTGTAAGAAGGATGTACCCAAGTATTATGATACAAGGTACTGTTCAACTCGGCAAGTTAATCAAGATCTTGATTTGATCGAAGAATAATCAATGTTACTTAAATAAATCTTTAGGTATACACTGTAAAATGTTTTTTTCTCGTTAAATGTCTATTTTTTTTATTCGTAAATGTATTTTACTTATTACTTTACATACAAAACTTTTTAAATGTTAAGACATAGGAAATGATACGTTGAAAAATTACCATAATCATAGCTGAAATACTATTTACACCTGTTAAATTTATAATAAACATATTCTTGCGCCTATAAAAATTCTTACTTTCACTTTAAGTGATGTAAAGCGAATCGATGCAATTGTTGAAACTTCATTTTATAAACAATGGCTTTTATTATAACATACTTTTTTGGTGATGTGTCGTTTTGTCCGTTTCCAGCCTTTTGGATCTTTAGTAAAGACTCATAAATCACTGAAAATAAAATTATTTATTTATTAATTAATGTTATTTTCCAAAAAAAAATTCAATAAACGTTTTTTTTTAATTATTTTACATGTTGAATATATGTAAATACATGAATGATAAGTATTTACTATTGACAATTGATGTTCTAAGCACTCGACAATAACTATATGTCATATACAATACTTGGTATTGAGCTTTTATTTATTTTTATTTTTGACCTAGTTGTTAATGATAACTGAATTTGTTTTAAATCGTATGCTCAAAACATCTCTGACAACTATAGAGATCGATGACATGTATTAGACTCGACTGAAACTTAGTATTCAGTTTATGAGCATTTTGACTGTTCAATAATTATATGATTCAGGATTATACACAATTATACATAATTATGATGTATAGATGTCATATTCCTCTACAAGATGATATACCTTAACTTAGTTTACTACGCAACTAGTTTTAATAGAATTTTGTATTGTTTTTTTTTAAGGTTATTAATTAGTCAGCGAAAATTGATTTAGTTTCCTGAGAAAATTCCAGTATTTCCGACGACCAGATTAACTCTTGTATCTTTTTATTAATCAATATCCCTTTATTAAAACAACATTAGATAATAATTTAAATTTACTAGAGCATGAAAAATAATAATAACTATAGAATGGGTAAAACGGCAACAGTACGATAAAAAAAGAAGAAGAACAAAAGCCGTTCTTTTCAAAACGCCCATGTTTGTCTAAAATCAAATCTCGTATTAATGTTTTCACTCGCGGGGATAAACGAACCAACGTCGGCCGTTTTTTAGCAATAGTTTTTCGATAATTAAATAGTCAATTACAACACAGTAGTAACAGTTTTTACTACTTTAGATTCACTTATTATTGCAATAATAAGTGCATCTGCTGTCAATATTGACTCGCCTGACTCAGACTATTGTTGTGCATAACTTGTGTGCGTTAATTTACTTACGCCCGTACACGATGTGTCTACTTGCCACGTATGACAACAACTATTCATAAATAATGTGCACTTTGTTTGGGTATTATAAACGCGTGCAAAGACCCGCGGAGCGATTGGACTTTGTGTACACACTCCGCCGTCGAGAACAAATCATCATTAGTGCCGATCAGCTTAGGGAGTCGTAGAGGGGTAATATTATTTAAAAATTCAATTCGGCATTGCATAAGACACAAAAGAAATGTGCGCACCGTGTTGTTGTGTATAATATAGAAAACCAGCATGTGGGCGTTGACTGCGGTAAGTCGGAGAAAAATCAGCTCATGTTTTGAACGGAGGCGTGGGGGAACGATTGGCGGCGGTCAAAAGGGGTTGGACGAATTTACCATCAATTTCCACACAGGGAGCCCAGACACCCTAGCACTTGTAATTTTCTCGTGTCTGGTGTTGCTTTTAAACGCCTCTGGGGTAGGTGACTAGGAAGACTCTTCTCTTGATTTTGTACACTCGTTTAACGGCTGATGTGATTTTAAAAATCATTCGGGATCCTTAAGCAGATAGAAACATTGGTTATCTTTAACCGATAAAAACGTCCCAAGCAGAAATATTTCCATAGGGATATTCTAAATGTATACATAATGTAAAAGTACATAGCAATGTCAAAATGTGCCCCATTATAATATTGATGTGTACAGAGTTAACACGTCGAAAAAAGTTTTACAAATATATTGGGAATCATACCGACACCTCTATCCTGTCACGAACAGTAAAAATGCGCTAGAGCTCATAATTCATATGTGGGAAATTTATCACGTTTATCGATATTTTTTAAAATGCGCACAATCTTTATTCTCGACCATAATTTTGTTTGTTGTTCAACTAAGAGTAATGCGAAAACTTTACTTAAAATTTGATAAATTGGTCGGTTAATTAAAAAAGTTTTCATCGCTGATGAATGTATAATATTAAATGAATTTTCAAACGTTATCTTGTTTGCTGAATGGCTAGTTTTAAGTAACACACAATTAAAAATGCCCATTTTTTATTGTTACAACAAGAGGTAAAGCTACACCCGTCATTAGTGGCGTACCCAAGATTATTCAATAGAGGGCTAATAAAAAAATAAAATAAAATTATCTACTTTTAGATGTTTCTTAAGCTAAAATATTGGTTTATTACTGCCCATGGACGGCTTAGTCCTTTTAGCTTCTCTGGATAAGCTACTGCTATTACGATCTCTGTTAGTAGTCAGAGCCGTATTAGTACTTAAGGGACTGTGAGCAAATTATTTAAATGTACCTAATTAATACCAAATTTTTAGTAAAAATTAGGAGTTGGAACCCATCACGAATAATTACTTGTTTAAGGTATAACACAGAAAAGACTGTAAAAATTGTTTTTAAATATAACTTCCCTCGAAGAAAAAAAATCATAAGCAAGATACGGAAATTACCCAAAACCAGTTTAAATGAATGTTAAGATAAGTATTTAAAACTTAGTTTGATAAACTTGAACAATACATTAATTCTGCAACGTAAAAACATTAGTTACCAGTAAATTATCTTAACATTTGGTTTTACAGAGTAGCAAAATACATAGAAAAATGCAATTTAGGAGTTCATAATTATCGACTGTTAGTGGTAACATTTGTTTATCTCATTTTATTTAAATATATTAATGGCCGTTTAAAAATCACTAGCGAAATTTGAACACCTACATTACATTTCTGGACATTAATTTTATATTTTATAAAAAAAAGTAGCCATGTACACTGTTCAAGCTGTAACACGTCTCCACGAACATCCATAATAACATAAATGTTGTGCTACAAACGACAAATCACAGCGACTTCATTGAATTAATATGCGTTTAAAATTTTTACATCAGTGAGTATTGTGTACTGAGGGTATCATCACAATGTCAGTTGTGGTTGTCGCAGTGTTTTAACATGCTGTTAAGTTAACTGTTGTCCCGGCTTTTTTTGAAACGTTTTGTAGACACAATACGCCCAAGACATCAAATTATAAAAAATAACGTCATGAAAACACGATCGTGACAAACCGCTAAACACCTTTTCAAAAAACCTAAACGTGTGATCCCATAGTACTAGTCTTTATGAATTCCTGGTACTAAATTTTGATAATTGTTAAAAAATACGGTCTAAAAATTAATTATATATATTTTTTATGTTACATCATGATACGACACTAAAATAAAGTAGCGCGAAAGTTCAATTTAGAATTTTATCAAAAGATAATATTCACAAGAATATGTCCTGAGAAATTCCTCAAAACTAAAATAAATACGTGTTTGAATACAATTTGTAGAGGATAATATATTATTTGAATATTTAACGCAAAATATTATAATTAAGAACTATTATTATAATGCATAAACTTCTCATTATTCAGTAGTGTCTATTAATTATTGTCTATTAGTCATCAAATTTAATATATATTATTCTTGTCAATCTTTTAAACTATTCCGAGAAATATGTATAAAAATGCAGATATAAATCTATTATAAGGAAATCTTTAGTTGTGACAAATCATCTATTTTAAGTAAAATATTATGTAATAACTAACACAATCGAGAAGTACACATATAATAGTAAAAGGTCGTGACACTTATTGCACATATGAATTAAATTTAATATAAAAGGACACAAAAACTGTCAATTCGACTCACTGCTCCTTCACTTCATGATCTGTCAACAAGTGCTAGAAGTGGCTTGGCATACATTATAAATTCACAAAAATTCGAAGTATATTTATTTTCAACCTTGTTCCAGCATCACAAAGGAAAACTTACATTTCACAGAAGATTTATAAGGTATAATGTAAAGTATAATGAGTACATAAATTTAGTACGGAACCAGAAAAATTAACTGATTAATAAAATAAAATATTATTTAAATAAGTAATATCGATAACGTTTGTACGAAGTTAACCAGCCTGGTCTAAACTTAGAGTCGGTTACCTGTGTGGTCAATACAAATAAAGAGTCTCTTGCGAAGATAGAGAACCCCTCACTTGTGGTTCCTATACTACTCGAGGTATTTATTGACACGACTCACAGTCAGCACAGCTTAGACACTGGTACGAGTGGCGATATTGATACTTAAATTGTGATAAGTAATCACAATAATTTATACTTCAAACTATCACTATATCAATAAACTTTCAAACAACACATTGTTTTTTTTTGCATTCTACATTATTTCATAAAACCCTCGTATTCATTCCCCTCAATAAAATTATATTATATCATTTTATTCAATAAATACCTAGTAACCCAATCATTCTCATGTTCGTACAAAGCCAACCACTAACTAATTTTATATATCATTTTGAGTTACTATACTATACAATTTTATTTATTTAATTACAATTTTTTTTTATTTACAAAAGTAGTTTTTAGACTTTATACCTTATATCGATGAAAATTTAATTTAAAGCTTTTGTACTAAATTAAAAAATACATGGGCATTTAATATTAGCTTCAATGCGAAGCTGACACTATTTGGTTTAACCATAATATGTTTTTTTTAAGTCTGTCTATGGAATCACTGTATCACTTTTAATAATCAATACGTCAAAAGAACCCAATTTTATTTAAGTTCAGCCTTACGTAGTCAAAAATTAAAAAAACCCTCAATTTTAGAAATTTAGAAAAATATTTCAAAATTACGCTACCATAAAATATAGCCTTTTACAATTTTTTTCCTGTATTTTAGACTATTACAAATTTTTTATAAAAACAAATATCCTAATGAAATTTTAAAAGAATATATCAAATAATATATTACTCAATTTTTCAAATATTAAATATCGGAATGTCTAAGTTTGTCAAACCTATATCAAATTAAAGCTTTTTAAGAGTACTTTATGATAAAAAAAAAACAAGAAAAACGATCCCATAATGAGTTTAATTAATTTTTTATTCATTCCTATATTTTTTAATTATATTTGATACATTGTATATTTTTAAATATATTATTTAGGGTCAGATTAAGTAAATGCGTTATTTCGTTCTAAATGCTATTAGATTATAACGGATGTAACTAATGATGATATGCAGAATTGATTTAATATTTCAAGGATTAAATTTATAACTCATCAATTTTTTATTCTAAAGCGGTCCTTTTAAATAAATGGTAAATAAATAATAATTTATATACTAAATAATAATAATAATAATAATTTAAATCAATAGTAATTATATACTCAAAGTATATCAAATATGTATTTTTTTAGTAATTTTGATTATTGACATTTGATAAATGGATATTATTTCAATGCCACATTTTCCCTGCAAAATATTTAATACAGGCTAAGTGCTAACTTATTAAACAGAATGTAGTGAAAGCCTATAAGAAAATTTATATGATTAAGCTGTTCTGTTTGAATCAATTTAAAGTGCTACGCAACGAAAACAAATCATTACGATATTTTACAAAAAGTATTATAGCTATTTTATTCCTATAAAAAAATAGTTTTGCTAATTTATTATATTACTATGCTATTACTCCGTTGTTTGACTTGAACATATACAGACAGTAATATATCTAAATGACACACTTTCCCTCTAATTCGGATCAAGTTCGTTATTTAAAAGTTTATAAAAAAAAATTCTTCTACAAATTTAGGTTTCGATGTTAAAAATAACAGCTTAATTCAAATAGAAAAATATGGTATATATAAAAAATTTAGAAAGTATAAATGAAAGATAAAATTTTTTTTTTTGTAATGCACTTATCCCATCTGATCCTATTATATACATAGTCGTAAACATTAAATCAATTGATTACATATTATTATTATTTAAATATGAATTAACATAAGGCTATTCTTAACACAATAACAAATTAAAGTTTATTATAATTTTATCTATAAAACAAAATTCACTCGAAAATTCGGCTTTCTACAATATATCACATACGCCTGAGAGGATAATAAGACTATAAGCAAGAGGCTAAAAATAAATTTGATCAATTCAAGCAAATCATATTATAATTACGGCCGTGTATTGGCGATGAGCAGTACATCAAAAAGTACAGGAGATAGGTAACAAAAGAATATTACACCGAAGCACCGTGATAGTATGTTTTATGATATTATACATTTCGTTAATTAATATTTTCCAATGTGGCGGCTGGCACGATGTTCATGCACATAGATAGTAATTGGTTTGCACGTTTGGAAATGTTTTCGACCCCGCGCACGCAGTGTAAAATGTATTTTATTGTCTTCGGCGGGGGTATAAATAATCTTAATCAATGTCCCTGGGGAGTTATATAGGTGTAAGAGAGAAAGTACGGCATGTGTAGTAAGCATAAAGTAATAGTAAGGTAGGGCACGATTGCGGGGGGAGGGACAGAGACGGACGAAAACAAAACTTGTAAAATTTAATTACACTGCGCAGACCTAATATTAGATTTCCCGAACAAATGTAATTTTGTAAAACGGAACGTTCGTGTCATAATGGTTAAACCTCGAAAGTATAACAATAACGGGCGAAAAGGCGTCGGTGTAGTGGAAACGGTGTATTTTAAAAAATTAATAAAATAAAACACAACAAAGTTGTGCTAGGCAGACGATTTTCGGAAAATAATAATTTTTAAAAGCCGCAATTTGCTCGCAGCGAGTATTTTTGACCGAGTGGCCGTGTAAGGCGGTCGTCGAACAGGGTGCAGAGGGAGGCACATTGTTTTTAAGAGCCCCGTAAAACGGGTTTTTGGGTTTTATTACAGCGCAAAACAATTCGAATTTTAATTACACTACAAGAGTTTTATTATAATATTTATAATAATATTTTACCGCACCCCGAGACGCCGGCAATTTATGTACCGTAAGTTATTATTGTTTTTGTACTGGGAAATCTACGGGCGCGGGAAAAGTGTACGTCCTCAGCCACAATAGGAGAAGGCCAAGATGAGGCGCTCTGGGGAAACGCCAGCACTGATCATGTTTGCAAGACACGAGAGGAACGATATCTTCACTAATGTCATAAGTCTTACATTAAACTTGCTAGCGCACCACTGCCTATAAACGTTGTGTATACATATCCTATACGCGCTAAGGATTGTATAGTTCATACAGTACAACATAAAATAATATCGTGTTCGAGTAACAATTTATTTAATTAACACCGAGCTAACAGAATAAAATCATAAAGTAGACTAGTACTAAAGATTCAACGAGGTGTTTTACACATTTTTTGAGTTAAAACATACAGAGGTTTTGGCTTCTAAACAATGTGGTAGGTGAGTTCAAACGAACGCTGTTCATGTGCATACTAACAACTGGAAGGTTCTGCAAATTAATTTTTCCAAGTAGGTACAGCTCATTTAGGTGTATATTTATAATGCATATTCCTTCCGCGCTACATACCCATACTACGTAATGAAATACTCATCACTCAATAGGTACTTATCCTAAAATTATTTTTGATCCATTACATTTGTTTGTAAAAAAAGCTTTAAAATACCACTATTTTGAAAATTTGAAAAAAAAATTTTAAAATGTAATAATTTTTTTTTATTAGTAATAAAAAAATGATCAGATTTACCTTCTTCTATTTCCCGAACTTAACAAGTTACAAAGGGTGATGGCCTTCTTTCATATGTTAGTGAATTAATAATGGTTCTTGACTAGGCCAATGCCGGACGGGATAGGTATTATGGCAAGAAAAATCTCGTTATCACCCCGGGGATTGAACCCAGGACTCCGAACGCGGAAACGTACGTTTCTACTCACTGTCTGACCCTTTTTTCAATAATAATAATATGCTATGAACTTAGTCTAAGAAGGCAATATGTTAAGATAATATATTTTCACTAATGAGGACCAAAATTGAGTCTTATAGAAATATAAGGCCAAAACTAAACTGGACTAACACTAGCAATTTCTAGTGTTGGTCGATTACGAAGACCAAGACTGTCACAGTCTTGATTTCAACGAAATTATAATTTAATTAATAGTTGTAATAGATATCAGAGCTTCGTGAGACACTCTGTTAATATAAATCAAGGAGAAAGGAAGGGGAATATTGCCCATCTTGTAGTCTCTTTAGTCCAGGAAAAAATCCATACGACAAATTTTGTTAAATTTTCGAAAATTCCAATGAAATATACTGTACATTTTTTTGAAAAACTTATTAAAGTTTTTTATTATTATAACACTAAATTTGCTTTTAATTTTATTGTATTGGATTTACCTACGAAATCTTAAAACCGTGTATTTATAAATCATTTTTGAATAACTTAATTAAAATAGCTTTTCTCAAATTATCTAAAATATACAGACGTCTCATAATTTTCTGACAAATCCTATAACTTTTGATCCACTGAATACTTTTTGTTTGCTTTTTTTTTTAACTTTTTTAAGCTTAGAATAATGTTATAGCTATTGCGACTCATGTCGAATAACACTGGTCCTAAAAATTTGCGACTTCGATTATTGTCCAGTGCTGTACATTCAGTAATGTTATATATACTGTTTGGGTCAATGCGCTTCTGCGCGCGTAGGCAATGTGACTGCTCTAGCAAAAATACAGCGGAGAACCTTACCGCAAAGTTAATATACCTATAGAACTATTAGCTATACGGCTATCAATGATCTAGCAGCAGTACCTCCTATCAAACTGCTAGCGCCAGAAAAAAGAGAGCGCACATTAAACATTGTGAGCCTATCCTAGAAAAGCCTTGTTAAAGAATGGAATTCAAATTACTTTGGACGAGTGGGAAGCCCAGTTAGTCTATGCTGAGAAAGTTGCTTGGATTCATTCGAGACTTGTAGAACTTGAGACTTAATAGAAGGATGATTACATGACCAATTGAACTTTCATTTGACACAAATCCTATTAGCCCATGGTTGTGTCGAGGTCTATATTCATAAAATAAAGAGGGTACCCTGTCAATACTGTCACCACTGCAAATCTCCCGTGGATGACACCACGTATATTCTGTTGGACTGTCCAGTATGAGATGCGGAGAGAATACTGCTATACAAAGTAATTGGACCTGTAAAAATATCTACAGTAATATAGAAAATGTTAGGCAATTGCGATAGCTGAAACTCAGTAAGTCGTTTTGTATATAAGATGATACTTGAGAAAGAGGATTTTAAGTAGATACGACAGATGTAGCCGTAAAGTAGTAGTGGTGAATCGAGATCTGAGATTTGGTCCTGAAAACTTTATGTAGAAATAGGGAAGAACATTATATACTTTTATTATATATTAGAGGTATTGAAAATATTATTAATGTCCCTATGTAATCTTAGATTAGAATTAAAACATTGTTTTAGTTATAAGGTTTTGATGTTTTTAAATAAATGACATCGGGTAACCTGGGGGAAGTAATGCTTCACGGCTAGTCTCTCGGGTAATTTATAGATGCATAGGGAAAAAAAATCAAGATAGTCATTTTATAAAGTAGATTATAAGAAAAAAATTAATAGTAAAATTTTTATTTAATGTTTTATGATTAAATTTAAACAACATTTTAAAAATTGTAAGAATTAAAATTTTTTTTATTCATTTTAGGACATCAAACGTTAGTGTAAGTTCACCAGAAAAGATAGAAACACAGACAGTGCCTAATGTATTATTGGAGTAGTTCCTCCTCTATCTGTTAAAAATCAATTACAACTTGGTAAATTATGGATTAATCAGCAGATATCAAACTTCATCGAAAAAATCGGTATTCGCCAAATAAATTTTAACATTTGTACTATATATTCCAAAAAAAAAATGCTTATCAATGGATAGCATAAATAAACCTGTAAGTATTGAATGTCTATTGTTTAATGGCTATAATTATTACCTATCAAGTTATTGATTGTATTTTTGTTAACTGATAAATAAAAACGGAAATTTGTATTTAGACTTACTTAAAACACAATCCTAATTATAGAAATGCACACAATTATTAAGGCATTTGTTATAACACGTTTCATAAACATTTTAATAGAATTATTTCTTGTGACGTGATTAATAATAATAAACTTATCTTTGATTGTGAAACTGTAATTTTCCATAGGTATTATAATTATTATTTTATATTTCTGTTTAAAAAATTCGAATTTTTTATAATGTTGAAAAAATTATTTGATTTCATTATAATGGAAAAAATCCATTACTTATAGTCAACACTTAATACGTAAAGATTGTCTTACTTCTATTGTTCTCTGATGAACATGGACAATAAACATTTTAACATAGTAAAATTAAAACAATATTAATAATAGTATATATTTTTTAATTTAATATTTATACCAAAGACATATTTAAGGGCGAGGGGCGATAAGAACTATCGATCTCCTGGACCAGTATTGTAAAATTTTTAAAAGACAATATTTACAAAATATGGCTCTAAAGATCTTTTCTTATTGGTCATCACCTTGCTTTAAAAAAAAAATCTTGTCTACAATGCTTAGAAAATTAAAAAAAAATAAGTCACCCCACTAAAACGAGTCTACATTTCATTGCCTTAAAATAAGAATTCCAAACTTGCATACAGTTCAAAATTGGATTAAATCTCTCTCATATAGCATAAAAATAAAATAATTGTTTTTATCAGGTAACAATGCTCTTCAACTAATAACTAAAAAAAGAAATTTAACTACCCAGCCCTCATTGGACGTTGAAAAATTAAATATTCCAATTGTATTCTTGCAAACGCATACGTCCGTGCCTTTTTCAAAAACGAGTTGCGCAATTTATGACATGTGTTTTGTACTTTTCTATGCCTTTATAGACAAATCCATATTAAAACGTACATACGTGAACCGTGTGGTTAGTAACTGCTGTGTAATGACTATAGGGTACAACTATAATCAAAATATAATAACACGGGGCACAGAGACATAAAGAAATCGTTTCTAGCGGCTTCGTTTCTACACCCCTACCGCTCCTCTTCCTCTATATCTTACGATGCAAGACGTATTTTTATATATATTTCCACCATTGTATAAGGTTCACCATATTATTACTCATAATAATAATGTGTTATATTATTATTTTTATTACAGAATACTATTCTAGAGTTGGAATATAAAAATACATACCTACGTGGTTTCTGTGTATGGGGCGTTTTTAATTTTTTTTTCTACTTTTTGGATCATGTCCAAGTCGATGAAACGATTTGTCAGCGTTACATTCCTCATGAAGTGTTTTATTATTTTATTTATTTAAATATTCGTTTGGGCGATGAAGGTATTTAAAAATAATTATTTCTAATGAATTTAGCTTATATATTTATTACTTATGGCACATTTCAACGAACTTTGAAGGAATCATTTCTTTAATAATTTGCTGTGCTTACATAGGTTAAACAACAAATATATATTTAAATAAATCAAAATATCCATCTAGTCCAACTGTATTATTAAATATATTTCAAATTCTATATTAAATATGTATTCTTTGTTGGAATCTTATTGGCAAATAACAGTTATTAAACTTTTTTTTTAATAATATATTAATATATACCACAGGTTTTTTAATGCAAAAAAAAAAAGGAATAAAATTTGAATAATAGGATGTTTGGAGCGTCAGGTAAAATGATATACCGTATTATATTTACTTAACGATGTCAAAACATAGACAAAGTGTATTTTTTTTTTTTATTACATTATTGTAATTCTGAATTTTTGATAAATAACTGTTATTATACAGAATTGTATTAAACATAATATAGAATATATTTAATTCAATAACTTCTTTTTAGAAAAACAGCTATTGTGATTGTTCATGAAAATTTTAAGCATATAATAATAAAAAATTGAGAAATAATTTTTAGTAAATTAAAATGTGCGTTATTTAATAAAAACGGTTTAGACTTGGACTTGATATTTCTTTGTTACGCATTATCTAGTGCCTTGATCTTTCAATTTTTGATGTTGTCTTCAAATAAAATACAACACATTTATATGAATTCAAAAATTGATCTCAATTGTGTAAGACTGGCGTATGTTAGGTAATTTTTCCATACAGTCACGGTTAAAAAATATTGTAATTTTAGACTAAACACAAGAAACCATTTTATAGTTGAAGCGGTACAGTGAAATATTTTCATGAGTTGCAAATAGGCACTTACTAATTTAAACAGTATGAATAATTATAACCTTATAAATATCATGGTCATTTTACACACTTTTGTAAAAGCTATAAAATTTTTATTAAAAAAGTATATGTACTATTATTTTTTCATATATATTATAGAGATTATTTATTTTTAGTGTATTTTTTTCTACACCAAAATACAAATATCTGGCTTATATTTTAGCGTCAATAACGAAAAAGATTATAATTATAAATAATATTTGCTTCTTTAATGATTAATTAAAAAATATATTGATTCATAGATTACTATAATTTATATCGACACTTGTATTAATCTTGTGTATAGGCCCTTGGGACCATGAAATTGACTCTCCTATAAAAATTATCGTTATCGTGAAAAAAGTAATCAGTAAAAAAAAAAAGAAAACTAATCAACTAATCAAGACTAGGCAAGTGAAATCGAGATGGACCTCAGGGCGTCGCCCCCTTAATCGGACCCTGTCAAGTCAATAGATTTAGAATCAAACGTAGAACACTTCGTCATGAAAATTTTTTTTAAATTAATACTGTTAAATTATAATTTAATTGTTTTTATATAACTCAGCATCGACAAAAAAAAAAAATAAAATAAAAAAAAAAATTTTTCAATTTTTTGAATGTATAATTAAAATACCTAGCACAGTGGGGACGTGGCTAAGTTGGGTCTAGTATAGATTTAATCTGACAGTGATTAAAATCACTATCATAAAAAACGCTTCGATGCAAATCTTTAGATATTGTTTAATTTAAAAAAAATAGTGTATTATTCCAAAAGCAACATGATCTCCTACTTCCTTATTTATAACCTGATTACAAGTTTTGTGATTTATAAGTATAATATATGAATAAATATTTATTATAGCAATTTAATATATAGTATGAATTTGATATTTAATGATTTAGTATTGTAATTTTTACGGAGAAATTATAAAAAAAAATATAAAGTAGTTATTACTTTTATGACAAACGTATAAAAAAGTTAAAAGTTCTCAGCTTTCCATCGAAGCTAAAAAAATTGTAAAAATAATTACCGTTTTTATGAAAATGAAATAATTTTGCTACCAAATAAAATATAACATTATTTAATAAATTCTATAATATTAAATACATTATTATCAACACAACTTGATTTGACCTATTGTTTGTCATTCTTCAATTGTCTACATGCAAATTTTATTAACTGGTAAGGGATAAGATGTTTGAATTGTTAAAAAATCTATTTATCATGTATGTAGAGATTCTACTCACATTAATTATTAAAATATCCCAAAGAAATAAGTGAAATAGAGAAAATGTATAATATTATCTGTTTCACTTTAGACTTTAATTATACACCTTAAACGTTAAGGATAGATTACTTTAAAACAACAATAACATGGACAATCTTTGGCGAATATTCATAGCTTCCACGAGAATAACTTAAGTGGATTGCCCATTTCTTTACAATTAGGTAAGAACTCAAACAATTAAAAGATATTCATCGGCGTTATTCTACTAACCTTTTATACATATTAAAATAAAGTGAACAATAAATCCAAAATAAAAACAATAATCATTTCTACTTTAGGAATTATATCAATCTTAAAAAAACATATTTCATGTATGTTACTTTTCAAAAAGTATTCACTATTATAATAATAATTCAATAACTGGCGATCGTGACCTTTAGTAGTTGTTTAATTATATCCACATTTGAATGAATTATTTCTAATATTATCATATGTGTGTGTGTTATGGTGACTAACTCGATTTGACGAATTATATTATAAATGAGTGAACTAACTTTTATGGTATTTGATTAATTAGAAGAACAAAAAATAATCATAGTATTGATCCATAATACATTTTACTTGAAGTTTTATGTTAATATTAAAATGTATAACTCAAACAGTGATTTATATTATCTCTTGCTTATGCAGCCGTTTAATTATAACACATTTTATTACTTGCAATTTATTTTTATGAATTCAGTAATACATTATTATAGTTCTTAACATATTTATGTACACAAATATACTTATTTTCCAGCAAACCGAGGTCAGAGGAGGTCCAATAAATAATTGATAAATACATTATTATGTAATATAGTAATAAGAAAATACCAAATTCGCTCAGGTCGCTGAGCCGCAGTTTTAATTTAATTTCACGATTGTAGTTTGTGCTTAAGAAATAATTTATTACATAAATTCAACTGGATTTCTGGCTAAGTGAATAATTAATTGAATTTATAAGTATCAACAAATAAAAAGTAATATCTAAGTACAAAGACTTTAATTCTCTGCGTTTTTTATTAACAAAATAAAAATGTTTCAACTACCATAGACTTACCTTATTACAAAAATAACAAAAAATCTTTATTTTTGGAATTTTGAATGCGTAAAATAAATAGATATAATTTAAACTCAAGTGAAGCTATGCAATTTTTACTTAAATACGCCATAAGAGTTAGAGGAGAGCTTGTCGTTCTTCGAATATTTTCATTATGGCACAGCTGAAAAGTCTACAAAAAAAAAAAAAAATGAATACCATTAATATTAAGATACTTGGTCGATTATATTTATCTATACTAAAATAATATAATAGTTTATCGAAGAAGGATATAATTTAAACTGTGGCAATTGTTCTTCAACTGCTATTGTTTTCGTTTGTCTAGTATTATACTCCATTTGCTGTTGGACTATCAATCTACACTTTAAAAAAATAGTTTTCCACATGGTTGGTAACTCAAATCAAAATTATTATACATTCGAAGCGCTTAATTAATTTTTAATTGTTCTTTATTTTCCAACCATAACAATGATAATTATACAAAATAAATCACCGCACATTTTAGAACTCTATTTTATTTTTTACGTTATCATTAAACAAATTTTTTGGACACGTATATATACCGAAATGCAGAATGTTTCAAACCTAACTAACAACTCTTATGATATTTGATAGAATTATAATTTTGTTGAAATTTATTTAGAAAATAATTATTGCCTTCTTAAACTATTTTAAATCATATTTCTATTATTTATCATTAACAAGAATCAAAATGAAAATTTAATTTAATTATTTTTTCAAAATTTTAGTATAGATATTTTTATTACTTTTTTACCAAAAATGATGATCGGACAAGTACTCAATGAATTATAAGCATATACAAATTGGGTAGGCGTAATTTGTACTAGTATGTATTTATACAGGGGGTTAACTTAGCCCCAAAATATGTCCCGAGAAATTATATTTTTTACCAGCCTTATAGTTGGAAAAGGGGGTTTGCCCTAAAAATAAAACTATATTATCAAAGAAAAAAAATGATTTATTAGGTAATGAAAATTTAAGCCCCGCAATAAAAAAATATTCACATGCCAAATGAACCAAAAATATTCATCACGATTAAAAAAAAACAACAAATAATTAAAAATTAAAGTTTCATTAAAAAGTTGGTGTATATATTGTCAGAACTTTTATCGTATTCTAAATTATTTTATATTTTTAAAACTATCAATCAGCAATATATACAATTTTTAAATGTTCCTAACTAAAATTATATTGGTTAACAGAACCGTGGTAAGTATGATGTTACATTTAATGTAAATACTATGTAATAAACATTGTTATCTCAGCCACGATTACTATACTTGATATCACATAATTATAATAACTTATCAAATTTTTCTTCTCAATTTAACAATTCCACAAAAAATAATTATTGAAACAATTTTACTTTCATCCTCATCCGTCGGACTCGCAGTCCAATATAACTGCAGCCCACTGGGAAATTTCCCGGTGTCCCGGTAGGCTAGTCCAACCCTTTATTTATAATTCATACTCCACCCGCGTTACATACCCACTCTATACATATTAAAATGCTTGTGATTCGATAAGTATTTATTCTAAAATTTTTATTAACTTATTAAAATTTTTTGTAATATGTAGCCCAATAATTGCTATTTTTAAATTTCAAAAACATGATAAATATATGTTTTTCAATTTTTTTCTAAAACAATTAATACTGTGTTTTTAACGTAGTCCAAAACTGTAAATATTATTTAAATAAAAAGTAACGCAAAGTATATATACATGTCCATTACAAAAGCACAGTGAATTGCGCATTGATTGCACGCCCTTTAAAATTAGGTAAATAACAATGTTTAAATTATATTTATCGCGTTGGTTGTTATTTTTTACTTGCACACATAACGCACAGTTGATTTATATTCAATAATTTCAAGTCTTCAGTGTACTTCATTGTTGTATTTTTATACTCGCAGATGAATAATTAAAATTCGTCGAAATACTTCACTTTAACTTTAACAGGATCCAAAAGTCGAAATACCCTCACAACAATTTGCACAACCAACTCCTTCATTGTCAAGTTTTTTGCCGCTCGAAAGTATTCCTGGAAAAAAATTAATTTTCATTTCCCAAAATTCGCCTGCACTAATTGTTTTAAAACTAAAAAAAAAATGAAAAGTATATTCAATAAAGATTGAGCTAACTAAAAGTATAAAAATAAACTGAAATCACAACTCTTCTACAGAATGAGCTAAAGCCATTAATGAAATTTTACAATCTAAAAATTAAATTATGTTATTGTAATTTCAAAAAGCCAAATTAGTTATATGAATAATTCAATCAAGAACTAAACTATAGGTTTAATTTAACGTAACTAACACCTAAAGCTAAAAATATATAAGAAAAAAATTTCTACAGAATTCTGCGGATAGTTTGAAGCTCTCGGGCAACGAGAATTTCATGGTAAATGAATTATTTCATTATCCACAGCGTAACGTTAAAAGCTGATGTTATTTATTAATGAAACCGCATAAAACAAAAGACAGGTGACAGCCAAAATAATAGTTTCTGAGAATTTGTCCGCTATAGAAAATTTCCTGACAATTTAGCCTAAAAAAATTGTACTGAAATATATAGACGTTAATATAAGAATATTTTCTCAAGGTAACTTTTAAAGCTAATTTTAATCGAAAAGGTAGATAACTATAAAACTTTTTTATTCTTGTTTTTTTAATTTAGTATTATTACACACTTTAAAAATTATAAAATGTTTAAGTAATTTTTTAGCTTCGATGCGAAGCTGAGAAGGTATTAATTTTCCATGATTTGTTTATTTTTTTTTATATTATTTTTTTTTTTTGTATCTGTCACTACTTTTTCTTAGATCTCACTGGACAAATTTTTTTCAACGATGCGTCAAAATATCACAAATCGTATCTCGTTGATGACATTACCATCAATAATTAAAAAAATTTTCCCTCGTTCGTCATAATTAGTGAAAATCCCCCAAAAAAATACGATTTTTAAAATCGGTAAATTTTGAAATTTCTTTTCTAAAAATTACCATAATTTATTGAAAAATGAACAAACCAAAATAAATGTTTTTTTTTATTGATACCTAGATATTTTACTTTTATTTAATATACATTTTTTGATAATTTAACCCTTTACCTGCCCACAGAGAGGGTTTAAAAATAGCAACTTAAGTGTTTCGGACATACTCCGAGCTTCAAACATATGTTAAAATAAAGCTAATGTTATGCACTATAAGTTAAAAAAAAAAGATTGTCCCGAAGACTTATCTTCTATATGCAAATGACTGCCGTAGTTAAAAAACATGCAATTTTAGCGTTAAAATGTACGATTTTATATTTTACTTTTTCAACTTTAAATTACTATAACTTTTTGAAAAATGTATAAATCAATATTAATTTTTGTTTTTAACTAAATTATATATATATATATATTTACCTCTCACCCAGCATACTTTTTTTTAAATTGAACCATTGTCCTTTATACAGGGGGGTTCAATTTTTTAAAATACTACAGATTTGCATCGAAACGTTTCTTATGATAGTGTTTTTAATGTCTGTCAGATATCATTTATAGTTGTCCCAACTATACCATGTTCACAGTGTGCAGCGACTCCACTGTGCTACCGCTTTTTTTTTTAATGAGATTCCTACAAATAATAATTTTTATTTTCAAAAATATGAACTTAAATGTATATATTATTATTATTTATTCTACCCAGAAATATTTTTTAAATAACTATTTTTTACCATTATAGTTTTAAATATAAATTATTTGAATTAATATAAATTATATATAATTCAAAAAAGACCTCAACATTTTTAATCGGGGATAGAATACGTTATTTTTCCAAATACAAATTTTACTGTTTATAACATTAAGTTTTGATTATTATAGTATTATTTTTAGAAATTGTTTCAAATCAAATAAATTAAAAAGAAATAGTAATTTAAAATATTAAATTTTTATCGAAATATCGTTCCGGAATTTATAATTTATTTATTCTATGAATTTTTCAAACACAATTATATTATTGCCATATTAAAAAAAAATCTTTGTTAGTTTAATTGAATATAAAATGTAGTTTTTGAAAAAATAACAATTTCATTTTTCGCTTTTTATTATGTATTTAATTAAAATTACTTGCAATTAAATACTTTACTATACGTACAATTAGACAAAAATGTTAGCACAGAGTTTCTTTTTTCAAATAAACTTTTTTTTTTATTATGACGATAAATATTATAGCACATTTGCATACGGTTATGTAATTATGTAAATAAGTACAACTATAACATATAAGTTTATGAACTATTTATCAAGAATGCATTTAATACATCACATAATCACATTAATATTGCCTAACTTATTTTAATCATAACGATATTGATCTTAAAATATTGGTTTGATATAATGTATTCTCGTAATGATAATTTTACACTATATATTTCCTTTAGGCTCTGATTTTTTTATGAGTTACTTGAAATTTTTTTTACTTTTTTCTCTTTTATACTATCGAACACTTGGTGATACGCAAATAATAGTGTTTATGATAATTGTACTTATTTTCCATATATGAAATAAAGTTAAGTTGAATAAAAAATAAATTAGATTTGTAAATGAGTATTAAGATTCTTTTATAAAATTTATCTGCCATTGCGCATTGAAAAAAAATCTAAAAATTAGTTTGAATAAATCGTATAATTCACCATTAATGTAGTTTCCATAGGAGCTGTGAAGGCTTCAACCCATTAATTTGGAGAGAAGCATCTGTCAGATCTATTATCCAAAATTATGAAATAGAGCATAGAAACCTCCTCACTGACAATATTTCAAGTACATATAATTCATGCGAAATTCAATTTCAATTTAAAATATTACATTATTGAAATTTGCATCATAAGATATTCTACCGTATTTTAGAAAAAAAGTCACTCCAACGTTATGTGTCAAAGAAAAAATGTATGGTTATCAACCACATTTATTATGGAATGTATTTAAAACGATTTAAAGAACGATCAATTATTAGATGCAATTTCTCAGTTCCGTATTACATGCCTAAATAACTTTTTTTGTTGGATTACCTAGTTGCTTACCCCTAAAATTATATCCTACTTTATTAATTCCTAGTGTGTCCACTTTTAAGTTTAAACGGGTATACATTTAAGATGATGTCGGTTAGCCTATAACTAGTTTCAGCCTTTAATTAAGTTGTATTCATACACTTTCAGTAGATATATTCGATACGCTTTAAACTAACCCTAACACAAACCCAACCCTTCTTGTTTTCTATATGGTGTTAATCTTGTACATCAACAAAACGTCTAGGCAGAGTTTAACAATGTTTCGTTTGGATTTACAGATGTTATGGATTAAAGTAAACATTATTTTTAATCAAGAAAAGACCGTTTCGGATACCTAAGATGTTTGTTAATACATTTTTTTCTAAATTACCTTTGGATATTTTCGTTTAATTTAATACGATAAAATCATAAGATATTTTATATTAAAAAGAAAATGTGCATTTATTTTTGTACTTTCGATATTTTTAATAAAAAAATTAATCAGTGTTGTATGAAATTCGCGTAACTCAGTGTAATACACTTTTGACTTATATTGTTGTAAAATATAGTATTTTGTTTTATTTTTTTATGTAAATTTCAATAATTTTCAAAGATCATGAATTATTTATACCGTTTGAAATTACGTTAGTTGAACAAGTTTTCTTTCCTACCGTAAGGTATCGATCTGAAGTTGTAAACTTTAGTCGGCGTCATATGCGCATAATTCGTTTTTTTACTTAAAAAAAAAAACTTATCGACAGAGGGAAATTTGTAAAATACACCTATACATAAATGTGCAGGTAATAATTTATAATAATAAGGAACGGCGGTGACGGAATTATTTATTTATACAAATACATTCACTTTTTTCGTTTCTTTCTTGGTGCATCGATCGGCGCAAAGCATTCCGTTTGGAGTCGACGTTGGTTTTTGTTAAGGAGCTACACTCGAGAGCCGCGGCGCAGTTACTTTATTTCTTTTGATAATTATGACCTTAGTTTTGGTTTTCAAAAAAAATGTTGTCTGTGCAATTCCTTTTTCCGACTAATATTTGGTAACCACAATTACGTCTGGACGCATTTAAATTACACCGGAATTCCAAATGAAATAAAATTTAATGACGGTAGCTGTTTCGTTGCTTATTTGATCCATACTTTTTTAATTCCCTGCCGATCTTAGAGGATGCGGCGTCGAATACGGTGATACGTTCTTCTAATATCGTTTATATGATGACACACGACGTCGGCCATCTCGCTCATTCGCTATGCATTTAATACAAATATATATATAATAATTTTAACGAACCTCCTCCGCAATAACAACATGTACTTGCACATATACGTTTAACGTCCTCGCACACAATATCCCCTGGCTTTACCTCTCCGCGTGTCTTATTTTATCCAGTCATTCTCCGTTGTAAAAGTATATGAAAAATGTAACATGTATCTTGCATAACGTGTACATTTATAAATATATTATTAAAGCGCATGCATCGTACATATATATATATATATAAATTTATGTCTTCTATCACCACTCCGAGTTACCCTACGGGATACGCGGCGTAAAACCGGGATGCAGCTGTTAGGGGATAAATATGTATTAATATTTTAACTTTAATATTGCAAACGGGCACAACACTCATCCAACTCGATGAATTACTTACAAAAGTTTGAATACACCAGAGCAGTCGCCTCTGGGTTTCTTTTACTTTTATATTTTTAAATAAAAAATAAACAACCAAAACAAATTATGAGACCTCCTCCGTCCGCCCGCTCACCCGGTTTGTCGTGCGAGGCCCGACCGACGTAGGGGAGGCTTCCATCGCTCGGGTTTTACAACCTACATCGCCGTTGCTGTTAGCGCCTCTAGCTGCCCGTTCGCAGATCTTAAAATGCAGGCCGGCAAGTGGGGCGGGGGCGAGTACGCGATGATACGAGGGTGCAACGAGAACACCGGACGGGGCGAAGGGCGGAGGGGGTTATTTAATAAATTAAAAGATATCTCGTTTATTATAGAAAATTCTGTACCCAGCCAACATACATTATGCATACGACCAACTTAAATAAATAAGGGGTCCGAGCCCCCTCCGGCGAATAGGTCCTCCGGCAGAGTATGTGTGTGCGCCTGAGCACTTGTTCGCACTGCCTCTTTCATACGCTCATAACGTATATTATATTACAACATTACACACCCGTGGCAGTGTATGATATACCACCGCGCACCCGCGTGTTGCAAGTATAGATTTTTTGTATTATTACTATTATTTTTATTGTATCTCTTCCCCTTGGGGTCATACGGTACCACCGCGTGCAAGCCGCGTCAACGGCATAATGCACGTTTAGCGCATCCATTGTTAACGCCGCCGACTGTATTACTTTATCATGTGCGTGTAGTTTTGAAAATAAAACATCGGCGATAATGAATGCGCGAGAAGATAAAAAATAAACGTTGCTTATGTTTTACATGCATAAAGTAGTGTAGCGAAAACGAACGCTTCGCGTGAAAGACCTACGGTAGTTTTCTAAAAAATTACAAATGGGCTGGAAGTATCCGATATTTTAGCGATTCAAGTGGTCGGTAATTATTACTCGCCAATCTGTACTGTATGTCCGTAGCAGAAAATACGCTCGCCCGTACCGACTGCAATCAATGTGTTGTATAGGTCTTGGTAGCACCTCTATTAGAAATTCCTAAAACAAAGTCAATAAAAAACATGTGAAAAATGTGTTTGTCTAATCCGACGGTTAATGGAGACAGCCACGAAAATGCGATCGAATGAAAAATATTTGTTTTTTTTAAAGCCGAATTTGATTAAGCTATTATTTATTAGGTTTGGAAAAACAACAGATTTGAATATTTTTTTAATTAATGCATATTACTATAATATTGAACGATAAATGAAATAGCAGTAATTAGAAATTAATGATAAAACAATTACGTGTCATTTTGCGCTATTAATATAGCACATATTTCTCGTGTCTACAAACTTATATTAAGTTCTGTGTATATGAAATTCACATTACAACTAACTGTCTACTAATTCAATCTAATATTACCGAGTACATTATTTATTTTTTCATCTAAACAATAATCTATGCCGCCATTTTACAATTTAGTTGAGTTCTCTACAAAATAAACTGATCCAATACAGTTCAATGATTACTTTCCCATTTCATTCTACGAATTTAGTATTTCATAAAAAATACAAATGTCAAATGACAAACAAAAAATGGTCTCGAAAAAGTCCTACTCTCAGACAAACGGATATATCCGTTAGCTAAAACGTATATTCGCTATTCTTTAAAAAAATAAAATTACATTTAATATGTATGAACAATTAGGTATTGTGTTTTTTTTATCATCATACCCCAACAAAGTCCTGCGATATTTTTCAATTATGATTCTTTTTTTTTTTATAATACATAATTTTTTATTGTTTCTCCAACTGTCTCTCTATACACTCGACTCCCTCATGATTTAAGTTAATGTACCTATACGTCATGTACACGAGAACGCGTTTAAACTTTTTAATTCAATAATATTTGATACATATGAAATGATATACAAACAATGAAGCGAGTGATTTCTCCCTAAGCATAAAGTCAATCCAATTAAACAAACGAACAAAATAATAATAATAATAGTAAAAAGCATCATTCGTCTAAACGCTTGTAAACCGTTTGCCTAAAATTCAAACACTACAGTCTCGTTTTATAATTAACCATCACTCGAAAACTTTTGCAAACGACTGTGTTCTTTACCTTGTGTTTTGATACATTTCAATGCTAGCAGCTAAAATTTATCATTTCGTTTCGCTTTCAATTGTGCTTAATTAACCAATTTACAATAACTGCTCTTATGGCCCATAACAATGTATGTACATGGTTTCCATGAGCAACGAATTACAAAATTATATTATATTTTATTCATTATATTGTACAGGCATTACGTAATTCTTAAACCAATCAAAATTAATTGAATACAATATAAGCTGTGCTGCTTTGGCTGCTATTATGTAATTATCGATTTTGCTGTGGAATTTTATGAATAAACGTCAAATTCAATGTACATAGACCTACATTAAGAAACTCGGCGTTGTCTTTAGGCACGACAGCGAACTTAACGTATAAGCATATTAAAAATGTATACTTATTTGTGTAAAAAAAAAATCCCACGGCGTAAAGTATGTTTTTCCATTAAATAGTTTACCTTTTCAAAAACATTACAAAGTTTAACTCTACTTAGTTTTCTCGAGTACCGCGTGTATTTAAAATATACATTTTAATAAGCCATTAGTGCCAGTTGAAACAAATAAGAATTTCTCGGAAAAACTCAAAGTTTATAGTTTTAATCTTCGACTTACAAGATACGGTGTGCGTTTGATGCGAATTGATTTTGACGTCAAACGCTTTATACTTGAACAAGTTTTAACTTGTCCCATACGTTACTGCAACGTGTGGGCTCCATTCTTTTCACGACACTTCGGTTCGACGAATTTGATTTTTTATGACCGTTGCATGTCCGATAAAATTAAAAATCATTGAGTCGAAACGGTACGAAACCACGTCGATGAGATGGTCTAACGTATTATTTCCTTACCCCACATGTCCTACTTAAAAGCAGTGTGAACGCTTCCTACTACATACTTACGCAGATCAATAATTGGACACAATGTTAACAAGAGTTTCGTTCCCCGTTCCACTCGACCCTTATTGTTTCACTCGCTCCATCTCATTGCTGTATGTGTACTGCGTATATACATACCCCGTGCCACTGCGCCGTACCACACCGGTCACAGCCGTCGTTTCCGCCGCTGTCTTCCCCGCGGCCACTCTCTCCTCATCGCACCCGGTCCTCGCTATTAATTATATTATATTAATAGTTAGTTTGGCAACATGGCGGAGTTGTTTCGCGAGTGTGCATGCGCACTGATTGACGCTTCCAAGCGCACCCCTTTCACACCATCACACCGCGGACTTCTCTCCGCCGACGACGTGCCCTTATGAGCATCTTGTCAATTTTACTTGATCTGTGGACATTAGGATGCTCGTGTAACTTTTCGCATTCAAAAGACGCCGACTGCGCCCTTGGGACAAAACAAGCCTGTTCCAGAGAAGTGAAAACGCAGATAGGCTGAATGGAAGGGATGCCGGACATGTAAAACCAACAAAAGGGTTTAACACGGCGTAATGCGAATCGCGTGACCAACTCTATAAGTGAATCCGTCGCCCTGGCGCTGATTGACCGCCAAAGGTAATCAGACGCCGCGCAACGTGAATTTCGTTCGCTAATGACGACATAAAATCGAACAGTACAAAACGGTTAATGTAAACATAATCCACGGAAAACAACAGTACTGTTCTTTTAAGTAAATTTTTTATAATACATAGAAGGTGACTAGAGCCGATTCTTACCAATATTATTTTTAGCAAACCTCTTCTCGTACAAAATTGTTCAAAGGTTATAAGACAACAGAAAGTTGTTAATTTTCTATTCAGACTTTTGGGGAGAGTTTTAAACGTCAATTACATTTTTTGTGATAAATACATCTATTCAAACTGTCAACTATTTTTAAATGATTTTTATCACCTATTAATCAATGATTTATATTAGAATCATTGGTATTTTAAAAATACCTTAATACAATATACACGGTCCTTTTTGGATTTCATAAGATATTTGTTAAACATAACCTCAAGAATGACATTTTTTAACACTTTAAATTGAAATGATTATTCGAGGAAGAAAGCACAATTAATATTTCGAATTTAAATTTTATATACGTAATCTTATTATTTTGCCAGAAGTTATTGTTTGAGACACTTTCGTTTACAAATAAATATCGCACAGATGTTTTTAATGAACTATTGACGATTATTTTTTACTTTTTTGTATAAATACTCATTTATTGACAATAAATAAGAAAAAAATAAGGCTAAGCCTGTAGTATAATTAAAAATAAAAAGGTAACTACTAGTTTGGCTAAGAGCCATTCTTACCATAATTAAAAGTAGTGGCTTCTAGCCAAAACTAGTATTACTTTTTCATGTTTTAATTATACTCTATGATTAGTTGTAGTGTTTTATACTTCTTTGTTTAATTATTACTAAACAAAAATTTAAAACAAATTGAAAACAATCATTAAAAAAAAAGGTCTTTGTGATAAATTTTTATATTATTATATTTTTGATTTTCTAAATAATCTATTTCAATCTTTTCACATTTATTAAAATAAAAGGAAAAAGAAACCAAAAAAATAATCCTTTAAAAACTAACTTAGTTTATTTTCATGTAGATTACAGAATTTTTTAAGTAACCATCAGTTTTCTATGTACCTGCATCAGTAGCATAATGTGCTTCAAAGAGAGTATCTTAAGACGACCTTTTCAACATAAAAGCTCTATTTGTACAAATTTTGATGACTTTTATTTAAAGTTATAATTTATAAATTTGGGCTAATAAAAGCTTTTTTGTTATAATAATACAACAAAAACGCTTGAGACGGCAAAATATTAGTCCACTTTCTCGCTAGTTGTATCACTGGGCTTCAAAAAAAGTTCAAATAAAAATTAATCAAAAAAATCGATAGCACTCGAGAAATTTATGTAAGTCATAAACTTGTGAAAATAAATTAACATGAAAAAATTATTCGGTTATAGTGGTAAAACAATATAGATCATAAAACTGCTACAATATTGAATGATACAGCTGTTATATGATATATTGTTTTACAAACATAAACTTATATTTTTTTTAAATCGTGTTTGACTTAAACTCACTCTTTCAAATTTTTGATTACAAAGGTTTTTACTGAGTATTACGGAAATTTCCGTAGAGAAAGCGAATATAGGAATATTATATATTATATTATTATATAATATAAATATTCCATCGCACACTGTTTTTATAACATTTAATGTTATAAAAGTGTTTGGTCTAAACTTACGGTTTCTATGTAAAAACAAATTCTAGTTTTATTAAGTTTTAAGTTTTATTAAGAAAAATATTAGATAAAAAAAAAAATTACAATTTTATTTCTAATAACAAGTATTTAATTTAACAATAACAAAGACTTAAAAGAAACAAAATACGTATAAAAAATGAAAAGGTCAAAAAAAAATATTGACCTACACTATGCATAGTACGCAGTAAAAACACGCATAAAAAAATTAACAATTGACTTGACGATTATACATGATTATTATACTTGTATAATTTTAACATATGATTAATATTATAATCCGTTGACAAAAAAGGCCTCTAAATATTATGAAACTATTCAACGGAAATGATCGGCAGTCATAAATTTGAATAAAATCAAATTACTTTTGTGAAAATCCAATAATTTTTACCACGAAATAATTCAACATTCCTCAGTTATAAATTATTAAGATTTCAAAGCTTTAAAGTTGATAAGATTTTTTTACTTGCTTTGTTTTCCGTCAAAAGACATTCTTTGAATAATTTCCCATCAGCTAACCAAGATTTATTATCAATGGGTAAACTATTTCACGAGGAAGTCTACTAAAACGCCATCATTAAAAAATAACGTTATATGTATTTATTATTTGATTATCGGTGTTCGACTTCAATTTCTTTAGGGTGAAAATACCTTTAAACTTATAAACTATTAACTAGTCGTATGAATCCACGCGTGTGCTTATTTTTTAGGAAAAAGAATAATCTAATGTAATTAAATCGATAATTATTATTTGATAAGAATAAATAATATAATGAACATTGGAAATTCTAAAATCAACCCTAATAAATTATGTAGCACCGGAAAAACTTTACGGACTAACCGTCTTGAAATATTTCCTATCGGCTGTCTTATAATATTTTATTGCTTCGATTCTTAAGTAACTTTACTTTTACACAAGTCGGTAAATTATTATTAAAAAAAAAAAGACAGGAAATGTTATTGATATACTTAGGTCATCGATGTACACTAAGGCAAAATGTCGTTTATTTGAACTTTTCTGTTTAGTTTTATAAATTACCTAGGAATCAAACTTATATTTGAAGAAATAAAATTTTCCATTTATATGTCTTCGAAAACTTTAAATTATTTGTATCATATTGACACGTACAATAGATATCCATCACAATGACAATAAAAAGTCTAAAAATCTATAAAATTCTCTATTTAGGCGCACACAAAGATTTTTAACTCAACGGGTTAGTTTATTTTAAAGATCATTTTTCTTATATTTATTTTCTGATAACAAAATAGTTTTTATTAACACAAGTGCATTATAACTAATTCAATTAGTAATAAAAATTAAATAATTAACCTTGAGACGGAAGGAAATTTTTCTGACAATTTTGTAAATAATAATTAGTTCTTATGTAACTGACAATTCATAAAAAAAAATTTTTTAAATACTGTTTGTACTTAATAATTATGAGAAGTATATAATAAATGTTTAAATAAATTATTTGTCTAATTATTAAATTATATTTTTAAATATGATAATTATTCTTTGTATTTCAATTTTAAGTATTTTGTTGTACGAAAAAAACTTGAAACACGTTTTGTGAACATATAAATGTATATTATTTTAATACGTTAACTTCAATTTTTTTGTTATTAATTATATCTAATTATTGATTTGTTATAATTAAGTTTTTTAATTGGTTAGTAACCAACTTAAAAACATTGTTATCTAACAACTGTACAGTTTTATAAAAAAAAAAGTTATATTTTTAAATATATTTAAAACTCCTAGTGAAATTAATAATATTTTTAAATATATTGAAAAACAATAACTAAATTATCAATATCAAAACTAAATCAATAACGATATTGCTTTCGACGGATTGCATAACACTAATTCGAATGGGCGTAAGTCATGTCTACAGTAGCAATATCTTAATTGAACAGCCGTATATGTAACGTTTAACCAATAATTTATATTATTATTTTTTATTTGTCTCATTTTTTTTCATATTTAAAATCAATGTGTATAAAGTTCTTTTAATTTCTACGTCATTTTCATGACGTTCAAAAACGAGTTGAGAACACTATAGTTCTCCAAAGACTATTTAGTGTTTTAATTTATTTTTGTATTTACAATATTCTTAATAACTATATGTCACCTCACGATTAAATATGTACTATTATCGCTTGAAGTTAAAAAAAAAAGTTACCACAATACAAAAAATTAAAAATTTTATTCTGAACTGTGCCCATTTACCCCAAGAGGGGTAAAAGCATCATTGAATTATATAAGGCAAATCTATGGTATCTGATAAAAATGTACCAATAATCAAGTAATTTTTCAATGATGGATTGTAAGGTATGCCCCTTCTCAGAAAAATTTTAAATTATATTACAATTATGAGAGGGTGAAGTTTTATTTTAAATTTGCTTCAAACGAAATCTTACAAACGCAATAGTTGACCTTAATTTTTTCTATCGTGTAGTGTAATATTTACTGTAATCAAACAAGTGTGACTTTATGTTCTTATTCCTGTGCTTGAAAATTATTACCATTTTATTACAGCCAAGCACCACATAAAACAATAACTGTGTTTTCTTATAGTGACCATTTACAGACCGAGTTTACGGTCATAACCGATTGTCTAGTACAACTCGTACAAGAATTATTATTTTCTCGGTTGTATGAAATAAATAAACATTTACTTTGTGCTGTTTCAATTAAAATTTTATTTCTCGTTTCAACCGCAATTATGTTTGTTGCACACTAATGTATTCATATTTCGCGTAAAAAGAAAATGCTCCTTCATAAAATTTTATCCATTTGATAAGTTTATAAGTAATTACAAGTTCGAGTCTATCATTTTAATTATGAAATTAATTATATTAGACTAGTTGAACATTTCTAAAACTATTATTAAAATTCACGCTTATTAATAATATGGTTATACAATGTACGACCGGTTTTGTATTAAGTTTATGACGAATAATTAATAACGAACGCATTAAACTCAAATGTGCAATTAGTTGTACACACATTGTATACATTTTGATTGTTTCAATTGCTCTTATACGTATAAACTTATGTGCCCTCTGGTATTTAAATGTAATACACAAGTGTCCAAATAAGAACAGTTAGGTCGCGGAGAGGGCTAACGGCCTGCGGACACCAGAAGATATGGCACGGCCTGCGGACACCAGAAGATATGGCGCGACCATCTTCTGACTAATTTTGGACGGTTACCTTTTTGAGATTTTATTCATGAATGTTTAAGGGGAAAAATCATCAGACAATGCACTTTCTCATTTACACCCATTATGCCGTTTGTAATCACCAGCTTACATTGAAACGATTTGTCTTAAGACCAGTGTACTGATATACAGAAGATGTATCGAGATAAAACGACACGGACAAATTCTTTGTACTACATCAATATCGATCAATATTACAATCAAAATGTACAAAAAGTACAACCGACTCTTAAATTATGCGCACATATGTGCTTGTATTACGATTATTTTACGTTTTTTAGACACATATCCAGATACGTCTCGGTATACTTGCAGCGCATTCATAAAAAAATTGTACACTCTTCAATTTAGATACCTAATTACTACATAATGACACACAAAGAATAATATTTAATTGTAGAATAAAATATAAAATTTGAACAGTTGGCGCGTGCATTTACATATAGGCATCCAAATGTTAATGGAAATCGCTAAATAAATTATAATGTTTTATAAATGTAATGCAATTAGAATTAAATACTGTTGACTCATCTGCAGCCGCAATGTTAGACTAAATAGCGAAATAATTATTTGCAGGTATCACGTTTCCAACGCAAATTCCCTAAACAACTCAAAACCGTCTCTAAGTGTGTCACTTTTATTAGCAATTTGTATTTTCACGATATCCAATGCTCGTTTGACCGACCAACCAAATGATTATGTGGTCGGTCAATGAACGAGCAATGATTGTCAAACAGTACAAGTTAAGTTTAACTTGATACTTGCAATGCTTGTAACGCTGTAACCATTTTTGTTATCATCTCACAAGCTCAAAGAACGTTAAACGCAATGAATTATATTGCCAATTATTTTTATTTTTTCTAAAAATATTTCTAATTTAACAGTGATTTATTTTACACGGATTAAATTCAAAAGTTCTCATCGACCTACGGGCTGTATTTTATTTATTTATTATATTTGTCATTTAACCGACTCTAATACAACATCAATATTTTAACGAAAACGTGTTGTTTGTTTTTACAACTTAAATATAAAAAAAAAAACCACAAAAACTCATATATTAATAAACATTTATTATCTATTGTTATTCTGAATTAATATTTTATTTCTGATGACACAGTTGTAATTGTAATATCAAAATAAAAAATTATAACACATTTTTACCCATAAAGTAAATTTTGTTTTCATATCCACTTAAATGTTGATATGACAACATTCCTGATGTGTTATGAAACATCAAAACAAATAGTAGATATAGTTTGAATGTTCTTTTATGTAAAATTTATTACCTAAAATTATTACATTTTTAGTAAATATATTTACGTATTATAATTTTTGAGCACACAAAAACCGGTTTCTCAGAAGTCGATGTCATCGTCGAAAGCTTATTTTATGGGGCACATTTTCCATTCATTTTTATTACAAATAAAGTTCAGTTTGACGCACAAAGATATTTTTAAAACGCATAAAGATGATTGGAAACTCTCAATCAAAAACTTAGAATGAGTACGCCAAGTATAATTATGATTGTACCACGTTGACATTGATTCACATCGGTTGAAAATATTACAATTTCCGAATGGGATTTTATGAGTTATTTACTTAATAATACGTGTAATGATTCACTCCAAGTCATGATAATTTCATAAAAATTAAAATTTATTGTTCTTACATGAGTATTAACGAAATTGAACAGCTACCTCTTTTCATTCTTCTAAAATTGAATTAATAATTTTTAAACGCCACATCGCATAACATTAGAGTGTCAGTAAAAGGTAGTTTTGTTCGAAAAACAAAAAGAATCATATTTAAAATGAATGACTAGTTGTTCAAACACTGTACGTTCAAACAAAGGAACAGAAAATGTTAAAGAAAAATAATCATTTTTAAATTACTTTCCTTTATTAATTTAATATCTAATTAATCGTAGTAGAACTCTTAGACACAACTAGGTCATTATACTTCTAGTAAAAAGATATCTCAATATTTTACACCTTTCAGACTTATACTGACCTTGTAAGTTATTATACCAAAACTAACAAGCGCGTTATAATTAATGTAAATTTATTAGATTAATAAAATTAGAAAACCCTTTTTATTTTAACCTTGAGACATAGACTTGAGTTTTTTAACCTAATAAAAATATATCAAGAGATATATCAACTTTTTCAAAGAATACACAAAATAACACTAGTGATATGTCTCTTCCGTTTGAAAACTTTGGTAAAAATATGAAAAATGTGCTCTAAAATCCGAAAAGGAAACATCAAATTTGTACAAGTAGATTAGTGTCTTTCAAATAAAATTAACAAAACGCTAATTGCAAGAGTTACTCGAGCAGACAACATCAACAGCTTTAATTTCTTTACCTACACAAGCGTCTCTTTTGATTGGAATATAATAATAATAATAATAATAATAATTATAGAAATACGACGTTGGCAAATAAAATGTAAAATGTTTGCGACACAAATTCGAAATGATTAGGAAGTTCCGCGATGAAGCTCTTGTATTTTATTATTATTGTAATACATAATATTTTGTAAGAAGATAATAATGAAATTACATCAGTGTAATGTATGAACATGAGAGTGAACAAGTTATATACATGTAAACATAGCGTGTAGCCATATTTTGTACATGTTTCGGTTTAATTGGATTTCAAATGGAGCGTCTTTAATTAAAATTATTAGTTAATGTAATTTCAACGTATTGAGTTAGTCGTCTCCGAGTTTTAGAGAGTCAAAATCACAAGGCGACAAATGCAAAAGACTCGGAATAACTTGTCTGGCTAACGCAATTACCCAACGCCGTAAGAGTATTAATTATTTTTAAAAAATAACTACTAAATAAGGACTACCGAAGTGCATGAGACTTTCTTAAAATATTATTAACTAAAAAAATATATTAAATACACTGTCAAGGTACAAATATTTATACTGATTTGTAAAAACAATAATATGTCGGGGAATACACGCGTAGATTTAATTTTACTTGTTTACTGTTATAACATAAATGCTTAAAATTAATTTATAGTTTGTAAAATATATACTGTACGCGCCCATTGTTCTGATTGTTTAAAAAAAAAATCTATTCGTATAAATAGAAACAAAGGCAGTTCGAACAAAAATGTTCACTTAGTTCGTCAATTATAAAGATTTCATAGTTTATAAAATGAACACTTAAAAAAGTTTACGGTTAAACGTGATCACGCAATAACATTTTACCTATGCAGAATCTTCAAAAGAATGTACAATTAGTTGATTACACTAATTTTTTTCATTCGAAGTAAAAAAAAGACAAGATATAAAATTCTTACAGAGGGAGAGAAGGGCATTTGTATATGTAGCCGACATACCTCCCCTTGGAAGTATATTACAATATGCTTTACACCATAGTTTATATTAGAAAATAGTTTTTTTTACTCGAAATCAAGCTTACTTGTCAATAATAAAGACTTCACAAGTGATAAAGATGGTTTTATTCGTCCAGTTAAAAATAATGTTTATCTTCTAACTTAACTGCTTACACTTCTGAAATACTGGTTTAAAAGCTATTATCTACCAATCACTTTTTAAATATGATCATTTTATATAGTATAAACAAGCTCTAATTGCTTGTTACCACTAAAAAAAATAAACTTGGTACCTTCATTAGACATAGTGATTAAACCTAAAAAAATTTAACCACATTTATTAAATAAATAATACTAAATAAAATCAAAATTTTTTTATTATTTTAGAAGAAATTTAGTGATCAACAATAAAGCAAGCACTCTGTAAATGTACTATTGTCTAGAAGGTTTAATTCTGCAAACATGTAAAAATCGTCCTGCGCTTTTTGGAAATAAAACTATATTAATAATAATTTACTTTAAAAACTAATTACTTTTATCTATTTTTACAATAATGATTTTGAATGATTCATAGAAATTTATTTAACTATCAAAAATGTTATCATCATCCACGTACACGAAGAAATGTCTTATAAAACTTGAATATCACAAAATTAATCATCTAAATGTATAGATTATTATGTCTACACAATGTGCGATTTTATGGTTAATTACAATTCTTTAAAATTGCGTATTATGTTTGACAGAATAAGCACGAGATAAATTCGGATTAAAGTTATCAAAATTAATATTATATTTTTATTATGAATTATTAACTATTTAAAAAAAACATGCGATTATAATTAATTAAAAAACTGTATGCGTCATTTCAACACATTATAATGAGTTGTGTAATTATATAATATTAATGTTTGGTTAGTATTTTTTTTTTTTAGTTCAACATAATTATATTAATAAAAATTATTCACATTTTTTAAAACTGTAAACTAAATATGACACGTGCAGTATTCATTATTCAATGATATCTTATTCACGTTATTCAAAACTAAATAGTTTTACTTGAGAATTATTTATTAACCTTGAAGTCAAAATAGTTTCATAATTATATAAAAATAAAACTTAAAGATTCTATACAACTTATGCTTTATAAAAGAATACTCTTTTATTCCAACAATATTTTATTTTCTATTGATACAATTTAAAAATAAAATTGACAATATAATCGTATTTACACACACATAAATAGATAGAGACGTGTATTTTGAGGAAATATAACTTTTGTACTAAAAATTAATTCCGTATTAATTATCTGTTTGCATAGATGAAACCTTTGGTAAAATCAACAAAATTATTATGCTTATATGTAATAAATTTCTGGGATTTTTATTAATCATTTAAAAATAATTATTATTATAATTTAATTTCGTCGGCATATTTCTTACTACTGTAATTATTTTTTCTATCAAATTTTAAAACCTCATCGATTCACTTATTTATTAATATTAAATACTTAAATTCAATATGTTATAGATTTGTGTATTCATTTATTAATCAATTTTCGACATAATTTATTATATTTCTAGATCTTCAATGTGATTTTTTAGTTGCACTATTTACAATATATCCGATAATATTTTAACTCTATAAATTGAAAATCAGCATAATACAAACCAAACAAAACGTAAAAATAATTAATTTCATTAAATTATATACAATTTATAGTTAATAGTTTTAATTGTGCATATTTTCGTTGTTATCTATTTATACTATTTATTTAAGTAGCAGCTTATTTATAAAATAAATTACACTTATTGGTTATTTTTTAATTAAATAATATTTCAAACCCTATCGAATTTATCTCTCCTCATAATTTACCTGGCTATCTGAATTTATAAGTTTTAAACTTAAAATTGGGTCATAATAAAATATTGTCACGTAAACTATTTTTATTGTACGCCAAATAATGTATATACATTTTACAAATATTACTAAAAAATATTAAAAATTACATGTTAAAGGTAACTATTAAAAGTACATTAAAGAGAGGGAGAGAAACAACTTTATTTAATATATAGAGAGTTTAGTAAATAAGAAAACTGGTTTCTATTGTTTTCATTGTTTGTAACAATTGACCCGTTTCCTTACTCTTGAGCACTCTGTATATTAATGCAAACTGCCTTAACTGAGGTTGCCTTACTTATCAATACTTAATTGCATAAATCAAACGAAAATAATAATACTAATTGTATATAAATTATACATTTAGAAAATTATTACATTAATGTATATTTAAATAAAATTATGAAATAAAAGTGATCGATAAAAATTTTTATTATGTCTTTAAGGATTGTTAAACATATTTTTGTGAGTTCATTTATCGGTAATCCGTTAGACTTAAAAAAATTAACTAGAAGACTAGGGACATTACCTGTAACTCCAAACTATAAACCGATAACTTCCCAATAGCAAATACCGTAGTAAAGTTGTACAGTATACAAGACACGTAGATACTATTCTTCGTCGACTTATTGGTCTTGCCGTTCGTCGTTGGTTTTCCATCAAATGGTTGAATCTGATATAAGTCCTTTACCTTGTTTTCGGTTTATGACTATTATTTCTACTCGTTGATGAAATAAACATCTTCATTAGTTCGCAATGGTGTTCTTCGTTCGAGATCTTTGATGATTTTGTCGCATTAATCCATTCTGCGCTCGATATTCCATCTTAGTTTGAAAATCCAAACATTAGTCTAAGTAAAAAGTATTGTACCATATAACTCCAACTGTTTGTTGTTAAAATTCTATCAATTTTTCAATTCGGAAAAACTTTAACTAGGTCCTGATTGTTCTTGCATTTGAACGTATTACCCAACTAGTCAACTAGCTCTTTTTTTGACCTTTACGTTGCGGATGGCATGTTAGTTATTTTTAATTATTTACAAAAAATAATAACCGTCAATCGATAAAACTAAAATGTTTTATTACTTAATTGTGAAAACATAACGCTTTTAACCTTTACATATTTCCATAAATTACAAAATTATAGTTTTCCTGTTTTTTTGTTTTCATATAAAACTGAATAAAATAGGATATAGGTGAACACATTAACTAACTTTCTAATTTTGTATCCTTCCTCGTTTCATCTATACAAACGCAATGAGATTTTTATTATATTTATTTAACTTATAGAAGCTATAAAATAATTATCTGCCATTTTATAAATTCAAGGATAACCATTTTGAATACAATTAACATGTTTATGTTATGCAATTGTAGAAAAAGGTAATTTTCACGATAAAATAACATTTTCACTATTTTGTTTTAATTTCGAGTAAAATTAATCTGTGACTAATGTAAACGTCCGGCAAAAATTTGTTGGCAGTTGCAAATAAGTTTTTAAATGGGAAATAAAACATTTCTCGACGCACATATGAAATCACATCTGTAAACTCAAAAGTCATCATGACCTATTGACGTCTCTTCAAAACTAATTTTTAATATTTGCATAGAAACCCATAGTGGATAAAATTTTTATAGTAAAAGGACATTACGTCATTGTTTTATCATTATTTATTAGGAGGATAAATATTTTCCCTTTTCAGTTTTCATAACTGTGCATGCATAATGTTGACTCAACTTAGAAACCCGAGTAGATTATTATGTCAATATAAAACGATAGAATCGACGAATAAAAAGGACCATTAAGACCAAAATTAATTAAAACATGCGTCCCGGGCAGAATAAATAATGCACATAGCCTCCTATGCGTTTGCATTTACCTGGTTTTATTGCCATTGTAATAATTAGTAATAATTTCCGGTAGTGTGCGCCACAGATGTAAACTGGTGTACCCACTACCATGTTTAAGGATACTACAACGTCATTGCTATTAACTTGTCTATGTTAAACGTTCAATCCAAGGTGATTAAACGAATAAAACACATTAGCAAACAATAGACTAAATTTTGAAATATAATGTCTGAGATAACTTATCGTGTGTACATGCGATATTATATTAGAGTTATACATTTTAAATAATAAGATTGTGAAGCATATAAAAAATGCAAGTCTAATATACTTGTAGCCATCAAATTATACACATAGTAAATGTGTCGAAATAATTTTCCCATACAGCCTTACGACCAACGATTTTTTAGTGGAATCTCGAAACTGGGCAGTCCAGTAAAAGTACTGAAATATTACACTGTGAATAAATCAATAATAGATTAAAGTTTTTATTTTTTCTGTTTTTACTAAGCTCGATGATGCCAAAATATAATGTGTGTTCAATTAATTAAATAATCCAATTCGATTGTTAAGTTATCTGATGGTTATTTCTACAGAGTTTAAAATGAACACATTTTTTTTCGAAAATCGCTTAATTTCATTTGATAACTTAATATAAAAAACTAGATGGCATTTTTTACAACCTATAGAGTTATAATTAAACGTTATAAAGTGATTTTTCATTGTAGCGACTAATTAAATAAAACAAAATGCTTAAAACTTATAAAGCAACAGCGTAGAAAAAAGGGTCTTACTTGCATATAGTACGGAATTACTAAATAAATTTGTGAAATGGTTAGACTCCTGTGAGGCGTAAAAAACATTCATAATTTTTTATTTAAAAATTAAGGTTTACGGTGTTTACTTGCTGGTTATATCAAAAATTAAAATAAACTGTATAACGGATGGTTAACGTTTATTTTTACTTTAAATGTTTATCAAAAAAAAAGATTACTTGAATTTTACGAGAACAGCATTTTTACTTATTTTTCGAGACAAATGAACCATAGCAACAAGAACCTTCATCTGGGTAAAAATTAAAAAAATTAAAAATTATGATTAAAATACAATAGAGTCGCTAGTATTTTGAATATTTTATCTAGTCACATAATCCTAAATTGAATCCAAACCCAGTCATTGGCCTAATTTCATAGAAATCATCTCACTTTTTCGGAAATAAATGGCATGTCTAAAAACGCGTGCTATGTTCTTAGATGTATTCCAGAAATTATGACCTAATAGAGTACTCAGTGTCACATTTTTTATTGATATTTTACTTTGAAAAACAATTACCTGCGTATCATCAGCACGTTGTGTCGCGTATGTAACCACAGGACCCTTACTGGGACACGACTGTTATTCATCGCCTTTGGTTGGCCACGGAGATTTCAGTGCTGTCATTTCACAATATGTTTGTAAAAACCAAACACGTCTATCAAAAAGGCCTCTACAGAATACGGTCAAATAAAATATTGAATGCAACCGTGACATCATACACAAAAAAAAATTATGTCTTGTTGAATTGTATACTCAATCGGTGATATTGTTGCTTTCCACTAACCCAACTAAGTTTAGTGGAGTGGTCAACATTGGTCGGGAGGAAAATATCATTTTTTCACTTAGTTTTACACATCAAAACGTATGAAAATTTATGTCACACTTATTCCTAAACTGGAGGCCAACGTCTCTATTCCAATTGGAGCAACTCTACTGTATTAACAGCGTATACGAGTAACGCCTAAGAGTAGTATACAACGAATGCGTTTCGTAGATACTATTCGATAACTCTTGTCCGCCCCAACGTTACTACGGTATCACGAAACATCCAGAAATGAAAAAAAACATTGACCTATAAAATAAATTTGTCTTGTGTGTATGGAAAATAATAATAATGATGATTGATTGTACATCTTTACATGTAAAAGCGAGCTAATGTGAAAAAATCATTCACTCGAGAAGCGCATGGAAACTGTTTTGACGTTAACAAAACTGAACAAACAATATTAATATTTATTGTTAATAATATTTTTTGCTACTACGACCGTTATACCTACGTAAGTACAATGAATTACCCGACCCGAGTGACTGCAGAATGACACGGTTATTTACAGTATAAATAACCGTATTAAGGAATGACCCGTGGTGTGATGTCGGGTACAGCCAATATATTGTTAGCCGATAGGATTTGCGAAAAAAGTAACTTTTAGGTAACAATAGAATTGGGCAAATTTGTGAAACGGGCCCAAGACCCATCACGAAAAAAATATATATAATAACCAGTTCTATGGAAATAACGAATCAAATGACATTTTTTGGATACCTGAATTCACTTTTGTATCGACAAGCCGTTGGCCTAAATTTCTACCGCATAATATGAAATAACTATCCAAACGATACCATTAATTCTGTGTAAATAAAACTATACATTAGCAATTTGATATTATTGATGTTTTGGTGTGTTTATGTTTCGTCGCAGTGGGTAATAAGTTAATATTTGATATTTAAACATCTCTTTATTTTAAAACCAATAACAAAAGCAATATTGCACACGTGTGTGCTACCGTGTCATCATACGTCCGCCGATTGATAAGACGTAGATAACAATTTTTGTACTAATCAAAGAAATTATGCAATTAAAATGTTGTCGGTTACATTTTCTAATCTGTTAAATTTATAAAAAGTTAAATTGCTCATTTCGCCGTACCTCTTGTGTCGACTACACTGTCGAGCCGTTTCTCATTCGAGTACAAAACATCATTGCTGATATTGTCACACACTCAACACCGTCGGCACACGTTTTGTCGGAGACAATTGGCAACAACGAGTTTATGAATGGATCGAAACGCGCGTAAACTATTCCAATCTCTCGTCCCGTTTCACACCGCGCCATCCTAAATAAAATTCCCTTGGTCAAAAACAACTAGAGGCCGGCGGCCGCTGTCCGCCGTTTGTTGGGATAGGCTCAAGCGTACGTCAACACCTCGGCTGGCCCGGGACGCGAGGGCGACGTTACCGTTGGAACGGCACACATGTCTCTACCGGACACCACAACCAACGTTTGGTAATCTATAATTAGCGTCGGTAAGGGAAAACAAAATTATTATTGAAAAAACCAAGTTTTCCCGGAATCCGGCGAGTCGTGCAAAAGCGCAGATCCCTTTAGACACGACCGAGTCGTACATACAATATTTATTTCATTAATATTAATTAAGCGGAATGCTATGAATAATTCAGAATTACACGAGGTGTACGTATCGATCGGCTGCGGGTGTGCATTTATTTATTATTATATTACAGTTAAACGGAGACTTGTAATAATGGCAGCGTGTTATTATATGAGCGATTCTATTACAACGAAAAACTCATATTATATATAATAACACCGGTTCGTAAAAGGGTTATGTGAATACAGTGTGGGTACATACAGAATGTCCCACGAGAAATTAAAATGCTGGGCACTGACTTAATGAAAAGTTAAGTTATGAGATCGCTTTTTTCTGACTATTCATTCAACGAGTGTGTTTTAAAATTTGTCTTTTTTTTCGCCAATGAAAAATTAATTAGATCTACATTTTATTCGATCAAATAATTAGTGATATTGTTAATTTGGTCATTTTTATTACTAGACCAATGTACACTAACTCGAATTGTCCACGAGTCCTGTAAGTTAAATGTGATTTTAATGCAATCTCCGGACGGACAAGCCATTTATTAAAATACATGAACAGTATACAACGATTTGAGTAAAAATGTTAAATTGCAGCAAGTTTAAAATCGATCATTTTTTAGTTTGTCCTTTTATTTCTATGAAATCAATTACACTGTTCACCATATATCCAACAAAATGGCATTCTGTATTTTATTCGGCGTCATAATCCGCCGTTATTATATTATTTATGTAGGTTCTTTATGTTTAATTTTATTACTTTAATCTAATCAATTATGTACACATGCATTAATAACATTATATATTTATTATTTTTACGTTTAATTATTACTCATAATAAATTACTAATGCTGCATATTTTAGTTACTTCAAATATCTAATACTGTTTTGGTTACTATTTGTTGTCTCGAGTAATTTTTCTATCAAAGTACCAACAGCTCAAAAACAAAATAATTAACATTAGTGCACTAACGTATTAACAACGATTAAAAAAATAATAATAATAAATTCAACAATCTAATAATTTACACAATAAAAAATTACATCTGTATTGTTCTTTAGACATTATTAAAAAAAAAAAAAAAAAAACGTTAAAAGTGCATGATGTTCTTCGTTGTTGTTCTCAATCGAAATAATTACTATTTTTACATAAAAACCCATAATGATATTAACATGATTTATACGTGTTGGAAAATTTTTTTATGATAATCATTCGAATGATTGAGGTCTTCACGCTCAGAGCTGTGAGTTATTGCGCTGCTGACACAACTGAAGTCTATGCCGATTAACGATTACCTCCGTCACTTGCACGAAAGCAACGACCATCTCGCAGACACATACCGCTTACTTATGGGTTCAAGTTAATTTTCCATGAATTATATTTTTTTATGTATTTCTTAATCTATCTAACAAAAATTGTTTATCTATTATTAACACGAATCAATGTTTTACAAGATTTTTATTTCTCTATTTCTCCTTCCATTTTTTTTCCCTTGTCAGTGTCCTAATCGCAAACTGGGGACTGCAATACTCGTTTCAAAATGTTATCGACAAATCTCACCGGTTCTTCTTCCCTATTCTCGCGGAGAGTAAAAACAATATTATAATATACTGATATTATCAGCAACGAAGCTGTAATAATAATAACGTAAGCAAATGTTACTAACGATTTTCAAAGGACGGTAGAATTTCCCGTGGGACACCGCCGCCATGGCGTCAGCATAAGTGGGGGCGGCCATAGTGGTGGAGTCGGTGGCAGTGACCGCAGGCGGCAGGACAGGCGGAACGACGCGAAAAAGCGCACGGAGGGTGGATTGAATAATTTCGAAACGCTTTACATATGCGTTAATATTAAATATTATATAATATTTTATCAAACGCATGATATTGTAATGAACGCACTGTGTACGTGATGTGTGTGTGTGTGTGTGTGTGTGTGTGTGTGTGTGTGTGTGTGTGTGTAGTAAGACGAGCCTTGCGCGAAGACCGGCCTTGACAACAGAAACGGCTTCGTCCATTATTATATATTATTATTATTATTATATACAAGCACATATTATTATTTATATAATACGCGCGTACATGTCTACGTATGGACTAGCTGTTGTAAGGCTCATTGAAACGACGGCTGTTGCGACGCCGTGCCGCCTTACTATATTCTACATTAAAAAAATAATAATAATAAAATATAATAGCTTTACGTACATAAGCCGTAATGTAATTACTAATGCATGTGTTTCTATCTTTGTTTGTATATGTGTGTGTGTGTGTGCGCGCCTATGTTATTATGGTTTATAATGCCGATGGAATCCTTCCATCCTCTTCTTATACGCGTTTCTCTATAACAATCGGTTTTACCAGTGATTCTAAAACAATGCAACCGAACATTATATCTCCAAGAGTATAATACGTTTTGGTTATTATTAACATAATAATTATTATTATTATTGTAATTATTTTCTAAGAAATGACGTCAGAGATTACTAACATTTCTGTCTGCAGTTCCCGCAAAATGTCCTATCGGATTACAAGTCATGAGGTACGAGCTGATTGCAAGTACACGGGAGAAAATATCAATTTGATAATAGGAAAACATCCCTACCATGGGCGGTGCTATATTATTCGAACTGTATATGTGGACACATTTTTCTTAGTTTTTACATTCCAAAAAATAAAAATGTAAACAATGTAGAACCTATGATTAATGTGCCGTGTAGACTTGTGTTCAGTTTTTAACAAATGTATTTCAAAAATGTATAAATATTGTTTTACCCGCCAAAATAAACAGAAATTATTTGTATAAAAATTGTATTTCATAAAACAGAAAATCAAATTTATGCAACGAGAATGACTTTACTTATTTTATTTTTATAAATTATAAAAATATGAAAAATAAAACATTAAAATTCAATTAGCATAATACGCTTTTTTCCATATTGATTTTTTTGGGCAAAAAATAATTTATGTCTTGTCGAATGTACAAAAAAAATAGTTGTAGTTAAAAAAATATTTAATTTCAGTTTATTTTTTTCTGGTTGTGGTTTCCTTAAGCAGTTCATATGTAAATTTCAAATTTAAAAATGAGAAAATTTTTGTTTTTGGGGCAAATGTCAACAGGTAATGCAAATCATTAACGAGTTCTAGTACATTTTTTACTGACATCCACCTCTTTCTGAAAAAACACCTATTAAAAACAGAAACTTCTTCAATTTGTTTTTTTTTTAAATCTAAATATTGACGGCAAATTTAATCTTAAATGCGCAATGTTTTATGTTTCAGGAACATTAATCACTTTTTAATCCGCTTCTTTCTATATTAATTTTTGTTGATTTTGTCATTACCATCGGTGAAAACACACGATAATTCGTCAAAATGTTGTGGTGTCTTTTGTTTATGTATTTTTGTTCTATTCGACTATGAAACAAAATGATCAAGTCTGTAGATTTTTTCTGGTTTTTTGTTTGTTCATCACTTTTTACGGGAGCGAGAATATTCATAAGGAGCCCCCTTATCATATCAAGGTATGGCCCTGAAGGCCGTTTAGGTCTTTTTTCAGCCCTAATAATGATTCTTGTTTTTTCCAATTGCTATTCGTTTCGTGATGCATTGTATTATAATAATAATGATTTTTTTTTTAATTTTGAAAGGTTTAAATTACATATGAGAATTTCTTTTTCAAAATTATTACAATTATTTGTATTTTATATGGGTATATATAAATTATGAAATACATATTCTAATTTTATATGCCGAAAACGAAACATAGCTAACACATTTTGTGTGCATTAGTGTAAAACTTAATGCAGATTTTTAATGATTGCTAGTTCATTCAATACAATTTGTATTGCAATAACATTCCAAATAATAATGAAATAACTTAATGCACGTGCTGATTTTGGTAAAAGTATAGCGACCAACGTGCCACTCCTTTCAGATCTAAATGTATCGATCGCGCCCTTGAAAGTTAAAAATAAAATATTGAAAAATGGCAGACAAATTACAATTATAGACGGACATTTGTATTTTTTCGAGCGTTTTTTAATTATCCACTTGAAAAACGAGATGTGTACCGGAACTGTAGTGATTGATACCTACATAATTATTTAATTAAATAAGACAATATAAATACATTTGTACATGTTTATTGAGTTTTTCTGTTAGCAGCCTTTATTGTTAAATAATAAGGTTCAACAAATAAAAATTACAACAGAGAAATAATCTTGATTTTTTTAACAGAGCCATAATAATAATTACAAAAAATAAAATCATTTGCTGGATGCAGCAAAATGATCTTTCCTATTTCTCACTAGCTGTTTCTTTTGAAAGTGATTTTATATTAGTCAACTCCCATATGAGGGTTCAGTATTACAAACTCTAAAACAATAATAGTGTAGGTTGGGATTAGGGATTGGGAAACTTGGTCCTTCAAAAAAATCATATGTATGTTGTACACGAATATTTTTTTTAAGTAGGGAAAAGTTAGATTTATCCCTCGCAAAAAAATCTGAACACCCTACGAGATGTAATTAGTTTATTTTTGCTGTCAGGGTTCGTTCTGGCAACTACCTTGAAAATTCTAAAACAGTATAACAATAATTTTATTCTATTTTAGAAACATTTATAATATTTGAATTTTTCAAAGAATATTTAAATATTTCCAACGTATGAAATAAATATATACATTATAGAAAAAAAAGTGATTAAAATGTTAGGACTTGGGAATTTTAGTATTCTCTTAAACTTTAATTTAAGCAAATGACTATTACATAATTATCTTTTTTGGTTTACATACAATAGTTCTTTTCATTTATGTGTTAAAAATTCCCAGCCGTTGAAATTTTGTGATATAACTAGCAAGTCTTGCGTGAAAAGGTTTGAACTACATTGTTACGAAAACTTACATTTTTTTATGTTAAATGTTCATTCAAATATTTTTAAATGTAAAAAAAATTACGTGAATCAACTCATAAATTATAAAAATTTAAAAATTCTTAAAGCGTTTTAGAACAGATTCAATGTTACAGGCGTTGAATTGAAAATCCTATTACTTTAAGTCGAATATTTTTATTTTAAGGCTGTGTTTTATTCATAATTTTTAAAACTGTGCACAAGTTTCTTTACAGAGTATGGTATATATTGTATTTTTGAAAAGTGATGTCCTAAATTCTTTCATCTAAATAAGCCATTTAATACTAATGAAAATATTTTTACAATAAGAATCATCGATTTCCCGTCTAATATTCCTGGAAACGATTTTGTAAAATCGTTGCAATATTTTTAAATGCAAAAAAAATAATATTAACTATCGAGACTAAAATATTTAAAAAAGTAGCGTTTTCAAATTATTATAACTACACTCAACAGATTTCGGATAAGATTGCTGATAAATAATATTGAATTAAAAATATATATTTTTATAACTTAAGTGTCAGTGTAGTACATTCAAATAAATAATAAGGTGTTGTTGATATGTACAATAAATCAATTTATTTAATTAATTTTGAATTACTAAAAAATAATTTTTAAACACATCAAACCTTTTGTCAAATACAGCTTTTTTGTAGGAGAAGTGAAAAGGTATTTTATTTTATTTAAAGCCATAAAATTATTAGATTGACGCAACTAGTTGTCCTTGGTAGCTATAAGCACATTACTTGAGTATAATGTAGTAATAATTGTTAAATAAATAAAAAAAATAAATATATAATTATAATTATGATCGAGTGTATTTTTAAAAGGTTGAATTGGTATATAATTAAAATGCAATTATTATCGTGACTTTTCTATAAATTTCAGTTGAGTCTATCGGTACAAAAGTGACCATTTAATATGTACACTTCGATCACAAATCATTAATTATAATTAAAAATCTTTTCACGACAAAAGTATATATTACTCGAAATGAGTAGTTTTTTAAACAAAAGAATACATTAATAATATTTTACAGACTTTTATTTAAATTGATAAGAATAATAACAAAAAAAATGAACCATGTATATAAATGGAAATTATAATTTTTTAATTAATACTTTTTAATAATTAATAATTAATACTTTTGTGGTTTTTATTAGTAAAGAAACAAATTTTGATAACATAAAATAAATGAATTTTTAAATTCATTTAGTGTATTCATTTTATGAGTTTGATAAAAATTAACATTAAATTAAAAAGTATATTAAATATCTCATTTTTTTGTTGAATACAAATTTTATTATGTTTATCTTAATGATTTTTATTAATTTTATCTGAATAAAAAACATAGTGAAATAGATTATAAACAATTTTTATATAGATGTATAAAATGAACAAAAAAAATTATTCTATTGTTGTATAGTTGCAATACTGAAAAATAATAGTAATATTTAAATAATAATAAAATTAATTTGTTTAATAAATTTTGCTCGACAATGACGACACGGCTAACAATAATTGTTGTTATATTTATTAGTTTTTTTTTTGCACTTTTATTTTGTTTGGGTTACTGGGTTTTGTGCTGAGTACGCGCACGGCAACATCTTTACAACAACATTTGTTGAAGGTAAATTAAACTGTGTTGCGTTGAAAAATACAAGAAGTTACTTATTTTTTTGAAACGTTCCAAACAGCTGTACTTCTTAGAATCGCGTTTTTAATTTTATTGTACTGAATATTATATTATTATTATTTATTTCAAAATTGTTGGCGATGTTCTTGGAATCCAATTGTGAAATGTCGTTTGATTAATGATTTTATAAAAAGTTGATGCATATTGTGCTCTTTATTTTTTACTCAAACGGCACATTAAGTACACCACCGCCGCCTACTCTTCAAAAGTCACTACTTAACTTTTTGTACATTGGGGCGGATGTTTGTTCGCCAACAGAATTTCCGTTTCAGTTAACTTTGCTACCTGTCACCAGGATTCGAATGAATGAAAGTATGTGCTGTTCATCGTTTAATTTTCATTCAAACAGAAAAAAACATATTAAAAAAATTATTGTCTATTTAAAAAGTACATAAGGTCGTTTAATTTAACTATAGTAACGAACCAAAATTATATTTAAAACAATTAATTTAAAATGTGAAACTAGCATGGGGCAAGACGGAGTTATGGCCTCCTGAAAAATATTCTTCTTAAACGTAGTTCTGTTAGAAAAAAAAGTGTGTACATTATTTTTTATCTAAGATAAAATTTGATAATAAATGCTTATGTCTTAAATAGAATATAAATCGTATTTTGATCGATAGTGGACGATGTTCATAAAATCATGATTATAGATAAAAATTCATGTTTATTGAATTTATATAATTATTACATACAGAAAAATTATTATTATATTTTCCAATCAAATTATTCGTTGTAAAAGGTAATTATTGAAGTGCATTTTTGATAATGATATTTACAGATGTATGGAGTGTTTAATAAGTAAGGAAACTGGTTTCTATCGTTTTCATTATTTGTAACAATTGACCTGTTTTCTTACATTATGAATATTGTACAATAAAACATTTTTTTATTACATATTTGTGGTAGTAGTACAGTAATGTTGAGTTGTGTTTAAATTTAAAAATGTTATTTAGTTGTAATTATAATATATGTTATGTAATGTTTTATATTATAGGAATTTTTTATTTTAATACATTTGTTTTTTTCCTAGAGTATATTTAAAAAAATATTTGACGGCTAATAAAAAGGTTTAGGCCCCCTTGGATTTTATTAGATGGGCGCCCATGAAAACGGACCATTGTTTATAATATTGTACGCTCAGTTCATGTCAAATGATTATTTTTTTATATTTATTTTCTGTGCATAAATAATTATAATAATTATTGTTATTTATGCATGTCCTCGGACAACTCAAAAATCAGAGTTACATGAATTGTTCGCCGATAATTGCAACAGGTCAATTCGCAGAAAAGCATTACATTGTTTGTCTACCAACTAAAAAAACAAATATTCGTAATAATAAAAGTCTATGGAACAAGTAAGCATTAACTTTTAACTTATAATGATATCGATGTAAAATATACGTATATCAAATTTGATTTAAATTATGAATAAATATACATATTTAATAGTTATGTAACTTAAAATTTTTACCTTTCAATCAATTAAAACTCCCGGAATTATAAGTTAAAAAATGTATGACCTTAGAGAATTGTGAAGGCTTTTCTGATCGAAAAAATGAGATTCACTTATTGAATAGTGATCCGATAACAATAAATGAAGACAAATATTTTTTGGTGTAAAAAATTAACTAAAATAAAACGAATTTTTTGTATCAATACCAGTTTTATGGATTGAAATACTGAAATAATATTCTGATTTTACATATGTTCAAGTCGTTGTGATGCGTTCACAGCTTTCATGTATGTACACCACTATTTATAACATGATCGTTGAAATGTGAATTGCAGGCAGAACAATAACATGGATTTTGTAGTAAAATTTAATGTTATTTAAACAGTCATTAGGGTTAACCAAGAAATTATTGCTATTTTATAGAATTTTCTTAGTATTATCTATTGTATTGTCGCCAACACCTGCTGCGATGGAAATCCCAGTGTGATATCGCTCAATTGCATTCCAAAACGATTTAAGTATTTCAATTATCATTATGATTTCAAATGTAAATTATTAATATTTGTAAATAATAGGTCTAGACATTTTGTCTTTGACCATTTTTGTTGCTCGACTTGGAGGCGTTAAACAATCTACACCGATGTTAACTCACGAAAACAAAAAAAAAATTTTCTAAATTATTCTGTTTGACAATTGATGTCGTGTCGAAGAGTAATTATTACCATTGTGTTTCGCTACCATTGAATCACTTTTTTGTTCATTACGCAAATGAAATTTTTTTTCTAAATTATTACACATTAAATGTGTAATAATTTTGTTTTGAAGGTCAATGTGATTTTAAAATTATTGTATTTATTTCTACAAAAATTGAGTAATTCATATAATAATTATGGTCGATTCAAGGGCGACAAATAGTTGTATCCACAGAATACAATACTTTTAATAACAACAAATAACTTATACACGACAAATAGACGGATATAATAACGACAACAGGCAAAGGGGTTATGGCAAAATATTTCGAATTGAGAACTGGATGCAAAAAAAAAGAAGCCCGCGCAATAGTAAAAATTAATTGAGGAAATGTCATATTCGATGCACTCTTACGGTAGTACCAGAACATATCATACGAACACGGATAACATGGTATTTAGTTTCCGTCGAGGCAACACTGCATAACGGGCAACCGGCGTTTTATCGGCGCGGCGGCGCTCGCTACCACTGCCGTGCTCCAACCAAGCCTGCCTCACGCACCCGACTCAGTTCCGCCGCGACCGGTGTTCTCGTCCGACACGCGTGCGTCCGTACGACCAGTTTGTTTTATTATTGTGTTCTTATGAAATATTGAAATTATTTCAATTAAATTTTTCCATTCTGTTGTTCTTCTCATTTTCGTTGTTCTAATATTTTTTGGACAGTATTTTACTCTTTTTTTTTTTTCATTACGGAATAATCTTTTGTGGCTTAAGATTTGTTTATCGAATTATTATTTTTTCCAACAGTCCTATTGGTGGACCCGTATATTTCATAGTTTGACAACTTACGGACTAAAAGAAAAAAGGATTGACGAATTAAATAACATGCAACCAAGCAACGGCTCCAAAGACTCGGGGCCGGCCACCGAGAAAACTGCTGGCGGCGGCGGCGGTGGCGGTAACCAACAGTTCTGCCTCAGATGGAATAACTACCAGAGCAACTTAACCAACGTTTTCGACCAGCTCTTGCAGAATGGTACTTTTGTAGATGTCACCATAGCGTGCGATGGCCACACTCTCAAGGCACATAAAATCGTCTTGTCTGCCTGTAGCCCTTACTTCCAAAGCATGCTCGCCGAAAACAAATGTAAGCATCCGATCGTCATACTGAAAGACGTCCAATGGCCCGAGCTGCGTGCTGTCGTTGACTTTATGTACAAAGGCGAGATTAACGTGTATCAGGAACAGATCGGACCGTTGTTGCGGGTAGCCGAGACGTTAAAAGTCCGCGGACTCGCCGACGTGAGTAATGAACAGCTTACCGGTGGAGGCAACGGCAATGAACCGCAAACCGCCACCGTGGTCACGCCGGCCGCTACGATTACCGAGCCGGGATCGCCGAAACAGCCAGCCCGCAAGCGGTACAGGATGTCTTGCAGTCCGGAAACTGTCATATCCGAACCCGGACAGGCAGATACACCGCTAAACTTACACCACATGCCAGCGTCGACTCATCATCCTAATCAAACGTCTTCGACTCCTCAATCTCAACATCAACAACAACCCCAACAACAGCAGCAGCAGCAGCAACAACAACAACAGTCTTCGCAACACGTGCATCAACAGCAACAAACGCCCTCTTCGATCCCACCTCCTCCTACTTCTAGCAGCGTGGTCGACGATTTGGAGATTAAGCCTGGCATCGCAGAAATGATCCGAGAAGAAGAAAGGGTGAGTACCGTATAGTCACATTTCTTATATTTTAAATAATTTTTATAAACGTCTTCCGTTTGAACAAATTCGAAAGTGGTTACGGAAATTCTGTTTAACGAAACGTGTACGTACATTACATTAAAGTAATGGACCACACTGTGCGTGCGCGTTTATATAAAAAAAAAACATTTTGTATATTTATATTAAAAATACGTGTGTATTTTATTTTTTCTACACGAGAGCGTATAACATGTAATAACACGTATAAAAGGAATTATTGATTGAAGACCAACGTATGTACTCTTCCCTCTTCCCCGAGTTTCTGTTTATATAATATATAATATGAATGTATGCGTACACGTATAAAATATTATATGTATGCCTTCATCTCTTTCCCTCCGTCCTACCGTTACAACTCTGTCTCTCTCTCTCTCCAGTCATAGTTAAATGAGGCAAGTTGAATTTATTGCCCGTCGCCCGCCCGTTAACCCTATTTATTATTATTATTATTATTATTAATATAACAATAACAATGGCCGACTGCATATTATACGACGGCGTCGGAATGACGTCACCTACGACGCCGGCAGTTCTCCCCCAACGTCGTGCGGCAATTTCGTTGACTCAACTTTTCCAGAGCTTTTCCACCCTTTTTATCCGACCGACGCCGTTAATTGTTTCTTCCGTAAGTTTTTTTTGTCCGCCATTAATTATATTATATTATATTCGAAAAAATTAAATAATGGGCACATGTGTTTCGTTTTGAAAGTCTAATAATCATGGAGTATTGTTCGCGTTTCAATACAATTACCGCCGCCCTTCTACTAAGTACAATAACAATAGGATATCTAATAATAATATAATAATTTAATAATGAAGACTAATGTAAAGAAAGTGTACATAAGAAGATAAGATTACAATTATATTTTCGATAATCCGTCGGTTATTACGAGGAATAGAAAAATAATTTAATATATTGTTATTAAAAATTTAATATGAATACAATTCATATTAAAAATTGTCGACCGAGTTTTTATCGACAAAGCCATACAAACGTTATTATTATAGTAGCACTCCCCTCTCTACTCTGGTTGATATAATTGTTAAAACAAAAGTGATTATTAGAATATTAAAATTTTTATAAAAGAAATAAAAATCATGTTTGATTATAGTTGGCCGGTTCTTCAATTTATCGATTACTCATCAAGCCGAGCTGCTTCCCTTCACCATTTCGGTCTATTAATATCCTCAACTTGACTGCCGTTAGGTTACCGTAAATGTGTAGTGCGGTCTTTATATGTTTATAACAAATATATACAATAACATACCGAGCTACTATGGAGCTGAATATTTTTCATGAATATCCGATGAAATGCATTAAGCCAACCAAAATGAAATGTTGAGCGTATACATTATTATTATTATTATTTAACAAATCTAATGTGTGTGTGTGTGTGCATTAAGCTTTTCGATGGGATAGCCGATCGCGTATAGGCCTTTCATAGCGTTGTCCGTGGCAAATTATTTATTTAGACTTTTATTGAAATGGTAATTGAAATTGACCTCTAGAATTATATGTAAGCGAAAAGTACGTGAAAAATATACGAGCTCAAAGGGTTTCCTTTAACTATTAAAATTTTAATGATAGTTTTATGCTTTGTAAAAAAAAAAATCCCGACAAATCGCATGTATGTGTCTGTTTACCTTAAAAACAATAATGATACGGTTTGGCCCGTTTACGTTGACTAAAGGCGTGGTTATGGCAAATTACATACTTTAAGCGGCACTGTGTTTCGGTAGTGAAAATCAACCGACCTGGGCAAAGCGAATTACAGTGGGCGAGATTGAGACAGTTGTGTGTATTTTGTACCGTCGACGTCGACGGCGGGAAAAGCTTTGAAGGTTTTCTGGAAGTTTAGAAACACTCGTCTCCCGCCTGCACGTCGACTCTTCCCCTCCCGACGACGTGTCTACCCCTGACCTACATGCTGCCGCTTCGATGACGGCGAAAAACGCTTTTTTTCCAATTTGCAGCCGACACTTTTTTTTTCGTTGGCGAGTACTCGCACACTGTTTTACTTGACGTTTTTACTACCGACGTTTACAGGCGGACGTGTTTCTGTTTTATATTTGCAATTTTCATAACTGCCATTGATCGGCAACCGATCCAACACCACGTGATTCTGCCAACTACAGTTGGACAATTTTCAACGTCGGTTTCCTGTCTATTATTTTTGCTATCAATAGGCAGTGCTTGCTGTCAAAATTTTTGGGAATTCCGAGATTTTTCGCGCGAAGAAGGATTTTTGTCGATTGTTTTGATAAGTTAAACGAGAAAAGTAAATATACTATTTAGGTGGAAAACTATTTGGTAATAGCCACTTTACCATAACAACAGTGCAATTACACTACGCCGGCTTGTTTTCATAGTAATAATTTTTATCGCTGCCTAAAAGTCCACTTTACCGCCGTCGTCTCTGTCACAGCATCCAACGCTTCCTCAAACACCAAATTTTAATTTATGAATATTCATGGCGTACGTTAAAAATATATAACTTTGGCCATTTCTTGGAATAAAATATTTTTTCTCATGAAGACAACCGACTAATGGAAAATAAAAATAACGATCCAATTATCACAATTAAAATTTCCAGACGTATATTTTACCGAAATCGAATCGTAAAAGTGAAGATCAATAATAATTTGAAAAAAATATTAAAATTTAACTATACCAATTTGCAATAAAAATGATACGATTTTTTGCTGCATCATGAGCTGCAATTACACATCGTTATTTGATTTATTTGATAAAACGATTCTTGGCGAGGGAAAAAAACCTTTTTCGTAACAATAAGGTTATAAAATCTTTTAGACATGTTTATAACAACTTTTTAAATATAACTACAAGTTGTAACATAAATACATGATATACATACGTTTGTTTTTCCTCCGTGTGCGTGGAAGCATAAAATCGTAAAAGTACAATAATAATTTTATCGATTCATTTTATACCAATGATGTGAGAGAGGGGGAAAGAGGGAGTAGTCGGTGGAGAAAGAAAAGAGCCGAGAGAAAAGGGGAGAGAGTAATGAAACCGTCGAAGACTTCGCCGCGTTTTCCTACCGAACAAAATGAAATGACGGCTGTGTTGTGTATTTCGAGTAAATAATTAATACTGTAAAATAAGTAAACTTCCGTTAGAATTGCAAATAATTATACGTATAAATAAAATTGAATCAGCAAAAAAAAATCATAAATAATTTATTTTATAGATCTTTGGTAAGCTTATATGTATAAATATACAGATGTAAAATAATATATTTAAGTTATTGTTATTATGAATATATATTTTTTTTTTTACATTGTGTTTTATGTTAAACATTTTGCAATCGTTACACGTCGTTCGGTATATGTAGGCCACTTACTACTTCATTTATTATTGCTACAACTTATAAAAATAATAATAATTTTTATTTCTAGATGCTATTATTATGTTCGCATAATTGTGTCTATTGTTCTACAAGTTTATGGGAAAATTCCATTATATCATAAACAAATAGAGCTATTTGTTAAACGTAGATCGGAATCACTTTGTTTTTCACCTAAATAATTGTAATACTCAAGAAAAGCTATTATTTGTTATCGTTATTACATTAAGTTTTCGCCGAAAGGGTTTTTTCCTCAAATAAATACTATATGGAATACGAGAAACTACTCACGACTAAAAATAATTGAGTTGTGGTGGACATAGATCACGACTAATGTTTATATTGTTTTTCTGTCATTTCTTTTTGAAAGTGCTGTAGTGTAATGTTAAGAAAGAAAAAATTGTTAATATTTCTTTATTCGTAAAAATATATCAGGATAAATTCTTTAAAATTGTATTTCAATGGAGTAGAATATAATGCGAAAGATCAATGATTTCAACGACCTCCTACCCTGGGCAGCGGCGCCGGCGATTTAATACGGACTTGCACCGGGTGTAGTTGGACGTAGACATAAAAAAACGCAGTGGCGGTGGTGGCGTCAGTGTTGCTGTTGAAAAATTCGTAATAATTTTTATAATATAAAGAAACCGAGTTTTCTTACGTAATGTAATTAATTCTCCGACTAGTCTTTTTAGTTTTGTTCGCGCCGCCAACAACTCTCCTGATTGGTGGACCAACGTAGAGCGGTCGCAGAGCTTATTTATTTAAACAAATTAAACTTAATTTTTGGAATTTGTAAAAAGTTTCAACTAAAAAACAAACAGTGGACCGTTTTTCCCGCAGCAACGCACCTCCGCGCCACCACTACACAGATTAAATCTCCTTAAGGCTTAGAGTAGTTTCACTGCGCTGTTGCACCGGTACCCTTATAGCCGGTACTGCCTATAGTTTTAATTAAAACATTGTTTTTTTTTTTTTTTCAGAATATTTTATCCAGATTTTTCACACAATTCCACGGTTAGTATGATAAATATTATAAATATTTATCATCGCGTTGTCTCGGTTCCCCTCCCATTTCTTATCGCCTAAAATATATATTATAACACAGCGTAAAAAACAATCAAGAGAAAAAAAAGGAAAAAGTTATCATTTCAACAATTTGTAAATAGGTATTAGGATTAAATAATAAGAAAGACGGCCATTTTTATTATTTTTTGTTCAATAATTATGACAAGAGGGCGTACCATTTTCTAGTACTTGTTTTTTGTAAATTTCACGACTTTATTATACGAAACAATATTTTTTAATCCGGTCGGTCGATTTTTGACTAAATATAATATTAGACATGAGTGAATTTTATTTATATATATATATTTTTTGTGTCGTAATAATAATCGTTAAGATAATAGTAATACTCTAAATACTAAAAAAAAATAAGAAAATTATAATTTATCCATAACGTCTGCAATAATGCTGGTCGACGTCGGGTGTTTTGATATTAACGAAAACCATTTGCATAGATTAACAATGAAGTTTAACTAACGCCGAATGTTATTACGGTCTGGTAAAAATATATATAATAATGATAATAATAATAATAATATTATATGATTATATCTTACTGGTTTTCTCCGACGCCCGTTGCAGTAAAGACATTGATAAAATATATTTTTTACGACAATGGCTTAGGACGTTATTACTGCTATTATTTTTATTATTATTATTATTATTATTATTATATATTCGTAAAAACCCATAAAATATATATTATTTTTGCAATTGTTGTGTTGTGTACTAATGCATTAAGAACGGCTGCGTCGACAGCGATTAGTATTTATAATTGAGATTTTTAATTAATAATTTATCATTATCGTTATTATTTCTATTATTATAGCGGACATTATTGTGAGACAAGTTTTTCCATTATTTATATATAAGCCGTTCGTTCGAAAATTAGCCTCGATTAATTTCAACCGTTTGGCCCCTCCCCGACCATGTCGCCGTCTCCTGTTTTATCGAGGACGTTGTTATCGTTAATTACTTTTGTCTGAAACAATAATCATTGATCACCATTATTATTGTTGTCACGGTTGTATAAAAATACATAAATGTGGATTTCGTTGAATATTTTCATTATAGTAATTATTATTGTTATTATATTCCGTCGAGCGAGGCGCAAGTATTGTTTTTCGGAGTAATATCAACATCGGTATTTCGAAAATCGTCACCGTGTGACAAATGACAATAGAACCCTCACTCTTCTTGTTTCCCTCTAACGAGACACACAAATTATTTCAATAACATTATTTATCGTGCAAAATATAAATCATTAAAACGCTTGACAATAATTCACTACTATTTTGTTAAAGTTTTTAAAAATTATATACTTTACTTTATCAAGCTGTGCATGTTTTTAATACTCTCTGCCAAACAGAACTTTGTTATGGCAGCTACTCCCGTAACTCTGTAGGTTAGGTGTGATTGACGTGCTAATGTGTTCTCTTTTGTTTAGGATGATCATGGTTTGTAAACATATTTAATAGCAATTATGGGAATCTTCTATTTTTTGTGAATAGTTTTCAAATAGTTAATGAAAAATGTTATTTTATTTTTGTATATTTTAAAATTATTCAACAAAAACCTATGAAAAGTTTTAAGTATATATAAGGCGATTCTTTTAAATCTAGCCTTTCGATTTTATCCTACAATAATAATTATATTAAGAAAATTATTTTTATCATTGGCTATTTATCTAGCTTATGAAATAAAAACTGATCTAATTAAGAAAACGACTGGCCTATAACAATTTTTGATCAATTACTCTAATTTAGGAAGTTATTACTATTTTAAAATATAGACTGTAGAAGAGGCGGGCGCGGGTATGGCAATATTTGTTATTAGGTATACTCAACCGCAATTCTGTTTCCGCCTAGGTATAAAAATATTAACATCCGAAATACTGGGGCTAAAGTTGTTAATGACCATTTGAACAAGTTAAGTTGACACCCTTATAAGGTATAAGAGATAAATTAAAAAAGTAATTTACAATTTGTAAATCAAAAAATATTTATAACTAAAAATTACCGAAAATTATTTTTATTTTAAGAGATTTCGAATGACTACCGTTAAAAGTATTACTCCGTGTACTCAAATCATGGTTTTTATGTGTTACATAAGTGTTATGTAGAATTTTAATTGCAATGTAACATTCTAAAAAGTTTCTTTTGTTCAATATAATACTAAATCGGTCGTTTGTAATGTGTACAAGTTGTTTAATTTCCTAGATATTTTAGAAAGATCTTTTGACACTTATAATGTATAAATGATGATTCTTGGAATTTTAACATTGTTTATATCCCTTATGTTTACTTAGAATTGTTACTGATAATAAGTGACATGCAGTGTCAATGCGTTTTATGTAGTGGATGGAAAATATATTGTTCCAAGTTAAAAGCTCCCGTAGTAGTTGTATTAAATTTTAATCAGTTCGTTGAAGGTTCGTTTGCTTGGATAGTGTACATTTCTATTAAAAGTCGCTTTATTTTCTATAAAAGAATGTTTGAAGAAAATAAATTATAAAAAAATAATCATGAAAAAATGTATTTTTACTAGATGTGACGTTGCCTAGAAGGGTTACCGCAAGAAAAGAAACAATTTTTTATGATGCTCTGTTTACTTAGTTGTTTTACATCTCAATACAGTTTATATTTAGTATAAGCTGTATCGAAATACAAAAAATATCATATTAAAATAAAATTTGTTGTAAAATAGAATCGTTTTTCCTTCGAATCGGCATTCCTATGCCTTTGAAAATATATTATGAATAATTATTTTGGAGCAACATTAGGAAGCGTTCTAACTTCAAATGCGAGGATTTAACATCTCCTATTCTGATCCCTCTCTCTTTCTCTTATTATATTAATTGGAATTAATTTCTACTTATAGCAATTAAAAGAAAAAACAACTAATAACAAGCGGATGGCAAAACGGGGATGTGACATTTGTGCCAACAATTAAACTCGTTAAAGTTAATTACTTTCAATAAAAAAATAATAATAAAAAAATTTAAAAAACGTTCAGCATTAATTTTAATTATTATACATTTATGTGACAATGCGGATAGCAATTCCGTTTTAGGATTGTATTTTTATTATGCATCGCAGCGTTCAATAATTTTTTTATTATATATTACAACGTCCTTTAAAAGTTTATTTCAAATATTGTACCGCATTTAAATAATTAATAATAATTATTTAACAAATGAAATTTACTTGCAAATCCGTCCATGTCATATTATTTGAGATGAGACACATATTATGTTAAATCTAGTTTTAATCGTTATTAACCTCAAAACATACAAAGACATTGCAGTTCAAACTGTTTTTTTATTTCTCATTCACAATAAAGACAGTAAATGTGTAAAATGGAAATAATGTACAGTTTTTTTGTATCCTCCGATGCGCATAAAAAGTACAATATTTTTGCCTCTCGAGTATTTTAAATACTATTCCCTTCAGTTACATCCCCAATTTCATTCTACACCGCTACATACATATATTATCATATGTTGTTTACGTACTTGCACCCTTCGCTTTTACGATAATTGTTTACATTGTGTGGATTGCCAACCGTCGGTGACAAATCCGTATGAACAGTTTTTGACGTTATAGATTTATTGCTTTTTGTTCCTTACGATTCGGTATAAACAACTTAATGTCTTATGCCATGTAATTGTAACTACACGGTACTTAGACATCAAGTTGTATGACGAGTCAATTTTTACACTTGAGCTTGTCGGTCTCGTGTAAAATCAAGTGAGACGTGTATTTGTTTTCAGCTACTAGACTCGAATACGATGATTCGTTTTATTTTAGTTTAATAATTATATTATTTACATTTCGAGTGATGCAACTTATTGTATTCGTTTTAGGAATGTTATTTAATGTTTATTTGTTGCTAAAAACATAGAATGATTCATTAAGAAGTCATTTTAATTTATGTGATAATAATTTTATTTTAACTCTGCTGTTAAAATTTAAAAGTTCAATTAATGAATGATGTGCTGAAACGTTGACTGTTAGAAACCTAGTTTGAATAATTACAGCTCAAAACAATTTTTTAATAGTGTGTATAAACGGAGTGAGAGGTATAGTTAAATGTTATTTATATCTTTGCCCACTGTAATAATTAAGTCACATGAATTCTTTGCCTACATTTTAAATTGCAGTCGACCGAGAAAAAATAATCATAATGATCATTTAAAAGTGTCTCTAATAATATTGTTGTATATATAATAATATTATAAGTCTTTGCGTTATTACTATGGACCTGAACGAACTACGAGTTTTTCATTAAAATATGTCCGAGCTTTACTTTTATGAGACGCAATTATATTCTTCTATATTTTTTCGAGTTAGTAAACAGCGTGGGCAGTTTGTTTAAAATATTGTATTGGTAAATAATCCCTTTACATGACCGGTCTAATGTTGGATAAATTCGCTTATTGACGATGATGTGACATTTTCACTTGTTGTTAAATATATATTTTGGAATCAACCACTGCTGTTTCGTGGTTCTGTTTTTAGGATATAAACTGCCATTTACCAAATATAATAAATATTTTATGTCGGTATTCGGACGGAAAAAGGTTTTCATGCTATAAAACGGGAACGTTTCATATTCGACGAATAGTCTCATGTCTCCCAAAACAATTTTAAGTACAAACTAAAATCTAATTTTCGACGATAACGGCAACACACTCTTAGTCATTGCGGGAAAACTTTTAGCCAGTGTAGTTTAGTGTTGTACGCAAGGTGGGTGCAGCAGTGGAAAAGGCGGAATTAAAAGAAGGCAAAGGCGTCGGCAGAGTTGGATATGGTTGTAAATTTATTATTTACCAATATACTAATTAATCGAATTAAAAATACCGTTTTCTGTTATTTTTCCCTACCCCTTGTCGCTTTTACACTACCGTTTATTTAGTTGGCTTAACGGCAGACTTTAGTCGGGGCGCAAACTTTTCTTTTTATACAATTTACGACTGGTAAAACCAATAAATAATTCTCTCCGGTTATGTACAAGTTTTTGGGGCGGAAAACGGACTCTGAGCGTCGACCGAATAAACAATTAACGATCGATTTACATTTAATAAAGGAAATTGCAAACGCACCGAACCAGCGGCCCTTCCGTGTACACATTTTTTTTTTTTTTTTAAATTGGTAGAAGCTTTGGTTATTATTTATTTTCAAAAAAATTATAATTAATTTTTTTCATAGAACAAATATACATAAGTTGGTACACTGCTTACTATGCGACGCAAACATAATATAAGTTTGCCTTTCGTTATTGTAAATATTATTACAGTAATAACAAGAATAGAGTCTATACTTTTTCCTGTGCTGTAATTGTTCGTTGTCGCCCTCAATATTTTGTGCCTTGAACGTTAACCACACTTACAATTAAACGTATTACATATGTAGACTTTTATTTTGTGAACTTAGGATCCGAGAAATATATTTTATCCGTGTACACATTAAGCGCAGGCTGCGTATGGAGGGACATTAGTTTGGTAAGAGTTTAATTAAGTTATATGTGTGCGTTCGTTCCCCTTTGGTGCCGTCAATATATTTTAAGTAACTAAACCGCAGCGGCGTTGAGCGGGGAGTGTATTTGCAAAACAAAAGGAAAGAACACAATAATAAAGTATTGTGTTTGCGAGGCATCGCCGCCCTTATTTCGGACCCAAAATTATTGTAATTTTACTGAGTAAACTACACCACATAACGTGTGTACACACAATTTTCAAAAGAAAGTTATTTGTTTCTTTAACGTGTTATTAAAATAAAAACGTTTGGTTTTAATTTTCCAAGTTAAAATGTATTAAGGATTGGAGAATTGTTTTCGTTCTTCGAAACAAAACTATGACGATAATTAAAAATTATTTCTCCCTCCGTTTTTAGGACATTTTCCAAGTAGACAATGCGCGCAGCTGTTGAACATCACAGGCAAATTAAATTATTTATGTTCAGTCTATGAATAATTAATTACTGAAAACGTATCGAATGATACGTTTTGTAAGACCGTTTGGTAGTGATGAGCGTACACAAATTATTTTTTAAAAATTAATGTTTCATTACTTGAACGCCCAAAAGAACAGTTCAATGAAGCCGTTGCCGGTAGTAACGCATACGCTTCTGTCGTCAAGGTTATCTGGCAAGTTCCGTTCTGATTTTTAGCCTACCGCCCTACCACAACACGAACGTTTGAGCGCTGAACGGCAACGATTGCGTTTTTTAACATTACTCATTTCATTCGAACATTAACCAGTAGATTCGCAATGAAATTTCTGCGAATTTCCGATCGTCAAAATGTATAATTTTTTATCAAAACTATTTTTAGCAGTAGTTTTCTCTTGGAAATATTTTCACTCGTCTTTCGATTTTAGATATTGGCGATAACGTACAGGAACTTGGCTGCTCTCAAGAGTATCGCCTACGCTTATTTTTTATCGATTAATCGTTTTTTTTGTAGTTTTATTTAATGTTGGATACACGAAATGTTAAAAAATAATAATATTTTACGTTCATACCAAATCTCGTGTTCTATTTGAATTCAATAAACTTATCGCTAAAATCTAATTTTTGTCACCAAGTATTCTCATGTGAACTTTTGCTTTAAACAATTATTATAGTAAATTATTACGTTATCAGTCCGATGAACGTTTAGACCGTGAGCCTTTGTGCGATGATATACGGTAGAGGAAAGGTGATATTAAATAAAATTATTGTCTTGATAAAACAAAAAAAAAAATTAAATCAGTGTGTATTATATTTAAATAATAAACGTTTAAGCAACTCTGTTTTTTACACAACATTAAAATAGGTATACATTCGGTCGCCGGTACATTAGCTACAGCTGGCGTATCACTACGTCTGTTATTATGTTTCATTTTCTGTACATTATCAGTATATTGCAGTTATCCCCTTACCTCCTGGCGCTAAAAAAACTATCATTTATATTCATTTGAGGTACGGTATTAATGTTTGGAAAACATTCCCTGAGTTATGAACGTTTTTCGTTTATTTTATTTACTCTTAAAATAAATCATATCATATAAAACAAACGAATTATGACGGATAACACAATGCATCCAGTTACGAAAAAAAAATTATAAATGAAGATGCAATTTTTTACAATAAACCGTGACCAAAACGATTTGAAGAAACATTTTTTAACAGCCGTCTAATAATATATAAATGTTTAATTGACTGCAGTAGATAATCCGCTATTTATAAGTTGGGACATGCCAACAATTGTCGGAATATTATGTGTTTTTATTATAATATGATTTTTATCGTTCATTGTACATTGTATAATGTGGTATAGCATATTATTGCGTGTACCTAATCAAACATCGGCATTTAACAAACGAAACATGTGTAAATTGGGTCGATACAAATTGATTATCGCATTTTTAGATAAATTCCGATTAATAACTATAATAAATGACAATTATTCCATAAATTATTTTATAATATTTTATTGTTACATAATCATATTTATAACTAATTTTTTCCAAAGATAAAATTATCCATACTGTCGTGTCCAAACAGTATGATTTTAATATTTTCAGGATAAACCAAACGTTAGTAATTTGGTGATTACTGTTACTAATATATTGTGTTGCTTAATGCTAGCGAGCGACTGCTGTCGAGGTCTAGGAGAACTCGCTGTAGTATAAAGGGGCTTGGGATGGGAATCAAACGTATAAAAAAAGAAAAGGATTGGTGCTGGGTAATTAAAAGCCCCTATATGCGGGACCCATATTATTTTTATTATTTATTATAAAAAAACATAACGTAATATATAAAAGTATAATATAATATTATGCACGAGAGTATAATAAATGTATAGTAAAAAAATAATAATAAAATGTCTGATGACGTGATGCATTATAATATTTTATGTATATAAAACGAGAGATGGGGATAATTTTAATTGGAATAGCGACGAAGCAAAGGGCTTTATAATAAAATAATAATTGAAAATAGAGGGTCACAAATTGAATTTTCAGATTCTCGTCGCCTATACCCCTAGTGTGTAAAAGCTTATTAAGGGTCCAAAAATTGTGCTCGCCAACACTCGAATCTTGAAGTATCATTTTTTCCTTTTGTTGGAATCATTTTTCCAACGAACAATACACATGTGTATTTTAAAATGCATTTGTGATTTTTTCAACACTTTCCTTTAGTGTTCAACTGTGCTCTTATTTTCGAAGCATATTCATGGCCTGCACTTAATACAAAAACCTTACGATACTCTCAGTTTTTTTAATAGAATCTGACCACTACTATGGTTTTATGGAGTGTTTTTTTTTTTTTTTTTTTTAATATTTATTTGCATAAAAATAACACTGAAGTTTTAACGATGACGACACGCCTTCGTGAAAAAATTACATAACTTTTATTTATAAACATGAAAGTTTTTTTTTATATATAAGCTATTGCGAAGTATGAGTTATGGGTAATAATAAAAATAATATAGAATACGTTAAGAAAAATTGCGAGGTTTTTAAAACCGTAATTAGTGCATAAGAAAATGAACCGCCCTACATAATGTTTCGATTATTTTTATTATATTTTTAATAATAACTCATATATTGGGTAGTATATTAAAAATACGTTTCTTAATAAATATACACGTGACGTATCATTGTTTTATGTTTAATTGAGGACTTTGAAGAGTAAAATACATACTGACGCTTAAATACCATTGCAGACAGGAAACGGCAAAATATACAAAGTTTATAATAATACCGCGCAAGTTAATAAAACATATTATTCATATACACGCACCCACAACAAAATAAAAAATATTCAGAAAAAAACGTACTGGGCAATGATGGCGGCTTTTGCTGAGGGTGTTGTACGATGCCAAAAATCAAGGTTTTTAATTAAAAATAAAACGATTTTAAACATTTAAATGTATTTCATAAGATTAATGTAAATTTTGAAACTTTTGGGTTTTAAACACTGCGAGTTTGAAACGTAGTCTGTAAAAAATAGAGAGTACATATATTTTTCAGAGATACTGTTCATACCTTTTTTTTAATAATAATAATATGTTACCAGATAAAGTAAAATACCATGTACACTTTCTTACGTGTGCCATGTGCCTAATGAGATAATTATATGGAACAGATAATACACGGAGGGTTATAACTCGTACATACATATGAGCGCTACGCTGAAATGTGAGCGGGTGCCGAGTTTTTTAGGGACAATCGATGGAGGAGAAGGACGCACGTACGAACTGTATTATGTCTACAGCGTTCATCGAACGGCCAGTCAAAGCGCATCGTATTGAATTTCCTTCAGAGTGCTCGACAGTGACGGTTAATATGGTCAATATTATCCGCGCGCGCTTTACAATAATTATATTGGGGCAATTCAATAAACAAACCGTCGGTGCACTGCCACCCACCGAACGACCTGCCGTACGTTGCGCCGAACATTTTGTATTTTTTTAAGTGCTGCTGCTGCTGCTGGTACAAAGTATACTCTGTTAAAACCTAAAACGCTCGCGCGCCCAACGATGACATGTCCCACAAGCCATTTACGCGTGCGTGCTTGCCCAAGGTAAATGTTATACTCTACATACGATTAATACTTTTTTATAGTTGTAATTTATTAATATATAATTATAAATAGTACGTGATGGTTCCACGGCGGCGTGGCATTAACTTCCTTGTCATTTTATTATTATTATTTTATATCTATATACTTTCGGTGCCCCTCGTACATTTATTTAATATTATTTAATATTATTATAAAATGGTCAGGAAAATATTAATAAATAATTTTTTTTCTTCGTATACGACACGTGAATAGTAATTATACATATAATATACATGCGTGTGTATACAACCGATATGTTGTTAATTAAGAATAATTATACAGTACACGTACACATTTTCAAATGAATTACTGTAGAAAGTATTTATACGCCCGTTTGTATTAGTGTGTGGGTGAAAACGTACCTCGTAAAGTAATAAAAACTCTGAAAAAATTTAATACACGTTAGTTCTATACTACTACTGCAATATTATATGACCTGATAGTAGGTGTAAAAATAGTTTAAATAAAAATAATTGCATTTTATTTAATTATTATAGTAATGATATTATAAGATAATTAAGACGACGTATAAAAAATTAATTACTTATTAAGAATTATTATATCGAAAAATTGTTGCTAACTTGAATGAATAATGACTAGCCTGAAAGTAACATGAAAAGTTTTGATTGGCACGACTATTTTTGCTTAACGCTAATGACAATGATTCACGTGTTAAAAAATGGTGATGGTAATCATTAAACGTTTTACTTGTATGACGCAACTTTTGATTAGAGTAACATTAAAATAATTATGATAATTAAACATTATAGATGTCTATCAAAGTGCAAAATAATTTGATCCTGCTCTTCTAGTTTTCCTCAAACTTTTTACAGTACACACATTTTGACACATCTCGATGCATAACTATAAATGAACGAGCTATAACAATTCGTGTTTGAATTATCCAGACGGTATTTCAAAAACACTTAGTGTGGTTCAAATTTTCAGATGCTTAATTAATTGGTTTGCTTATTATAAAACGGAGCTGATAGTGTGCACATTTTCCTCGTGTTATGTCCGCCTTTGTTGCCGCTGCATTAATAGTTTCCATTATTCATTTTTGAACACAATATAATATTACATTTACACGCGCGCGCATACATGTACCCAATACATACATACAATGCAAAACCCTTTGTAAATATCGATTAGAGTACCAAAAGCTCTCTGTACATTAATTAAGCATCATACGACCGTCTAGCTGTATGGATTTAAAACGCATCTAATCTGCTCACCCCTCCCCTTAAAACGCGTACAATTCGGTAGACGATCAAGAGTCGTCCAAGTTCGACCAACACTAAAAACTGTACCACCTCGTCACCGTCCCTTCGTTATGCGGCAAAGAACGTGTCGAGTTTAAAATTCAAAACTTTATTCGTCGTGCAAACACGAAGGAACTGTTGGGGTTTTTTCCATTCCGTGTTTACACAGTACACATGTACGGTGTAGTTACATGAAAATAAGTTGTACCATTAATATTATCAAGTTTTAAGCTCATAAAATAAAAATGAAACGATAATTCTTATTGTCAATTAGCTACAGTCTATAGGTTTTTGTTTGATTAATGATTTCAATACGTAACACAAAAAATATTACACCAATGAAAACATAAAATTTACCATAATGTTGCTCCGGTATTTATTGACAACGATAATTTATTGACTATCTCGTTTTTGGTCGTTTTTACACTGTCGTTTACCAAACTGGAACATAGAAACTTATTACTGATTTGCTCAAGTTCTACCGTTTCCTTTTAAAGTAAAGCCACTTATTAGAAACGAAACGATTATTTGAAGGTAGATTTTTAATTTTCAATTGTGTAGTTAGTTACGAGGAAAACAACGGACGTTTTCCTTCTAAAGTTATCCTTTGCGTGATCTCCGACTTCTTGATTAAAACACGTAAATAATCAAGACCGTTTGACCTGACGATGTTTTTCGTTTTGAAATTACTTTTGTGCCCATCGAACCCCTTAACTGAAAAGCGTCATGTTGTAATTCACTTTATTCATTCTCACTCAAATTCAGTATTTGTGTAAAGTTAATTTTCCATGGGCCTTCATCGACTCGAGTTCCGAGGTTCTTCCAACTTGCTACTGTGGAATTGAAATAAGATAGGGTAGATGGCACGAATCGAAATTTTATCTTTTATTAGTTGAATTCGCGGGAAAAAATTAAAGCATTTTAATAATAAATAATATGTGGTTCTAAAATATAAGTGTTATTTTGGAAAATATCCAAACAATCAATGTAAACATACATTTAATAAATATTTAATAGATTGTAAAAATACATTGTAAACATCAGTAAATTGTGACTAGTGGAGCATGCGATGCTGAACTGTACGAGTCTTAAACATAATTGTTGTCTCTAAATGATTGTTTTAAATAGAAAACTAAGAGAAAATGCTGCAAGTAAAAGTGAAATAAAATATGTTGTACAAATCCTACTTGTACCTGAAAAAACCCATTTTTCAATGGTGTGTAATTAGCTGACGAAAATCTTGAGAAAATTGTCCATTATTTTCTGTTAGGCGCTATGATTTAAATTTAAAATGTAATTAACCATGTGTACATTTACTATAATTATAAAATTTTAGATTAATGGTATTTTTAAATAAATTTAATGTGGATTTTTTTTACTTGAGCATAAATGCTATAAAATATTGTTTTTATGTATTAAAAAAAAATAATACGTTGTTAAATGTGCAGTTAAAAATAATTTTTTTTTTTTTTTTTTTAATAAAACTGTGCCCTATTTAATAATAAAAAAATGTGTTTTTATCGTCATTAGTACTTTAAAAAGAATTCTAAAACCTACCAGTGTTCATGAATTTTATTTTAAATGCTTATTGAGCGGACCTTTAAAAATATTATAAAAAAAATGTATAGTTGAAATTTTATCGGAGTTGTATGAAATACAGGTTTCTAATTTAAACTAATCAATATTAGGAAAAATTAGATGTGTATATATAAGCGACAAATTTATAAAAACTTAAATATTAGAAAAAAAATTATTTATACTAATTTTTTTTTCAGTTTCAGTTGTCATGATTCAGCTTGTTGCTTACAATAATCAAAATCATGAAATTCGTATTATTTATTCAGTTTAGAAGAATTTTTTAATAATTTTTTTTATTATTTTATTAATTTTCTTGTTTATCAAATACCTGTAAAATAATTAAAGAATTAGAATAATTAAATTTGTCGGAGTTAAATCGGTTAAAAGTATTGAAGGGATTCACGAAGAACTAGTACGGATTTTTTTTTAAATTTTCATTATAATTACATAACTATGAAAATGTATTTTTTTTTTTTTATATTATTAATTATTTAAGGTCGCGTTACACTAAATCGCGTTGTAATATACTTGGCAGGTACGTGCAGTATTATTCTTTGATCAAGAAATAATGTGGTATTATTTTTCTTTCGCCGAGTCCATTTTAAATACATTTATTAATCGTTCAGTTTCTCTCCATCAACTCTTTCTCAATATTACACATAACTATTACGATAAATGTACTACATTGACTGTACTGATGTTAATGTTTATTTGCTGGTTTTACACACTATATCGCCAGAGTTCCTAAATATATAACGTTTTAAAAAAAGACTTAATTGATATTGCATGACCCCCTTCAGTATTGTTTTTATCGGAACAGATGGTTTTTTTTGTATTTTTATTTAGAATATATATAAAAGTGACAAATGAGAAAACGTCAAAAAAATACAACAGCAGATGTTCTCGGCCGGTGTATATGCTCTGTAATATTATTTTTAGAGACACGAACATATAGCGTATAGTGTACTACACATAACACTCGTACTATACATTAATTACTTTCCGTTTGAACGATCATAATATATTTTAAACTCAATATATTATTTTGATGTATTATTGTACTTCTGTTTTTTTTCTACGCTCTCCAGCAGTTCTTTCTAATACCACCACAGTGTCATGATGTATAAAATAACATTAAATATATTATTATTACCAGTCGTTACTATAATTATTATTACCGTGTTGATCGTGAAGAAAAATAATCATTATCCGCGTATTCGATGTTTAATGTCTTAAAGTATAGATTCTATTCCGAAGTATGTACTATATAATTTGTATTTGTAACGGCGGTGCTTGTAGATATTAACGTGCAGGGGAGTTAGACTCGCTAAGGTAATAATTTACAATAATAAAAGAAATATAACGTCATTTATTCTATAAAAATGCAATAATACATGTATCGAGATACAAAATAATAATAAGATACCTCGTAGACAGTATGTGTCTGTTGGGATCTACATATACATATATGTCTTTATGATTCTTTGTTGTAGCTAGTTAAAAAACTGATACAACTCGTGCTATCGTTTTCTACAAAAAAAGTCATAATTCTGTACGTTAAAACAACACTTAATTGTTCATTATCGAAATTGTATCTATTGAAAGAATAAATCATTTCACAAATGTTAGTATATTTAATTCTCCAGTGCGGCGTTTTTGTTGCTTATTGTTATGTACGGTTGTTATTATGAGTAATATCGCAACTCGCATGTGCGAGATCTGCCCCGGTAAAAAAAAATTATAAGAAAATTAAACCATTGAATTTTACTGCTTCTATTCGTACATAGGAAAAATAATTTCTGTACTCCTTACAAATCTCTTTCTTTAGCGAAATGTAAGATATAAGTTTGTGTTATCTACTGGATCTGGATCCCTGTGACGTGTTGTTTATTTAGGTATCGTTATTTATTTTGTTCCGGTTGTACACACACAAGATATTATAACTAATACGTTTGTACGATGGTAAATATATCCATTAGACCATCAGCGCTAACCAGTTCCCAAATGGGACCCCCAAAAAAAAAAAAACCGACATCGACATAAAATTATAATGGATAGGTGTATTATTACAATATAGACATAGCATATGTACACATACATATAATATTAAATTATTATCGCATATTGTAAAATATTCGGATATTTTAATGAATAAACTAGTTCAGTTATACAAACACAAAATTCATTTTTTTTATATATCCGAAAATAATAATTGTATTAATTTAAGATAAAATAATAAACATGTCTATCCAGTTTTATAAAAATAACTTTTTTGTATAAATTATAATATTTTTTTTTTGAAAAATGTATTACGCGTTCTAGAAATATTCATATATTCCAATTATTTCCAACTTTTTTCTTCATTCCCTATTTTAAATTTTAGTTTCAAAACTTAAAAAAAAAGGTAACATTTTTTCTTTTGTAATAAAGATTTTTTTGTGTATCAAGTTGATATTTTTAATATTGTATTAAAAAATATTTAATCTTATTATTTTTATATTTTAGTTTTTATGGGAATAAAACTACACTATGGCCGTTTGGACAGTTCTTTATAAAATAATAATAATAATAATTACACGAATGTTCTACCACATTACATTATAAGAGCTGCGTGAATATAATATATTATGAACACGAATGTTGGTTGTTAAATATTATTATTGCTTCTCTCTCTTTTTCTAGATCTTACGTAATGCCTGCTTGTTTTTTTTTTTTTATATACAAATTAATGGTTTTATTATTATTAATATTACAACTATCCAGTAATATATATATAAATATCTCAAGAGGTAAGCTTAATGTTTATATATATATATATATATATGCTTGTCCTACACCAGAAACTTATTTTATTAATGTATACTGTCGTAGAGTTGCTGTGGGGTACAGCCGAAGTAACAATAATAGTAATGATAATAATAATATCCCATAACCGTAATAGTAATAATAATAATAATAACAATAATGGCTGCTAGGGGGTCTCTCTGTTCAATCGTAATAGTGCATACTCACAAGCACAATGATAATAACAAGAATGCGCCTTATAGTGTTCGTGTGTGAGTGTGCGCGCAATAATAATAAAAATGTATTATTCAGCATAACACTATAATATTATTATATTTATAAAATATAAACCAATACACCATACTAGTGTACACCCTAGTTTTTATATGTGGTTGTATGAAACAAAATGTGTGCATGCACGTTCCCCGTACCTCTTTCATCGATCCTTTTTTTTTATATACTTTTTTTGCTTTTGCTTCATAACAAAATTGTATACTTTTAAATAACCCCCTGTAGCTTCATCATGTTACCCCGTTACCATTATTTTTAATATTATATTTTTACGATTATTGGTATACCGATTGCAACAGAATTTCCCAACTGTGGAATACGCTGGCCATTTTATTTTGTATTTAATTTATAAATATAATATCCATTACGCGAAGTACGTAATATTATATTATTTGTCGGTTCTCTGACTGTAGTTTTCTTCCCACACCACCGTACCCACATAAAATCCACCGCTACCGTCTACGGTTAGCCGGGAAAACAAATCGATGGCTATCTTTCAACGGGGGAAAATGGTAAAAACCAACGTTGTTGGTTGTGTGCGTCCCGAGCGGCTGAAAAAATAAATAAATGTAATTTAGTTATGAACACTGAAGGGGAGTAGATGTGAAAGGGATTACTTTTACTGCGGATGATAAATTTTGGCTAGTTATCGATTAGTTTTTTCCTTGCTAATTCTTCTAAATTTGTACTTTTTATTTTACGTGGACATTTTTTTCTGCGCAACACAAGTTGTAAGAGTGTTTAGTTTCTAATTTCATTTTTAATGGTGAATCGTTGTGATGTAGAGTATCGTTATTTATTATGTAAATAATTATAGCGAATAGCAAGTTTTGAAGTAACGATAATATTTGATACATTTGAGGTGGTCAATTCGGTAGTCGACTGGGTTAGCACATGCGTAATGACGTAAAATAAACACAGTGTTCTGAGTATAGTATTTAATTTACACGTTATTATAGAGGAACTCCTCTAGCATGTATTGAAAAACGCACAGCAAAGCCTTATAAGGTTTCCATACGGGTCTTTAGTCATTTCCAGCGTACTACATTATGAATAATAGAATTTTATAACGTGCATAAATACAATATTATTATTGTTGTGGTGCATGTCGGCGAATTTATATTGTTCTATGTATTTGTTTAGAAAAATTCAGTCGTTTTCGGCTGGTCAAATTAGAACTTCTTTAAGTTCTAATTCTTATAGTTTACTAGGTAAATATGTTTTTGAAACTTCTTTGTAGACTCATGCTACAGTTATGCACCACAATACTGTGGGGGGGATACTACTGCCATGATTGTCGGGGCTAGTATAGAATGAAAATAAAGAAATGATGATATATAGCTCTGTATGAATATATGTTGATACGGAAGTGGGGCGACCCTTCACCCAAACAAAACACTAGTACTGAGCTTTAATGGTGCTGTAGAAAAGGATGATTCTTCTATGTACACACCGAGTTAACCTATACTTAGTCTGTCCGCCCATTTTCGAGTAATCTCTTTGGACTACTTGCCCGAAAAATCTGTTGTGACGTTTCAAATCAAACTTTACTTAAAAAAAATAACGGGCCTTCTTTCAATATTTATATTGACGGATACAGTGTTATTTGTTGTCACGGAAAAAGTGGAATTTAGAATCGTAGAAAACATTCTTCGGGTGGATCTCTATAATATTTTCATTTTGTGAGCTACTCGGCTACTTATATGCACAATGTATTAGAAAATTAAAAAACAAACTTGCCACGTCCTATTACAATCGTCCTGATTATGTTCAATGTGATGAACCTTTAATTATTTTAAAAGTTTTATAAAATTGACAAATTTTATCGCGGTAAATAAGTTTACATATATTTTTCAATTAATATTAATATCCATTAAAATGATGACTTTCCAGTGTGTGTATTTGATCATAGTAGTGTTCCCTATACATGTATTTATTTTTAAACTTTTATTTAAACGTATTTCCATAAAAAACAAAGATTAAGCTAAGCAGTAAGAAATGTCCTCCTTTACTCCTCTAATATATTACTGTGTAATAACTCCGTGTAAATACTTAATTTCACTTCATACAGACGGTATTATCTGGTGTTAACACCTATACACACTAAAATATTTTACAATTGTAAATGCGGGCCAACAGCCTCCGGGGTACATGACGCTAGAGATGGATTTAATAAGAACGCATGAAAATTTAAATATACTTATCGACGCTGCTTATTGTGTTCACCATCTTTATGAAATATATTCTATTACATCCGATTGTCGTCGACTAAAGTCAACACACGCGCAAACCATCAATATATCGTCTAATGCGTGACGTTAAGTGCGGAATATTTAAATAGTATTATGTATACGTTTAATCCATCTAAATACACGTACATCAAATTATAGGGATTAGATCGTATACGCCCGAGAAGTCCGAGTTTACATAAATATTTATGTCATTTTGCTGGGGATAGGTACGAATATATAATAACCTTCATCGCACCTTTTGACTGGCTCATCACACCATTAAATGTAAGCAGTTTCTAATCTAAAAACTATTAACAAGGGACTGTTTATTTCCGATCTGAATTCCGAGATTAACTAGATCAACGGCACAGAATCACACAATAAATCACCACTCTTCTACCATAGAGTTTATTTTTAACATTTCCTGTATCTTTTAAAAAGAATATGGTGTTTTTTATATTTGGTATTCGCAACACTGTGTGATGTCAGACTATACTTGATAGTTAATAATTGCACATTGATAAGTAATTTGTGTAAAAACCATAAATATTTAGATAACTCAATCTTGTAACTATTATGTTATAAAATTATAATTTTAACGATGCATATTTTGACCTACGACTAGAATTCTTTATATAAATCTTTTACTTTTATTCAAAGAATTATTTCATTTTAATATAATTTTTTAATTGTTTTTTTTAGGCAAAAATGTTTGAAAGTTCTCAAGCCTGGTTAGCTTCTACATCCTCACCCATGACCTGTAAGTACACCATTTATTTGTAACTAAAATAATTATTTTATTAATTTACAGTATAAGTAATTTATTTTTGATATAATGCGTAACTTTTATTTAAATACATACATTTTATTCGTTGTGTACATACTGATTTTAGTATTAATATTCATATTCTTATGTACTCTAAAATATATGATAAATTTTATTAATGTATAAAATATGTAATATCATGGTTAATTCAAATGATTTTATTGGTCTAAATATTGACTGATTCTCTCATGTTCTGTAATTTGAAACCTTACTATGTCATCATGTGCTTATTTTCCCATGTACGTGCTATATAATATTATATTGTATATTTGCAATATTCATATACATATTTTTATAACAAAACCTTCTTACTTGAATAATTACTAAATAACTAAGGAAATAAAAATTGAATACTGGCAAAATTAAAGTATTTGCAACATAGTACACATATTTGATGGTGTACTTAAAGTACACATATATACTTATTCTTCAAGGATACTAAGAGCAATAATTTTTCTTTGATACTCGCATCTGTTTAATTTATTTTCAAATCATTATCATCTATAGCGTTAAATTTATCCTACGTTATAATAACATTTTTATATTATTTTATAGCATAATTCAATCGTTTCAAAAGCGAACCTCGTCTTTACAACCCGGAAGTTAATAGTTTTTGTATCTTGTGTAATCTATATAATTTTTACCATTGAGTGTTAATCAAGTTATGGTTTAGAGAGGATTTTTTAATTTTAGCTAAACTACTGTACATTGGTCTTTTTATCTATCTATCTATATATATATATATATATATTTTTTTTTTGTTATTTTATTTCAAATAGGATTCGGTTAGACCATTTTTTCTTCAGTAATTTTTACGGGATCGTTTACTGTTTCTGTCCTGCTCTCGTTAACCTCTTATCGAGTTGAGGCCATTAAAAACACCCTCTTTTGTGTAAACTTTTGTTAATTTCGTTTTCATCCGTCAAAATTAAAACTAAACAAAAACCTTATTCTTCCAAAAAATAATTTAAATCCCCCTTTTTTACATGTATAATAATTTAAAATATATTTTTAATTAAAAATAACTCTTCTTTACCATAGCCATACTTGTAATATTTTCGCTTGCTAAATGAACATTATTATATTTTCCCTATTCGCTTAATATTTTTAATTATTGCTAGTGACTTGCAAACTCGGCCCAAATAATTTATTTTAAGTCGACCATGTAATATTCTACAGTAATGTTAAATTATGTATATGTATAATTTAATCTCTGTAAAAAAATATGTATACACAACTTGTCTTACGCAAATTATGTATAAAACAGTAAATTAATTTTCAAATTTTAAAGTTGTTTAAAACGCATTAAAAAGTTTTTAATTTCTTATAAATTTTAATTCATGACCAACTATTTACTGATTTGATACTTAATGATATGAAGTAAGTTTAAAACCAATTTTTTTTTAACTCAGTCTTATTTAAATGTCTTCCTGTATAAAAATTAATAAATATTTGCTCTGTAGTTACGTAATACTTTCTTTCTATTCCCTCTCGTTGATTTTGATATTATATGTGTTACTATCTGATTTACTTGATACCTCAAATAAATAACAAGTGTTAAATTTTGAAATATTCTGTTGTACTTCATAATAATATGAAGTGACATCCTCTCATGATCATAAACTGTAGATACATATCGTTTATTTTTCAAACAAATACACGTTTATAATATTTTAAATTATTAAGTTTTTCATGAAAAATTATTAGCTGATTTTTAAAAAATATAAATAAAAATTAAAAATACAATACACAATTTGTATGTTTTTACATTTATTTCTCCCCGTGGGAATGATGAATAAGACTGTAGAGGTTTTCTCTCATCGGGAAGTCATTATAATGAAATCGTTAATTGCAATTTGTGTTACTATTATTGTAATATTTCTCAAGATTTAAATAAATTTACCACTCGTTTTTAGGATTTATTTTCATGTATTAAACGTTCTCCAATGTACAATAGAACTAGATAATAATTTAATACCTTAGGAAGCAAATTGATATTATATTTTCTTTTTATTGTTAATACTACAATTGGCTTGTATATTTTTCTTTAAAAATTCTATATTTTGCTTCGATTACATTAATGTGGTAAAAGTTAACATCACTGGTCAGTAACCTACAAAAAAATAACGTGCCTTGAAACCACGTCTACAATAATCGGTAGTTGTTGAAATAAAAAATAACGATTGTAAATAAATTATATTTCCTGTATTGTCTTTTCTATATCGTGTGTTGTTTTAATTTAATTTTTATTTTACTGGTTCAAATAATAAATAAACAAAATGAATGTCGATGAGAATATACCGTTTTTTCTATTTTTTATGACCTATCCACATGTTTTTATTAGATTGATAGTTTCATTTGTTATTTTGTCAAGTACGCCACTTCTGCGCATAATTACCGCGAATCAACTATCGATGGTGATCGCTTGATGCTGTTTTGTTATCGTTACTAATTTGTCTTCTCATAATTGAGCTATGTCTATTTTACATAAAATTTGTATGTACACGGACACTTCATTATGTTCTTACATTAGAAATTCGTTTTATGTTAGCCAATGACAGCAGTATAATATTGAAAAATGATTATAATAACTATGATAATTAACATAAATTTGACTCATTATTAGTCGGCGTATATGCAGCTCAAATCGTAATAATTATACACTCGGAATATTTTTCAATGTTAAAAAGTTTTTGTTAAAATACATTTAAGAACTTATAAAAACGGCTACATATTTATTAAAAATATATAGTTCATGTTACCTATGAATACCGCCATATATTATTATAGTATTAAAACAGCGAAAAGTAGAGATTTTCTACAGACCAATCCAAGGATTGAATACAAAAGAAAAGGAATATTATACGGTTGCATAATTCATTACCCATGGGAAACGCCGTTCTAGCATTTGTTGTCTTTTTTTCGTGTGTACTATTATTTCCTGTGTCTTTTTTCGGCCATTATGTAATTATTATATTGCTTAATAACAAGGTTGAAAATTTAACGAGCTAATAATATATAACGATTCATATTGAAATGTATAGCTATCTATAAATGAGATACAGCTGCCCTAGACAATAACACTTCTACATTTTTTTTTATGTTTGAGTTGTTTTACATAGTTTTGTTTTAAAAAATAAAGTCCAAAAAGACATATTGTCCAATACAATATTATACATTTTTAAATGCATGTAGATCTTAAAAACTACTTACGTATAATATTTTCAATTATTGTAAAAATTGAAATATTGATATTTTAATAATATAAAATTATATATTGTATGAAAATGTCAAAAAAAAANTGCACACATATATTATAATATTATAAAATAATATAAACGAGCCATTACGTCACATGCACCCGCCAATCGGGTAAAACATTTTGTCTTATTTATGTACATACAGCTGTGTATTGTACTCATATTGAATTTTTTTCATTTATTTTCTCATTAGTTTTTTTGTATATTAAATGTCGTAGTTAAGCTGAAGACCCTAATAAGTATTGCTATAAGTTGATATTTAGACAAACGCTATTCCATTTTAAGATAATTTATATATTATAAAAAAAGTTAGACACTTGTGTTTAACAATAATTTTTTAAATATTTTTATTGCTGTAAATAAAATATTATACATGTGTATGAAATACAAGGTGATTGATTAACTATGCCTCACGCAACATTATTAAAAGTATAAAACAGTTTATACTTTTTACTTTTCAGAAGTCGATAAGATACTGTTCTATTATTTTCATAAAAAAACGTTGTCTTATATCCCCTGTATCCTTCTATAAAATAGTATTAACCTAAGTTTTTGAAATAGAAACATATATATTTAACTAGCTTAAAAATAAGATGATGACTGATCTATAACAACTTTAGAATCAGTATCTCAAAAGATATTAGCACTTTTATAATTTTACTAAAATTGGAGTAGAGCAGTTTATAAATACCTAGAGATAAATATAATTAGACTCGCACATCATCACCAGTCATTATAGTTAACTTCCAAAATAAACGTGTTCAAAAGTCGTTAAGGACTGGTCATTTTCTTATTTTTATGGTAATTAAACATACATGTTTATATTTCAAAAATATAAGGTAATACTTTTATTAAAAGGGAGAGGAGGAGCAATTCAAACAACATTTTTAGTGATGCTTATGTCCAATTTCTCCCTCCTCAAGATAATTTTTGTATAAAAATACATATAGTTATGAAATTTAGGGAGGATAATTTTAAAATTGAAGATGCTAAGCCGCCTTCCAAACCCATTGGAGAAATAGGACTAATTTTTTTTTTTTTAGAGAATTGTAAAATATAAGATACTGATAGTGATGGCGGTAATATGTTATATACGTATTTGGTAATGTCTAAATTGATTTTTATGAAATTTTACCGCGGAATTTTATTGGTTGATGTGTATTAACTAATGAAAGTTATAGCTTTGCTGGTTTCATAAACAAATTATGTTCCCATAAAAAAAAGTTATTTATTTTAAGTTAATTGACTCGCTTCTAAGAAACGATTATATATTTAACATGTTCATTTAATTACGAAATAAATTAAAAATAGTAAAAGTCATAAATATTAATAATTTATAAATATAATATTTTTATAGTCCCAAAAGTGGCATTGCACAACTTGACGCTGAATTATTATTTTTTTATTATTATTATAATAGGCTATGAAATATTTGTACTGTATTGTATAGCTTTTTTAAATAGTTTAATTTGACTAAGCCTGAGAAACTTCACTGTTGTATATATTTTTTTCCTACCTTCAATTTTTGACTTTTATTTTTCATGGCCTTACTTTTAATGCATATAATTATAAGTTACAATTCTAGAGAACGTACTATATAACAGAAATGCTCGCATAAATTATTTTTTAATTAGAGTTTTGAAAAGTTTTAATCTAGAAATTATTTTCATATATGAACAAATGAGTCTTTAAGTGTATGAGTATCATTAACTCAATCTCGATACAAATAATTGTTTTTATCTAATTGGATTATTATTTTATTTAATAATAGCTGATAGTTACCAGTATCAACTACAATCTATGTGGCAAAAATGCTGGAACACCAATCAAAGTTTAGTACATAATTTGCGGTTCAGGGAACGTGGTCCTCTCAAGTCTTGGAGACCTGAGACCATGGCCGAAGCGATACTGTCAGTGCTCAAAGAAGGTCTATCTCTGTCGCAGGCTGCTCGCAAGTACGACATACCGTATCCTACATTTGTGTTATACGCTAACCGCGTGCACAATTTACTTGGACCCTCTGCTGATGGAGGCGCAGGTATTGTTTTGTTATTTTTTTAATAGACAACTATATAAAATAGTTACCTTTAAATATCGATTATATTTATATTTTTTTCTTAAAGATAACAAATTGAAATAATTTTTTTTTTAATTTATCTATCAACGAAAAAAAAAACAAATAAAATATGATCGATAAATCATCAATTAGTATAAGCACACTTTTTATTATTAAATAATGGTTCATTTTTCTTCTATAAAATTATCACGATATTCCATTATGTGTATTTAACAAAAGTGCTTTCGAGAACTTATTAATTATAAACCTGTGTACACTTATCCATTAGATTCTCAACTACTGTATGCCTACTTTGAGTGTACCTATAATATCCAGTTGCTACTTAAATTTGACGTTTGAGATTTCAACAGTACTTAAATTTAATTAAAATTACTTTTAAATATTTGTAAAGGCGAATTTTATGTATACATTTTTTTCTATGCAATATTTATTATTATTTAAAGCGTTTTAAATAGAATAATAACTTTATTTTATTATTTTTTAGACTTGAGGCCTAAAGGTCGTGGACGTCCCCAGCGAATACTTTTAGGATTTTGGCCTGAAGATCACATTCAAAATGTTATTAGGACTGTTGTATTTAGAGATGCTCAAAACATCAAAGAAGAAGCGTTACACATGTACCCAAGAATACCGGTAAGAATGCTCTTAATGATAATACAATTATAACTAGTGTACCTAAAAAATATAATTAAGTATAAATTGTTAGAAGAATGCTGCTAACATTGTTAAAGTAATTTTGCCAAAAAGACATGTAAACCATGATTGAGCTAAATTTATTTACTCGACTTGATAATACTTATAATGTTATCTTGTTAATGAATAAACATAAGGTTTTACTCTATGACGTGTATTTTGTTTCTTTTCAGTGTATTTCTAATTAGTTGTGTGGGTGGTTGAACCACAATTAAATATATTACGTAATGATAAAACTTATATAACCGGATTTAATTAGTTATTATTTCCTTTTTATAATATAATTTTGTAGAAATTATTGGGTCACGATAAATCATAACTTCTAATAAAATTTACCTAATACAAGTTTTTCAAAAACTTTAGTTTATGCACGATAGAATTTTAACTGCGTCACGGATAGTAATATTGTTATTTTTAAAGTAAAATCCATAGTATACTTTTAAAATTACTGTTATTAATTTATCGAGTCAAGGGCAATATAGGTACCAGCGGCAATATATGATTTCAACAATTAAAAAAAGTTATTATTTTATTAAATAATATTATACGCGTCATGGCAAATATAAAATAATAATAGTAATAAAAAAAAAAAAATCGAAATTAAATTAGAATTGTTTACTTATTTACTTTTTGTCGTTTATTGGCGACACGAATATTTTAAATTTTATGTATAAACGAATAATTTAAACCGACAACTTTAATATTTATTAAACATTTGAATAGATAAAAAAAAAATCGTATACAATTTGTTCAATAATAATTTATGACGCGAAAATAATTTTTTTTCCATCTCTGTTATTTTGAAACTATATAGTAATGTTTTAAGTTTTCAAATAACTCGTTCGTTTACTTAAAATTATATAATCTATGATTGATTGACTGCAGCTTACATTTGTAATTCATTATTGGAGTTTCTCAAGCTCAGGTCTACTTTCGCAATCCTTTACATTTCTGTGGCGGTCGAATATTCTAGAATGTCCGGCCGCCGCCGCCTCTAGAAGATTCCTCTGACTATTTAAGGGCAAGATCGTCGCTCCAGCCAGTCAATCGATCAGTCAATCACTTACGCATTCTGTCTTAAAACGCGCTTCGTCTCTCGCTATTATTTGTTAGTTTGTTGTAATATGGTAGTTGTTATTAAACCGTAAAAGTGTTTATTACTTCTATATATTACACCTCGCTACATTTCGTTAGTTAAAATACATTAAAACTTATTTTCAAACAATTTGGTTTGTTATTCGAAAAGATAACCTTTTCTATTTATGGTATGACATGACATCCGGCAAATAAATATGCGTTCTTTATAAATTAATAAAAAAAAAAGTAATACAGCGTATTTATATTACAGTGTAATTATTTTATTTTATTGTTAATAAAGTTGTTAAGTAATACGATTTTTTAAATTAGTACGTGTCTTATTCTGAGAGTATCTTTTTTTTTTATTCTAGTGCTTGCCTGACCCTATGTCCGGTGGCCATTACGGTAACAACTCATTACCGTCAGGAGAAGGACCTGTGTCACCCAACTCGGCAGCCGCCGCTGTTGTAGCCGTGGCTCAGGGACTTCGTCAACAAATGATGGCTGCGGCCGGACACAACATCTCACCTTCATCCGGTGTAGACGCCTTTGCCTTACTAGCATCGTCTCACCTGCCTAGTCCTGCCGACATGTCGCCTAACTCAACGCCACCCGATTCTCCACTAGTGTCTAACAACAACGTAGAGGTAAACTAAACAATCGTAATTAAATCGCATTTCTTTTTTTATTATTTAAATTTCGTAGTTGACCGTTAGTGATTTCATTTCAAAAACTTCAGAGACGATATTAAACGACTAATCTTTTATTTTTTTAAGAGGAGAGATATTTTAATATGTGTATTTTTTAGGTGTACAATATAGAAAATACGCCTGTGTCCGTTTAGGACTAAAACATTTTAGTTTTAAGGAATGTTATTCTTCTATGCTGGTTAATTGACAGTTCATTTTGTACTTAACTGTCAGCACGGGGATTTTTAAATTATGCATAGAAAATAAAAATTGTGTTTTTAAAGTTATTCATTCACATTTAGTATTTCTTCTATTGTTATATTTTTATAATATAACTAATTTTTTGAGTTCATGTCAACAATTAAAAATATATTTGTTGCCCGTAGGTTAGTCTGAGCGGTTACAAAAGATCTATTGACGGTCACCATCATAATCACCATCATTCGAATCAGGATAACGTTTTTGTAGAGGATATCGATGAACTGGTCAAGAACAGCCATTGCACCGGAGCATCGTCCATAAACAACACGATCGACCAACAGCCTTTGCCGTTGGTCATCGAACAACGGACTGATTAATGAGCAGACTGATTAAACATAATATTAAATACACACACATAACTAACGAACAAAATATCTGAAATTTTAAAATCGCCAAAAGACTCGTGAAGTCGTAAAAACAAGTATAACCTGTAGAAATAACATACATTGTTTCTGTTTTTTAACCTAACTATCGTGTCGTATAAAATTAACGCATAGACTTTATACATAATAATAATAATTATTATTATTCAATGCAGTCCTAGCATTTATTTTTTAAAAGTATTTTCATAATTATCTATTACTGTTTTGAGGTAACAATAATAATTGATAAATGCGCACTATATATATTTGTATAATCATTAAATATACATTACACGCATATACTTTACCTTAAAATGTTAATAAAGATATGTGTGTGTATCACATATACATATATATATATATATATATTATATTGTGTTCTACCTATGCCATTTTACTAATTCTTTCCCTCGATAACTACAAAACATTTTTTATATATTTTGTATCGACGGTAAACGAACTTTAATGATTATGATATTTTGTAAAATAATTGTTTAACGATACTAAAATTATATTTGAACGCCTAAACGGTCGGCATAAGCATAATATGAATAATTTGTGTACTACACGTGTAATGACTAGTTATAGTTTCTTTTATATATATAAATTTGAAAAATTCATGTACAGTATTTACAAATACTATTATTTACGACACTGTATAATGGTAATGAACGTCAATTCGGTACCTAAAACAATATTATATGTACTGTGCATTCATGTATACATAAATATGTGTATGAGTTATATAGACATATAAATGTACCTAATGGATGTATATTGTTTGATATGTGTCAATAATATGTCCGACGGACAATAAAATGTGTTATTTATCGGTAGATAGGTTGTAAAAAATTTTAATTAAAAATAAAGTGGTAAAATAACATCAGTAGAAAATAGTAAAAAAAATTGTGACGTTCGATGCCATGTATAATAATATTCATATTTATATATGTATATATTTATAAATGTGTAAAATATAATGTAGAACGAAGAAGAAAATACTTTAAATACATATTTTTAAGGCAATATTAAATATATTGGTTACCTGTTCCTAGCACGTATAAATTATTTGTATAATATTATTATTTTATTTTTTGAAAAAAAAAATTCTTAATGGACTAGGCCAGTAAACTAAACAATAATAATTTATTATTGGTTTTAAGACAACTTAATTACTGTTTACGACTTAAGTTCTTTTTTCCTTGTCTTAGTTTTTTAGTAAATTTATTTTCACAAATATTGACTATGTTTGGAGTAAGGTTAATGTATGCATATACTATTTCATTTATATTTGTTAATAAATGTATTAAAAAAAATGGACAAAACTAAATTGTACTTGTTTTAGAAAACGCAGATAATGTTAATAACAATTAATTACTATTCTCATGTGTATATTTATTATTTTTAGAAATAAAAGGTAATTTTATTTCTTATTGTACAGATTAAATTGAATAAACCTTGCTACTTTTCATTTTTCTTTTTTTTTGTTTTTTTTTCTTTTTTACTTCTTTATTAGGTATTGAATAAGATGAAATCCTCAGCAATTATTTTATATATAACGTCTTAAAATTAAACTATGATTAATTTTTAAATAAATTTATTATATAATATCAAAGAAACTAAAGATTTAAAAAAATATATAACAACATTTTCCTCCTAGACCTTTTAAAAACAATATTATAGTTTTTTCATATTAATGAAAATTCCATTTAGTTATTTTTTTAGTTTCCATCATGATATATTACTGTGTACATAAATTATTTAAAAATAAATAAATTGCTATATATTACAATACTTGTGACAATATTACGTAGGTATTTCAAAATAATTTTATAAATATTTCTGTCGAATTTGTTAGGGGATGAAATTTTTCTTTAAAAAATTTTATTTAATAATATTATATGTGTTTATCTGATGGTGATAAATTTCATTTGTTTTATTTCCTCAACAAATTCAAAATTTTGAAAATGTATTTATTAAAAAGATAATTAATGATGTTTTGCAGAGTGTGAAGCGTATAACCAATTTGATTTTGTAAATAAACGTATACCTGTATATAATTCTACAGATATGCACGTAAATGGTTCGTATCATATACGGTTGAATACTTTTAAATCTAAAATATTCCACTACACACTTTATGAAGGCAATTATTAAGAGTGATGTTTTAACACTAGCCAATCAATTTTCTTAAAATAATTTAAAGTAACGACAGGAGCTGAGAAGAGGGTGCTGCTTTTTATCACTTTACATTCATCCCGACTAGGTATAAAAATATTAAAGTTGTATATGTCAGCTAATTTTTGGAAATTCTATCAATTTGTTGTCCCCTAGAATTTAAAAATTTGTTCTATTGTAAAAAAAACTAAGTTGCACAAAATTTGAGTGTCAATTACACTCAAATTTTAACTTTAACGTCACTCAATTAGTGGCGTTAACACTTAAACTCAAAAGAGTTAAAAACTTGACTGTTAGGGTATTATTTTATATTTGCGACAATTACCTTACAATCTATACTATTTACAAAAAAAAAATGAGAATTTAATTTATAGAATTAAGCGTTTACTATAAAATATTTTATTACAAAAAAAGTACCTAATATTTAGATATAGAAATAAAATAAACAAATAAATTTTTATAAAAACCGTTCATTTTGATTTTATTGGATTATTTAGATATTGTAAACGAACTATTCAACCTATAGACAAAGTACGTGTAATAGTTGTTAAAAAAAATGTTTAAATATTATAAATAGGATTCGCCCCAGCCCTACGAGTCTGAAACTCCTTCGGCACTAAGCCTCTTTTAACCGTCAGCATGAGTAGGCCATTGATTCCCGTAGGAAGACCAGGCTACGCCAGGCATATTAAGTGGTTTGCAGTAAAAATATTACATTCGTTGAGTGCAATCATGTTTTTTTTCAATACGTCGTATAGTTAAGATTTGTTTTATTACATACATTTTAAACTATGTACCTTAGTAGTTTTAATTTCACATGTCTGGGATGTGCTCTATTTGTGGATTGGTTTTTGATGAGTTTGATGACCCAATTAAATGTGATAGTTGTAAGCTTATAATAAATGTTCAAAACTTCTACTGAAATCAAATGTTTGTCTGCTAAAAATAGAAGTTTAAAATATTTTTGGAAAGCTTGTGATTTAGTTTTAAAACGTCTAATAATGAAACTATTAGATGACTACTACTCGGTAAGAAGAATTCTAAATAAACGTAATTTTAACCAGCGTAGACTACGTACTTCTAATCCAATTTTTTACAATGTTGTGGAAAGTACAACTGCCCAAGCTGATGATGAATTATGCATGACCTCGTTCAATTGAATATTGTATTGCAAACTATTATGTACAATAACGTTAAACCGATCAAAACAGACTGGTTCATTAAAAGTATCTTTTAGTTCTATTGCCAAGACATTTGATACTATAAAAATATATTGTCTCTTATTTCTCCATCGTCAATCAGCGTAAGTACATATAGAACTGGCTACCAAAAAGAAATGCGTATATTTCGAGTGGAACCTTCTTTTCGTAGATTTAGTAGATTAAATCTGATAATACAATTAAATTTATTAAAGGTATCCCTACGATTGTAAAAAGTAAAAGTGATCATAGTCAGAATTATTAAATATTCACGTCATTTACCAGAATGTTAGAGATCTAAAGATAAAATTATCATACTTCCGTTCTGCTGATTCATCTTTGTCCTGTGATTTTTATTTATTACTAAAGCATGGCTCAATTCTGATTTTGATGATTGTGAATTAGGTTAATCAAATTTTAATGTATTTAGATTTGATAGATTAGATTCTTATTTAAATCGGGGTGTGGGTGTTTTAAACTATAAAAATGATTTTATTTGTGAACAAGTTATGTTATCAAAATTAATTTTCACGGATTACTCATTGTGTTAGAGTAAATTGTAATGAGCTTGAGCTTGTATTAATTTGTGTCTTAATGTGGTATTAACTGGTACAACAGATTGTAACTTTAATATATATACAGAATTTTGTAATATTATAGAAGATTTAACGCTGAAATATAAAAAACCTCGATTACTTATAATTGGTGATTTCAATCTTGATGGTTTTAGTTAGAATATAGATATTTTTTGTCAAAAATATACTGATGGCGAAACTGTCGTAAACTCATTTTTAGTTATTTAAATTTAATAATTTGTTAATTTTTCTGGACGTACATTAGATTTAATTTTTTCTAATTTAGAAGTCAATTCAATGATGACAGGTGAATCACTTGTTCTTCTCCAGGATAAATATCACCGACCTCTTGAATTTTTAATTAATTACAAATCTAAGAATAATTCAAATTCTAATAGATTATTGCTGTATTAATAAGTGTAATTCATTTTTTTTGAAAACTTTAGATGTTTCGATTTAAATTTTGCTGTAGATAAGTCTTATAAAATTTTGAATCAAGTAATTGAGATGTTTGTCCTTAAAATGAGTATTGATCTAAATTACTCATCTATTAAAAAAAAATTGCTCTTAATAAATTTTAAATTAGTAATAACTATAATGATTATTGTATATATTCTAATCTTAGAAAGCAATGTAAAATTATGTCGAATCAATGTGCTAACAATTATTTAGTTAAAATTTAATATGATATTGCAAAAGCCCTTTTAGAATTATATAAACCGTTTCAAAAAAAATATTAATTAATTTTACTATATTGTTATATTTATGATTTCTGAATGTATTATAGAATCAGGTGCTCTTTTCCGTGATTACTTTTCTTCTCTATAGGTTAAGGATTCTAACTGTATAGAAATATCTTATTCATCCATTTAAACTTAAATATTAGTTCTAACTTAAATTTTAATAGTTGACAATTATATGAAAATGAGGTTAGTGATTATTTATTTACTTTAAACTTATATTGTGTAGTTAGTCTTGACAATATTACCTCTATTTTCTTAAAGAACTGCTGCAATGTTCTAATTAAACCTTTATTATATTTATTTAATTGATCATTGTGCACATTATTTTCCTACTTTTTGGAAAAAGTTTATTTATGTAATGGATTACACAAAACAGATATTTTTTCAGGTGTACATCAAGGCTCTCATTTGGGTCCGTTATTTTTTCTTGTTTTATTAATGATTTCGCTTCTATTTTTGGTAATGATACTAAATTTTTATTATATTCTGACGATACAAACATTTATAGTCCGCTCTTGTGATGATTATAAAATTGTACAGGCTAATTTAAATCGATTTATTGAATGGAGTATGCTCAATTTTCTCTCTTGAAACATTGATAAATGTCATATTATATCTTTTGTTCGTAACAATACTTTAATAGTTTATAATTATCATATTTCAAGTATTCAATTAAAAAGATTGTCTTCAGTTAGAGACTTGGGTATTTATTGTAGTTTCGATTTTACATTTACTTTTTATGTTAGTTTTACTATTAATAAAGCTTTAAAAATATTTTATTTTTGAAATAGAAACATAATACAATTTAAAAACAAAAATTTCATAAAATCTTTATATTCCTCTTGTGTTTGTTCTCACGTAGAGCTTGGCTCTCTTATTTGATTTCCTAACTACACAACATATAATTCGAAATATGAGAATGTTCAATATAAACTTTTAAAAATAATAAGATATATATATATTTTTTAAGATGAAACGACCTTTTTTCAGGGATTACATTACTGATTTATTTACATTAAAGTGGACTCAATTGGTTTATTTACGAACTTGTATATTTCAATATTGATTGCCCTGAACTACTATTCCAGGTTGGATTTCTTACCTTGGTTCATTTTACTAGACCTCTATCTTTATTTTATGTTCTTACTTTTAAAACTAATTTAGCAGCTAGATCTTTTTTCCCTACTATACACTAGCCAATTTAGTTTGTATGTATTGTGACTTTTTGGATACGTCTCATGACCGTATTTAAAAAAATATTTTATCAACCGATAGATCTACTTACAATTCTTAATTTTTGTACTTATTCCATTTTTTTGTTTGTTTATACAGCGTATTCATTGTGGATTATTTTTAATAGTTATTCTTTACCAATAGTTATATTATTTAATGATTTGTATTTTTTTTCTTTTTAGCTTCAATGCGAAGCTGAGAAGGTATTAATTTTACTATGATGTGTTTTTTTGTATCTGTTACCTCAGGTCTTAAGTTGATTAAATCAACTTGAGACCTGAGGTAACAGAAAAATATACTTTCTAAATTTTAGAAGGTATATTTTTGATTCTAAGTTCCTTTTAGACCAATGTATTTATTCATAAGTAATAATTTTTTTTTTTTTAAAGTATTGCGCCAAGTCCTTTAACTTTTTATAATTTCTCCGTAAAAATTACAATATTAAAGTATTGAATAACAATTTTTTAATAAATTTAATTACTATATTTAGTATTTATTCATATATTATACTTTCAAATCAAAGAACTAATCTGGATATAATTATGTAAATCGGAGTTTATTTTTCTTTTATATAATCTTTAGATTTTATTCGATGGGTTTTTTACTATAGTGATTTTAATCACTGTCAGATATAATCTTTACTTGTCTCAACTATGCCACGTCCACCACACTGTGCTATCGTTTTAAATTAAGGGTTTTCCAATAAGGGGTGTTATTTTGATATTCAAAGAAAAATGCCATTTTTCAATATAAATATTCGGATGTTTATTTCATTATAAAGAGGAAGGTATTCCGTCAATAGTGGAAAATAACATCAGGCAAATGACCACCTACAGGACAATATCCTTTGCATGAAATTTTCCATAACCCAATCGCAAAGCGGCTGCTCTATGCCCTCGATAGCCTCACGAATTCCTTCTTTGAGGTCTTGAATCGACGTTGGGCTGTTAACGTAGACTTTCTCTTTCACGTTGCCCAAAGAAAGAAGTCGCAAGGTGTTAAATCACAAGATCGGTGGCCAATTGTGATCACCTCTTCGAGAGATAACACGGTCCGGAAACTTTTCCCGTAAAAGATCAATGGTTTCGTTGCTTGTGTGGCACGTAACGCCATCTTGTTGAAAGTAAACGTTGTCCAGATGAATACCATCCAATTCTTTCCAAATACTATCGGCTACAACAGCAATATTCTCCGGCTGTTTTTGAGCGACGTGCACAGGTTTTATTCTCCACATCACTAACTCGTTCCAACAGCTCGAATTTTTTCACCAATTTCTGTATTGCGGTCCGACAAGGTGCTTCACGACGACCCAAAAATGTTCGAGTTTTACAAACCGTCTCTGCCAAATTTTCACCATTTTTATAGTGAATTTTAATAATTTCATTGCGTTGTTGAAGCGTGTATCGTTCCATTTTTATTAATGGCGTAGTGTCTACTTGTCAAATGTCAAAAATTGACAGCTTCAAAAGTGACATCTACCGAAATAGCGGGCTATTCAAAATAACACCTCTTATTGAAAAACCCTATATTTGTATACTTAATAAACCAAACATAAAATATAAAAATAACTAACACATGATTTCGGAATAAATGATCTAACCCAATCAATTCATATATGACAACTATAACATGTATTAAATATAAATTAAAGAGAAAATTTGATCTAAAAGTATATTTTTTTTACAAATATAAGGTCAAAATATACATGTGCACAAAAATTAGCTGATACCCTTTTTAAAAATATGCCCGTGGTCTTAAATGTTGCTCGGGAATTTCAGGCGATGGCCCTGGCATCTCGAGTATATAAAAAAAAAGATAAGTTAGTTAAAAAATGAATGGATTGAATTAATTTTTTAATATTTCAGAAATGTCTTTGGACAGATCTGGTGAAAATTTCAAACCTTAAGTCATAAAATGGTCAACATTTTTAAACGCTCGCGGGTGAGCGGCAAAAATTTTCCCGGATGTAATATTATATCACTTACAATCAGAGGTGTCGTGGAGCGTATACCCACTGTTAGTTTTCTTATTAGTGCATATACGTATTTATAAAATAGTTAAAGAGTATAGACTAAAGGATAAAATAAAAAGTAATACGTGGGTATCGAATATAGGTACGTTTGTCATAAAACACAAATTTTGAATAACTCTTATCAGTTTGTTTAATCTCTACAGTCATACCACATATAAACATATACCTGAAGTTATAAACACACAAATATAGCTCGAGACTATTATCATTTTAAAAATAGAATATAAATGTAAAACAAAACACTGTCGAAGTGTATAAATAAATATCAATAAAATAAATAGGATAATGTTCATCATTTCACGACAATTTTATTGACATTTGACAAAATTTAAAACATCGACCAGAAATTAACGATATAGCACATACTAAGTTGAAACTGAAAGTTATTGGGTTAACCTATAGCTGTTGAAATTGGTAATTTGTATTTTTCCGTAATAAACCGTTTACCAACCAATCTAGTATTTAATATATTACCNCATAAACCGTTTACCAACCAGTCTAGTATTTAATATATTAACTATAATGAATTAAGATAGTGCTAACATGTACCTATTCACGTTTATTTCATTTATGTTCTAACGATTTGAAAACAATGATTGTAAGATTATTTTATTACTGCAAAAAGTTTATTGTTTATTTATAAAAAATATAACGGTATCTAATAATACACTTATCGATTGTATGACTATGAAATTTAATTTATGTAAGAACTTAGAAGTGTCAGTAAAAATATTCGAGTAATAGTTTGGAAGTTGGAAGGAGCAACTGGGAGGGTTAGGAGTTTTAGTTGCATTATGTAATAATTAGAAAATACATATTTTTAACACAGTTAAAATATCACAATATTTGTATTCCGTCCCCCAAAACTATGTTATAGTTAAGGCCTTTGAAATGTAGTGTGGGGGTGAAATTCCCCACGTTTCCTCATTTAGGTTTTTAACTTATCTATTGATCAAATTACGACTATATCACTGTTGATAATGTGAAATATTGTATGTAGAAAATGTAAAATGCAATGGAGGTGTGGGGGGCGGAGCCCCCCACGTTATTCTCTATTCATTATATAGGCGTATACCCATAAACATTTTTAGGACTACACCACTGCTTACAATATTAGGACGATATATGATGTTATATTTTGTACATGTATGAATTCAGTGTGTTTGATCTAACGAACATCGCGCTGGTAGACAAAGTTAAAAGCCACAATTGTTTTAATTCAAACTGAAATATAAATTAACTTAATAATTATTTTATTGAACTAAGTGTATTGCAATTCTATACTTAATGAGTAGCTAGTTTCTCGGCTTAATGTATTTAACCCCCTTGATAAAATTTTTACACAGATATAAATATTTTTGAATCTTGTTTTGCTCGCCAGAAGAAGTTTTAAAAAGTATTGGTGTCGATCTCTTAATAAAATACTCTCTAAAATGATACTTATTCAACAAAACGAAGTAAAGGTACACTATTAAATTATATTTATAATAAAAATATAGAATCTTTTACATATAAAAAAACCAGTCGTAGATTTTGTGTTTCATATTATTTAGAATTAAATTGTTTTTTAAACAGTCATATTGACTGTATAATGCGTAGTGGTACAACTTATGAAATTCAAAATCAATATTAAATTGTTCAAAATATCGTTACGTTACGTAGAATACAAGGTAAGTCCAAGTTTTATTTATGCTTTCAATCCACAAACAATCTATTGAGTAATAGACCTTTAAGATAAATTATAAAATTTTGTCAGGGATATTTAACATCATTTATTCAATAGTGTTCAACTCCGAGATCAATCCATTATTTTGTCATAAACGTTTGTGTTTATTTTATTTATTTGACTATTACCCTTAAATGCTCAGCCACCGTTTACTCACCTTTCTAAACCCCTTTTTTATTTATATCATTACATCCTTTACACCCTTGCATATTTTGCCTTACTTAACCACATATTATTTCATCATATATTATTTTATCTCTCTCTCTTATTTAATTTCTTTTTAGTTTAATACACGGAGTCTCGTAATCAAGTATTTTCGTTAAAAATTTTTTTTGAAAATTGGAGCACTAAATAATTTTCCCAGAAAAGCGTTTTTTTTTCTTGTTCTATTATATAATAAAATATATTAAATTATTTAATAGTATATTTATTTTTTTATTTGTTTCATTAAACGCGTAGTTAAAATTTTTAGGTATTAATATAGGAAAAGGTATTTTCTTTTAAAATATTGGAAAAAAAACAACATTTATTATTTAAAATGACATATCTGAGCTAATTTCCCGCAATTCGGGTATATCTTTATACGAAACAGTTCATCTGGTTTTTCGAACCCACATATCTGGTTTTTTTTTTAAGTTAGGCTCTTAAAATTTAATTATAGCTTAAGATCTAGTAGTTTAGAACGCCGTAAAAAAATGAGCTCTTAGTCTTTTCAAAATATAACTAAAAACATCCTAGACGCTAAATTTGCTGGGACCAGTTAAAATGATAATTTAGCTGTTTTCAGAAGCTCTGCTAATACGATATTGTATAGTGTGATGCACACCTCTAGGCAAGAAGTTTACACTATAAAAAAAAATTTAACTCTCAATTTCATCAGACTATGTGGATCATTACAGATACAATGAAGTCTACACTTACTTAATAGCTATCAATTGTCGATAACATAGCTTCTTCATATTTGCGAAGGAATGATTGAACTACATGTGTTCATTTATAATAAATCAGTTAATTTGTTTTGTATTATTTTTTTCAATGTTACAAAAGAAAATAATTTTTTCTCATTTTAATATCAGACAGACAATATGAACTACATTAAATAAAAAAACTAAACCCAGTATTTGTTAATAAAACAAACAAATAATTTATATGATATTAAATTTTAAATAATTATTTATGTAACTTTGTCTATAGGTTGAACATTTCGTATACATTATTTAAATAATTCAATAAAATCCATTTAATCGGTTGTTTTAAAAAAAATGCATTTTGGTTAAATTTTCAATCCTCTTATGACACGTGTTAATTATTTTCTTTACAATATAAAAATTGAATGAAAAAATGTCATGGTATCTTCTAAGAGTCGCATTTCCCTTAGGGAGAAATATACCCTTTAGTGTTTAATATTACTGGATGTAATACCATAAGTATCACAATTTTATACTAACTCTTGATAGAATTCGTGCAAAATAATTTAGTTGGGCTCTTAATATTTTTTATAAAAAAAACTGAACATTATTTTGCTAATCAACTTTATTTGTGTAAGCATACTTCGTACTCAACTAGCGCCGTTATAGAGTTGTTATACAAGAGAGAATGAAGGTGTTAAACATAATTGAACAAGAATATTTATATTTTAAGGGATACATTGCTTTCTGATAATATAATAGTTCAATAACTTTGATAAATAATAAAAATCAATTTCTTAAAGTCATTAACAATATAATTTTTAAAATATTATACAAAAAAATATTCATTCATATTTTACATAATATATGCTTTTTGTTAAAGTTTAATTTTTTATATAATGTAAATAAAAACAAATTTCTGGTACATAAAATATACCATTAAAGTAAAACAATAATGAACACTTAAATAAAAATGGAAAATATGACTTGTTAAGTCAAATATTATATATACGTTACTTTGAGGGAATAACAAATAAGCTCGTAACAAATTATCATGTAAATTATAAAATGTGATATTTTTTCATAAAACAATACGTGACTACTAAAAAAATGGTTTTTACACATAATTCAGCTACACAAAAACTAGTTTTAAAAATCTTGCTGCTAAAATTAAGTTATATTTAATTGATGTTTAAAAGTATTAGTCACGACAATATTATATTCCTTTCAAAACCAATTTTTTGAACATTAAAACATTTCAAAATTAATAAAATTTTACCTCTTTATTTTAACAAATCATAATATTCAACAATATGTTAAATATGAACTTTATGAGATCTCTTCAAAGATATTTCTTTTAAAATTCTACCATAGTAGTTAACAATTTCAATATAATCTTAAAAGAAAAATTAGGTTTAATTTAGCTACATTTAATTGACCATTATTTTTTTAAATAATACAAAAGAACTTGTAGAGATATGTATCATTGAAATAATACATTTATGACATATACATGGACATAGTGGTAAAAATGAATATAAAACACTAGCTCAAATAATTTGTTTAATCTATCGACAAATTGTTAATTTAATAGATTTACATTTTTGAGCATTGGATTAATATAAAAAATGTATTTATATTAAATAAATAGCCACAATATTTCATTAAAGTTTAATAAGGCACATTTGAAAACAAATATGAGACAGATTCGCCATTATGTGTACGTCGTACAGCCTCAGCAAACATCATTGATACATCGATGCACTATTAGAGAAATAAAATGAATTATATTTTAAAGATAATTAGAATATTTTTTTTATTTTACTTACACGAATTTTAGGACACTCTTTCATATGACCGTCCTGTGGAATGGTGTTAGTTACTACTACTGCTTCAAAACAAGCACTATTAATACGAGATATCGCTGGTCCAGAAAATATACCATGAGTTAATATTGCATATACTTTAGTAGCACCCGCTTCAGTTAATCTTGTAAATAAAATTTTTATAATTAATTTGAGATAATTCTTAGTAATTATTTAATAATTACTTTTCAGCAGCATGGCATATTGTACCACATGTATCAGCCATATCATCAACTAATATAGCAATACGTTCTTTAACATCACCTACCAGTACCATAGAAGCTACTTCATTCGCTTTTTTTCGTTCTTTATGAATAAGAGCAAATTCAACATTTAATCGGTCAGCAATTGACGTAACTCTGAAAATATATTTTTGTTAATTTAATGATTATTAATATATTTAATTTGAAAAAACCTTTTAGCTCCACCAGCATCAGGTGATACTATAATACTATTTCTCCATTCAGATATATTTTCTTTAATCCACTTGAGCACAGCAGGTTCAGCAAATAGGTTATCAACTGGTATGTCAAAGAAACCTTGAATTTGAGATGCATGAAGATCCATAGTAATAATATGATCAGCACCAGCCACTGAAAGCATATTAGCAACCAATTTAGCTGATATTGGTGCTCTGCTCTATAATTCCATATAAACAAAAAATTATTAATTATTTTAATTTTAATAACAAATAAATTTTGGAATTTGTTTTGTTTTAAATCAATTTTTAAATTTCATCTAGCTTTTAGCTCACTAAACCAAAATACAGCCATACACCAAGAAGCAAACCCCGAGGATAAATATTATTAGTGTGTGGCTTGGTCAATCAGTGATAAAATTGGTAGTTTCGAGCAAAAGTAAATAAAATATAACATTAGTATTATAAATGATAAATAACTAACGCCCATTTAATTTAAACAACAATAATTTTCATAAGTATCCACTGATAAACCAACCACTTAAAGTGAAATTAGTTGGTGGTTTTAAATTTGCATGCATACAAGAAATATACAACATAGAATAAAATATAATAGTTACTTATTTATGTTTTAATATACACACTTAGATACCAGTATGGAAGGACTAAAGTAACAAACCAGAATTATTACACTAATTCACCAAAGAAAGATGCATGTTAATATCTAGTTAAGAAAAATCAGATGTGTAAAGAGAAAGATATATTGTTAGTTATACTTAGTTTATAATGTAAATTTACAATATTATACAAGAAGTATCAAAGTAAATAATTATAAGGGCCGAGAAAATAAAAATGTAAAGCTCCATTAACATGTTCTTATAACTAAATAACATATTCGGACAATTGTCATATCTACTATTACAATTAAAATTTTATTCAAGTTAATTATATCTTAAAAATTTACAAAAATGTTGTTATGCATTACATACTCTTTTGTATTTATTTTTCTAAATCTTACTAATCCTAATAACTTTCAATATATAAAACTATTAAATTTATATATTACTATGAATAAAAATAAGAAGTGAATTCAAACTGATAATATTATTTTATATTTTTTTTTTATACTAATATTAAAGTAATCTTTAACAAAATTTTCAAATTATTACAAGAAATTAAAAACAGCGTTTTTGCAGATTACATGGTATAATTTCTGCTCAATAGAGGTAAACTATATATGTCATATTTATTTTGAATTATCTTTAAAAAAAAAATTGTTACTTGTGATATTTTACTTCTGGTATATAGATTTAATTAAAAATATTATGTTTTGTTTAAAAACTAAGTTACTTGTGTTAAAAAAATCAATAATTTTAATAACATTTGAACTAATAAAACTCATGCTACGGTAAATTAAATTTTTTTTATTTGTGAACTATTAATTTATTTAGAACCTGATAACTGACCATATAATCACAAAATAATTCCTGTAAAAAGCAAAAATTGTAATGAATTTTATATCAATATCAAACTAGTGATTTGTGCACAATTTATTTTAATAACAATCTACTTTCATAATATTTTTTTCAATCTTATCATTTAAATTAAAATATATATATATATAAATGAAGTCGTATTAAAATGTTTTAAAATAATGAGTTTTGTAAGTTTTTAAAATTTGGTTTTTACTTTATATCTATAAAATCTCATAATTTGTCTATTTCTTTTTATCATTAAATGAAAATTGTTCATATTTGAGTATAAAAAATTAAGTTTAGTTTGAAAATGAAAAGATAATGATGTAATATAATTATATTATTACATTAATACCAATATTGTCATTAATTACACAAAGAAAAATATGACATAAGATTATATTAAATGAAAATATGTGCAAAGGTTACTGGGGTTCTAAATGTTTACAAAAGCTATTGATGATTCAAGATGGATTATTGACAATATTGATATTATAAACACAGAATTGTGTTAAATACATAAACATTATAACAAAATATTTTTTTTATACATTTTTGGGTGATAATAAAACCATAAAATAAACAATTATATTATTTATTTACTATAAAACATGTTTGTAACTAAATTTTCATTTTTATTTTTTAAATATCCTTAATAAAAACAAATTTTTAATTTTACTTATTATTGTTTTAAATTTCTTTTATAATATAAACATTTCTATGATGCAAACAACATAAAAAATTCAAGAGAGTATTGATAATCAAGTAATAAAGTGTAATTTGTTTGGTTGAATGTTAAGTTAATAAGTGCTAATGAGAGTGCAGCAATAATTTGGTTTATAACACACCTGAAGTGTCTTAAATAATTAGAATGTCAATGAAGCATTGCTGTAATTCATAAACATTAAATTTGGCATAGTATCAGAATTTCTAAGATATAAGCTTGTTTATAAAAATACAGTGTCTGTTAAAGAAGTACAACAAATAAGTTCCAAAACTTTAAGGTGAATTGAGTATTATTTTTAATTTACTTGCAATAACAAATAAGCTATCTGACTATTTAAAAGTAAAAATAAGATTCACCGTTTACAGGTTTTAAGCATTGACAGCTATTAATTACAATAATGACGCAGTGACAATTACAATGTTATTTATGAATGGAAATTCTAAAATTGAACACATATTAAAATATAGTTCAACAAACACATGAGATACAAATAAATTTCCCAGAAGTAAGTTAAATAAGAATGCGCTTAATAGTGCCCAGATTAATATATTATTTTTCATTGAATAAAACTATACCCGAAACTTCCATTCATTGCACTTGACAGAGGCCCTTGATCTAATATTGTCATTCTCGGGTACGTCGCCATTCTTTGATTTACAGCATATATAGCGAAAAATAATTAGTTAACAGTATAATGAAGTAAGTAATTAAAGTTACAACTAAAAGAAATGTATTATCTGGAAAAACAACGAACTTTAACTTATTTAAGAATCTAATACAAATATAAGGATATTATTGTACAGTTAAACTAATAGAATTGCTCTGTGTTATATGAATCACTTAAATTATAACTATAATTTAGTTAGTGAATATGATTAAAATCACTTAATTAGAACTCAAATTAGCAAATATACTTTTAATTTAGTTATATAATTTTTTTTGTTTTGTGCAAAAAGAAGAAACCTTTCCATACTTAAACCATACCTTTAGTAAAATATAAGCAAAATTTATTTTTAAGTTAAAAATGCTTCTTTTTCTGTTAATGCAAATATAATTTAATTAATATAATTTAATATAATAGAATACAATTGCTTATTCACTTAAAGAATTGTTCCCTTGCAACACACGATTATGATTTTGAGTACAACTTATTTATTACATTTTTAGTATTTGTAAATAAATCTATAAAAACTGTAATCAATAAAGATCTATATAACTTAAGGTAATTTTTATTTTTTTTATATTAATATTCCTTAAAAATTAACAGTGATTTTAATTATTGAGACGTAATGAATAAAAATATTTAATTATAAAAGTTCATATTAGCATGTATTTACAAATACTGATATACTTATGATACCTTAGTTAAATAAAATTAATAATTTAAGTTACATAGAGTAACTTACCTTATCTTTTTTATCTTGCCTTGCATAAGGAAAACATGGAATCACAGCTGTAACTCTAGAAGCAGATGCTATTTTACATGCATTTATCATAATCAACAATTCCATCAAGTTGTCATTAACTTCTCCACTACCACTCTGCACAATATAAACATCTTCTCCTCTGACTGATTCACCAATTTCAACACTAAAAATACATAATTAAACAAAATCATTCAAGTTATGGGAAATGACATATCTGATATGATATCTCATACTTTGATAAACAGATTATTGATATATTAAACATTTTTGAGATTGAATAAAAAGTACACAGTACTCAATAATTACATATAAAAAATTCCAAATATATAGAAATAAATTACAGGAATCCTGTTGAACTATTATTTGTTAATATTTTTAATTGAATAATGGTTAAAGAGCAGCTATTTATGTTATCAAAACTTAAGTTTTATGCAAAATATTTCTGAAAAACCTATCTTTATTTTGTTATTCTTGAAAGTAAGTTTTCATTTTGACAATTATCTTTTAATTGGTTTTTATTTTTAATCCAATCAAATTTTTAATATAAAATATTTAATGCATTTATATATATAAACAACCTTCAACATGTATGCTAGAGCTATAAAAAAATATCCAACTAAATAAATTGACTTTTTTTTTTTCAAAATACAGGAATTATGTGAAATATTAAAAAAAAATTTTTTGTTAAATAATCATAATTATGAAAACACATATTATAAGCCCTAACATAATTATTTTTACAGAAGAAATAAAACTAATAATTTTAAATACAGTTATCAGGTGAGATGAACTTTTTTTTAAGTAACAAACTTGTCATCAGACTACAAATATCAATATTATAACCAAAATTAATGATAATAAAACATTTGTCACAGTTGATATAAAAAATATTCATGTTGTATGTACAGTGATTCATTAATTATGAACCACTTGATGAATGAAAATTAAAAAGTTAGATTAAGAATTTTTTTTAATATAACTATTATAAAGCATTTTTTATGTTCATCCCTTATACACTATAAGGGTGTCAACCTTACTTTTTCAAATGGTAATATACATAATTAACTAATTTATTTAATAGATAATGATCCAAAGAAAATGACTGGTTAAAAACATCTTTTGGGCCAGTATTTCGGAAATTATAGATACTTTTATTTTTAGGCGGGAGGAAGAGTACGAATGAGAAATTATTGGTGATAAAAATAGCAAAATCCGCGTCTCATCATCAGCCAATATGATAAATGAATCACTCTGTATTCCTTTAGTAACCAATGACGATAATGACTAAACAAAGAACAATCTGATCAGTCAATACGTCAAACTGATATTGTAAGAAAAAGCCCGAAGTAATAACAATAGTAAAATACAATGAATATTACTTAAAAAGAGCAAACATTACATCATTTTTATAAACAATTTAAATTCTCAATTCTATTTTGACGTAAATGAGAATAACTTTCATTTAATACGGTTCGTTAAATTAGTATAGTTAAATAATTAAACCATACTAATACGAAAAACAAAATCAGGTTTAATAAATCAGTAAAGATAAATGTATAATTATCACACTTGAAATTAATTTATCTATAGTATACTTATAATTGTCAACTTTAAATTTCCAACAATCGTAGTATTATCAAGAAATAGAGTAAGGTGTGAACATAGTAATTGACCGTCTATCATAAAAAAAGTGTCGCATGTTTGGGGAAAAATATATAAATTCTACAGAATAGCATGTGTTTTTTCTATGTAAAGAGCGGCAACACGNGAGGTGTGAACATAGTAATTGACCGTCTATCATAAAAAAGTGTCGCATGTTTGGGGAAAAATATATAAATTCTACAGAATAGCATGTGTTTTTTCTATGTAAAGAGCGGCAACACGTGGTACGTGATCAACCAAGGCATTCTCATTTTATCATAACCTAAAAAATTTAATACCGTATGATTAAATGGATAACAGAAGCATTAAACGAGGTAACGCCAAAAATTAATATCATCATAGTAGATGATAATTGGTTTGAAATTGGTTAAATATTTCCTTGTAGACATTATACTCTTATAAAGTACACAAAAATCAATATCTATTTTGAAAATGGCGGATGCTTAATAGTTACGAAACTAAATAGATAGGTTTGAACGAATACAATAACGATATTTTCATAATTTTTCAGAAATGGAAATTCAACTCGAAATTTTTTTTAAGTTGAAAATTCAGCATCAACAAATTAATTAAACCCTCACCATGTTTCCAAATTACTGAATTTTTTGGTGACAACTTTGCCAACGTCTATGCCCAAACGGTCGACGATCCGCTGCGCCAGATCTGGATGCGACGTGCCACTGAATACCTTGATATTCGGCATTCTCGTGCTATGGACGTTAGTACGCGGCGCGACCAAATTGGATTTAACTAAACACCTGGCGCGAATACACTCGGCTGATAACAAAGGCATACTACCGCCGCGTTCATCGTCTAACAACTACAAGCACAATCACAAACCTCCTCCCTAACAACTGCGCGCGTTCTCCGCAGTCCCCACCGACTACAGCGGTGGCGCAACGGGCGGTCGACTCCACTTTGCACCGTCCCTGCGAATTCGAAGGTCGCTGCTTTCTTAACGTCCAACTCCCACATAGGGTAAATTGTAAGGTTGAATTTGGATAACCTTATTACCTAGATTAAAAACTTGAATAACATTCAATAACTCGGAACACACCTTTTTATACTTTTAGATAAAAAAAACACGTTGGCTCAAAAATTTCACCTCAGGTAGAAAATAATGAACAATGATTACTTATGCGATATTTATTCATCTAATATTTACACGAAATAGAAATGTTAAACTAAGTATTTCAAATGAAAAAAAGTATTAAACAAAAACTAATTAATATGAATAAAATTCTTAATAATAACTATGAAATGTTTTTCTGGAGGTCCTGAGGTACACTGGTAATACTGTTTTTGTTCGATAAAAATTAATTTTAGTTCACTCGGCTAAATATGGTTCTATAATCTAAATTTTTACACAAATTCAAGTAATTTTGTTCAATTTTTTTTTTTGTCAAATTTTACAATTCATAGTAAATATATGATCAAAAAATGTATGTTAGTTTGTTATAAAAACCTAAATTAATTAAATAAATTCTCATAATTGTAAAATAGAATCAGTAATATTTATTTTTAAACTTTAAAGTTAATTATAAAACTGAATAAGGACGTTTATATCAATCATTATAGTTAACAATACATATCTCCTTAAAAATAATTATTATGTGAAAATCTAAATAGTTGACAAATTTGGTCAATCATAACAACTATTTAAAACTAATGAACATTCTGTNTGAATAATTTAATGGGGCCTTCACTTAATTCAAGGTCCCCGTAATCTTCGTTACGCTACTGCTCTGTGCTTTTGATTCCTAGACAGGCCTATTGTTAAAATTTCAATCCTACTTTAAAGACTGCATCTAAATAGTTGACAAATTTGGTCAATCATAACAACTATTTAAAACTATTTATAACTAATGAACATTCTGTAAAATTGACAAAGTGTAAATAGATTATGTTTTGAATATTTGAACATTTGAACGCCATTATTAATANATCTAAATAGTTGACAAATTTGGTCAATCATAACAACTATTTAAAACTAATGAACATTCTGTAAAATTGACAAAGTGTAAATAGATTATGTTTTGAATATTTGAACATTTGAACGCCATTATTAATATTATGTTTATATGTTAAGCTTCTTCTCAGATTTTTAAAAATTAATGATATATTTACACTACTAAATTTTTTTCACATTTTTGTTATGAAGTATTATAGACACTGAAATTATCAAAAATAAATATAATTTTTAAAAAGTTGCATCATTTATGACGTACCAGTTTTTTTAGATCAAAACATCACTTAAAAGATATGTGCTACATAACTGTCCACGTGTTTTCCTTCCTTCAAAGTTTATATTCTTACTAGAAATGTAGCATTTTTCAATAATAGAAAAATTGTTAGTATTTACAAAAGTCTAAGTTGCGTCAATCAAAGAATTTAAACATTTTTTAGACTTTTAATAGCCTCTTCAACACATTTTATTTTAAAAACACTGTATTAAATATTATAAGATATATTATGTCTTCTGAATTATATGCTGTTTAAAATTTGTAATTATTTTAGCAATTATGTTATTGGAGTTTAACTAAGAAAAGAGTTAAAGTAGAAATGCTCGTGGTCCCTGAATATATTATTTTGTTCAATTATACAATTTTTATTTATTTAGGTGATTGTACAAATTTATAAATAAGTATAAATAGAAAGATGGGAAGATATAATTCAATTTATACATACATCGAGGAGTCACATTTTTCTATTTAGTTAATATTATTTTTATATAATTAAGGGTAATAATTAATTGTTTTAATCAATATCTTAGAACTAAATACGCATTTTTTGCTTTAATATAAATCATTTAGTAGGTGACCATGTTTGTTTGGCTGACTAACAAAATGTGTACAAGCTTGAAAATAATAGACGAATTAAAAAACAAAACAAAATCATAACAAATTCATTATGGTCATCTAAATTTTGGAAATAATCCAAGTGTAAACTTGTTTTTTTTTAACTTATACTCTTAGCAAAAGTAGGTTAAAATTAAACTTATAATTCTATTTAACACTTATTTTTAAATTAAAAATTACTCACTTTATATTATTATGGAGAAAAAAATTAGAACATTTTTTATAATTATGATACATAATATATTTTTTAAAACATTATTTAATTACCGTTTTAAGTAAATTCTTAACTTTAATTTGAAGTACATGGATAATATCATTTGTAATTTTTTCATTGACCTATTTGCTACAAATGAAAATTCTTAGATATCAAATAAATAAGTTTACAAATCAGATTGTACTTATAACCTCTACTTCTTTACAAAGCTCCCTGCAATCATAAAAATTATATTTATAAAATAATATTTAATTAATAATTCAGAAGTTAAATGTTACTAGCCAAATAAATATTTAAGATTAAAAATTTAATTTAATTATTACACTATTTACTGGGATCTGGATCTCTTACCTGTATATGCCCATCTTATTCTTATTCCGAGAGTGAAACAATTGTTCTATGGAACAATTTGGGTTGAATTTTTTTCTTATATAGGAGTATTAATCATTATTGTCTTAATATAGAATAGTCAAAATATTCTTGTTATCTTGTTTTTGCACGGAGCCCTTCAATTTTCTTGCATACATAGAATTGAACATATATAATATATATATTTAATAGCTTAAGATCTTGTTCTAGAGGTGAAACAAGGGGCGTAGCTAAGGAAGGAATGGCGAGGATACATCCCCAGAACTAAACCCTAATTACACCACTGGATGGGAAGAATATTTGTATTATTTTTTGCAGTATATGTATAAAACATTAGCTTTTACTCGTTTAAAAAGTATATAGATTTTATATTTAATTATTCTTAGTTATAAAAGTATTATTTTTTGTTATTTTTACATATATTGCATTTATTACTTAAAAGTTAATGAACAATTGTAATATATATTACCCTTGTTTTAAAAAATTAAATAAATTAATGATATAATTTTTTCTTTACAGAAGTAAATAGAACGTTAAATAATTTACAAATAGAAGTTTGTTTCTATTTCCCTTCTTTTATTCTTAAATTTAGTTTAATTAACTTACAAACTAGAGAATGATGAAAGAAAATGATTGATCAATAGTAACTTTTGGCTTAATATTTTGGATGTTATGACTCTTTAACTAAAGGTCAAGTGTTGGTCTGTTTATTTTTATCTTTAGGAACTATAAGCGCAATTTGAACAAAATGGTTGGGGGATCTAACTTCTGTTTTCCCCATTCAAACTATTTTTATATAAATCAACATGTAATTTTCATAATTTTAGAGGGCTACGATTGAACTAGAGAAGGCTAAGCCCCTTCTAGACCCCCAGATTGTGCTTATGTCAGATATTAATGATCCGCAATAATTACATTCAAAACAGTAGTCCAAGTGTTGATATTTATATCTTAAAAATCATTGTCTTAGATCACATTCTAGTTTGTCAGATAGTTAAACATTTATGTTTCCATTTAAAAAACTAAAGTTGATATAATTTTGAGGAGAAAGAATGGGTATTTGAACAATTTTTTTTTTAAATTATAGAAAGTATGATGCTATTAACTTCCAATAATAAAAAATAATATTACATTATATATTTTTATAAATATTGCGCGAGTTATTGTGAAATAATATCTCTGTATATATGTATGCTTAGGCATTCTTAAGAAGAGTAAAGGGGATAGAAACTCTCCAACAATGAAGAAAGTTACATGGAAAATATTTATGCGTTTCAACCCTTTCAAAATACAATGTTACAAGATGTTAAAAAACCCTAACATTTTTTTAAGAAAACCCATGACTTTACACATCCTTCTTAAAATTCGTTACTACTGAAAAAAGTGATCAAAAGCTATCTTCAACTACTAGTAGAATAATGTTTATTTTGAAAAAATCGTTAAATATACATTTATCATTAACCATTTATCAATTTAATTAAATGTGGTAAGGTTATCAAACAAATTTAAGGTTACTCATTATTATCTACAAGCCATAATATCACCATTGGTTTTAAATTACTCTGAATTATAAATTATTTAACGATGTATTTTCCAATACATATATTACAAATTATTCTCCAATAAGAATAATAATTTTAAATTACATTATTAAGTATAAACAAAATTTTTAACTTTTAGAGTTTAAGCTGAATAAATATAAACAAATAAATTTAATATTTAAAATTTTTAACACTCCTGTTGTTTCTTTTATATTATTGAAATTATAAAAATAATATTTTACAATTTTTTTATGAAAAATATTGATGAATAGAAGTCATAGATTTATTCAATATTTGAGTTCGTTAAAATTTGTTTAATACATTATGTAGTCAGGCTGATATCTAGAATATTTATTCGAGAGGGGTCAAAATATGTCTACATGTATAGCTGGGTTGGGTTTATAACAATCTATGTAACAAATGAGGCAGTAGCTTATTTTTTCTCATTATTAAGAGTTTAAAAATAAAATTGACTCTCTAATTATATCCCATATGTTTATTAATATTCTAAATAGTTTAATTTCTTTTTCAAACCAATTTTTTGATATTTTGATGAAAGTTATTATAATAAGAGTCAATCCTTAATTCAAATACCTCACTATTTCAAAATCGAATTATTTAGTTGCTGTCTTTTTCGATGTGCATAATTATATACAAATGTATATAATGAAAAAAATTGGAGGGGTTTGGTTAGGTCAGAAAATAGCCTTGTCTGTAGTATTCTGAATGATTATTCCAAAATTAATAGATTAATGAAGTTTAAAAAATGTATTAAGTGTTTACCACCTGAATTCGCATCAATCTTTATCGCGGAATTAGTGAGGTATATGGAATTCAATTTATGTATTAGAAATATAAGGTAGGTAGCAGCGCGAAAACATCTTTGCCTGGAACTGATAATGCTCCGACATTTGACTAAGTACCTGTAGTAATTGTTTCGAACGTCTGGTACTCCGACCATCTGATACCATAATCATGACGGATTATATTCCGACATTAAATTAAGAAAAATAAGTGATGTTATATTTTGATTGTATTATAAGTAATAGGGCGAATCGATCGTTATGTTGCAACGTCAGGGTCACGTTGCTTTAACGTTTTTGTGTTTTGAATTCTTAATGCGTAAGAACCTACTACATTAATAAATTAATTAATTTTTTATTAATAATATATAAACTTTATTCATTAGTGTGTATTACTAAAAAATAATGATTAATATAAACATAAAATTGTTAATATTTGTACAATATAAAATTGGGTGTTCTATGTCCAATTTGACAATGTAGTTGAATGTCTTCAGAAAGAGTTAAAATAACAACTAATTATTTGTTTAGATATTGAACCCATAAACAGAAAACTCTTGAAGTCTAATTGTATCTATTTAATAATTTTGGATGTAGTGCAATAGGACCTCAAGATTGAAAAAGAAATTTCTTCCATGTGTTCCTCATCACTCTTAGGGATGACACGGTTTTTTTTTCCTGTGCTGCATTAGGATATCTAAGTAAAAATAAAAACATAGTATTTCTAACTTCAATGCAATAATTGTTGAATATACTTTTTTTAGTGTTATTACTTTCTGGAAGTTTCTTCCAATAGCACCCAGGTTTGTGTTGACTCAGTGGATGCCCGGCTCCTGAGTTGTATATTATAAGCACCGATCTCCACATCATTATAATGATTATATAGTTGTGCTTGTGGAAGGACCCAATGGGTGCATTTTCTGGCACTAATGCCATGGAAGCAGTGCCCCTACAGCTAGACTTGTAGCGAGTACATCTTAATTGTCTGAATATCAAAGTAAATAAATTAAATAATATAACCTAGTGTTTGCCTGAGAATTGAAAAACATGATTATTTTTGTTTTAAGTCAAACCTATTAGTAGAACTTCTGCTTTATATGTGAGTATAACCATCTTCAGACAAGTAAACTAGTCTACCCCGTACTCCGGGTACTCTGCAAGAATCATTTCCAGTTGTCAACACAACTTCTATTGAAGACCTAGACCAAAATCCATTTTCAATAGCTTGATTTTAATTTCCTTAGTAAATTGTATATATATATATATATATTATTTTAAATATCAATTCATTACCTAATTTAAGTCTCAAAACAATTATATTCATGATAAAAAATTATTAAATTAAGTTTTTTTTTATCTGTTTAAACTCGTAATATTCTTAAATTATTTTCTTAATTTCAATTTATGATTAATTTCAATTTTTCTTTCATCAACTTTAATTACTAAAATTATCTTAAACTTATATATAAAAAAAATTAAAATATTATTAAACTGTGTTAGTTTTGCTACAAGGTTTAATATAAATTATGATAAGAATGAGTAATTTTTGGTTATATAGAAGTAGAATTAATTTTTTCTTATTTAAAAATTCTGTGTGTCGTCTAAGAGTAAAAATTTAAAACTCATTGTTAAACAATTTTAATTTTGTGATATTAGTTTTTTAATCAATGTTTAATTATTAATAAAACCATTATAATCTTCAGTGGTCCTCAAAGAAAAGTTTAAAATATTAAGTAGTAAAAAATAGTTTATTTAAAGTTCTTTTTCTTTAAAATCCAGTATACATTTTTTGAAATCAGTTTGATATTTCCTTAAAAAAAAAAACCTGAATAGATTTTCTTTATTAATAATAATTACAATGAAATTATTATAAAATAAGATTTCACATAATTTTAACAATGTGCACCAATAAATTTTTTCATGGGTATTCCTTGATATTTTATTTATAAGTAGTTAAACATTTTACAATATTGAATAATTGTTATTACCCTTAAAAGTATGTACTTATCACTTGTAAACTAATATTTAATACATTTTTCTTTGTTATTAATAAAGTAACAAAGATGTCAAGTCCATTTAATTTATTTTATACTGTAACTTGTGTATCATCACTTCTATTTGTTAGTAAAAGTATTTTTTTACAAAAGTATTGATTAATTTTAAAATTATATCTAGTTTAAATTGTAATTACAACTGTTCCATGAATGTAATATATTATTTAAAAAAAATTTCAACTCAAAAAATAAACTCTTATACCATTATCATTTACACATAGTATTTATAACTAAATGAAAATTGTAATATTTAATATATATATATATATATATTTTTCAACTTCATAAATTTAGAGTCATGGGCTCAAAATTTCGTTAGGTTCACTGAAAAAATGAAACTGGTAAAATTTGAGTACAATAAGTCAACCCCTTCACGTACCTCAAAAGGGTTGAAGTTCTTCAAAAATGGGGTGGATTTTCTTTTTTTGAGTGTACGCTCTTTATTTTTGAAGTTTCGCCAAAAACACAAAGAACAATTTTTATAGAACTTAACGTGAACAAAAAATAAGGTAATATATTATTTTTTTGTAAAATTAATATTTTTTCGTAAAAATAAGAAAAATCAGTTTCACTTAATTTTTTTTAAAAAATGACATAGTTTTCAGTTATACTTTTCCAGTATCTTAAATTTTAATTGTACGCAAAAATTGCACAAAAGTAATATTAATCACCGTGATATCTTCTATAAAAAAGGTTTTTTGAGTTTTTTTCGAATTACGAATCCTTTCAAAATAAAAATTTAAAACAGCTACGAAATCGTGTTTTTTTTTTTAATTTTTTTTGTATGTATGTTTTTTTGTTCATAAATTAACAAATTTTCTTAGTTATATTATATATATATAAAAAAAATAATATGAAACACAATAAAATAATAATTGTTTATCACAATAATTAGTTTTTCTAATTTGAATATTTTTTATTCAAAATTTCTCGACTACAGCTGGCGATATTGTTGAACCACCTAAAATAGTCCAAAGTAAAGGTTATAATACAAATATAGTAATTTAAAATTTAAAATTTTGCAGTATTATTATAAAATTTCATACTTGTAATATAAATTGCTTTTGATATTCATCCCTTGTAAATTTGTCGCTAAATTCTGTGGTTTACTATTTTTATCGAGGATAATATTTCTTTGGCGTTATTGTATTCATTATTTATTTCCCATATGGTAGGATCTTCATATAAAAACTTGAATTTCAATTTAAATCGCTCGAATAATTTCCATGAATTGTTGCTGAGCAACGAAAAAGGAAGATCTTTTTCTAGGAAATCTGATAAATTTTCATATTTTTAAATTAATTTTTTATTTGAATTTTCATTTTCTTCTGGCTCTTCATTCGTGCTCTGTTCATAACCTTTTAATATTTTTTTTGCCATTCGCTGTTTAGTATTAATGTCAAGTTGATCGTCAAATAAAGAAAACACAGCACACTCATTATTTAAATACCATAAATGGTTTATAAATTTTTTTATAGCTACTTCTCTTGGTTTATTAATACTGTAATTTAATAACATTAAAACATTTATAGGAGCTGTTATAATATTCGTAGCTGAAAACCACATTTTAATATAACATTCAACTACAAAACCACATATATCTTCTAGTGCATTTACTTCTTTTGAAGGCCCAGGTAATTGACTCATTTCTTCAACGTTTTCCTCCATATCAATATCTTCGTCCTCCGAGCTAGAGCTGATATAATATTGAGCTTCGGCCAAATAATAAAATACTTCAGCATATAAAAACTGCTTACTTATAATGTACTGAAATTATTGTGTAATATTTAATAATTACCTGTACAATTTGCGATTTATAATTTCTCTTTTTTCTTTCGATCATCTTCTTCTTCTTGTCGAGTAATTTTACGTATTTCAATACCTGTTAACTTCATATCAATACCAAGCATGCACCCTGGGCGTCCTTTTTTAAGTTGTGACAATAAAAACTGTTTGTCTTTATTAATACTCATCATATTCAGAGATTTGATATGAGAAATGTCAAAGAGGTTGTCTAATTCTTTAGAAAAAATATTATAATGTTGTTCTTGTGTTTCTGTTTTTCTAGATTTATTTTTGTCCAACTTTCTCCATTTCTCATACAATTTTTTTAATTTAATAACACAGTCTAAAGAATATTGTGTAGGAATACGCGCTTTTCTCCAAAATATTAAACACTCATCTATTATAATTATTATTTTATTGTGTTTCTTATTAGTTTTTTTTTTATATATATATAATATAACTAAGAAAATTTGTTAATTTATGAACAAAAAAACATACATACAAAAAAAATTAAAAAAAAAAACACGATTTCGTAGCTGTTTTAAATTTTTATTTTGAAAGGATTCGTAATTCGAAAAAAACTCAAAAAACCTTTTTTATAGAAGATATCACGGTGATTAATATTACTTTTGTGCAATTTTTGCGTACAATTAAAATTTAAGATACTGGAAAAGTATAACTGAAAACTATGTCATTTTTTAAAAAAAATTAAGTGAAACTGATTTTTCTTATTTTTACGAAAAAATATTAATTTTACAAAAAAATAATATATTACCTTATTTTTTGTTCACGTTAAATTCTATAAAAATTGTTCTTTGTGTTTTTGGCGAAACTTCAAAAATAAAGAGCGTACACTCAAAAAAAGAAAATCCACCCCATTTTTGAAGAACTTCAACCCTTTTGAGGCACGTGAAGGGGTTGACTTATTGTACTCAAATTTTACCAGTTTCATTTTTTCAGTGAACCTAACGAAATTTTGAGCCCATGACTCTGAATTTCTTAAAAAATTTTTTTTCTTCTATAACTAAGGACCACCCTAATATATATATATATGATTATTATGAATGTGTAATATATAAATTTACAATATTTTTTTTTTTTAGTTGAGACATAAGTTTGAAATATTTTCTATAAGCTTAATTCCTTTATGCTTTCTTAACCACAAGTCTATATACCTAAAAAAAATAAGAAATTAAAATTTTGTACTGTGTCTCAGGCAACATTTATTCTTATTTATTTAATTTCAATTATTAATATTAATTAAGAATAAATTTATACTCTGACACAGTGAAAATCTTTTATTTATGAGTATAGGGAGGACTTGTGGTTGAGAAAGACATATCACTTAAGCTTAAAGAAAGTATTTTGAACTTGACCATTAAATTAGATATTTAAGTCACAGCTATTATGTTATGCATAATGTATTTTTGAAGTAAAGCTTAAAAACTATACGATGGATAAATTTTTATTTTTACTGCAGTAATTTAAAGAGTTGTACCTGAAGATATTTTTTAGATATTGTTTTAAAAAATAAATAATTGAAATAATTATTAAATTGAAAAAAAAACTAAAAGATGTAAAAAGATTAGAAAAATAGCTGTCGATTCTATTTCACTGATTCGACTTAGGTAAAGGGTGGATGTCGTACATTGCTTGTATAGACCAAATCGTTTTCATATTGTCAGTCTTTTGGCATTTTTGAGATTCCCAGGTGATTAGATCAAAGTCCAACTGGTCATGTTACTTGAGGCGAATTGTCACCAAGACAAATGAGTAAATTCCTTGTCATCGTCACATTCAAAATAGATTTATAGGAAGAAATTCATTGAGATGTTCTGCTATCAATATCCATTAGTAATGTAAGCCTTCATGATCACGATTTTCACTCGTGTATCGATTCAAAGAAAGGCTCATACTTTCAAATATATCTGTAAATCGGAGAAAGTAGGCGATTTTAATTTGGAAATATTTCTCAAACGCACAAAATAAATTGTCTTTTATCGTGTATATAGGTTTTTTCTAATATTTAAAACAGAAGTGAAAAATTATTCGCTTAAGACGAATAATAATAGTGGCAAAAGGCGCATTATCGGCATGCTATTCGTATAGACTGTATTTTTTTGTTTGACGAACTTATATGATGCTGAAAAATAATTTATTTTAACTCAATCTCGATATATAAGTTCTATAGATTCTAAGTTTTAAAAAAATTTTTTAGTGCAAAAATAATCTTATTGATAATTGATTTGTTATACTTTGGCGGACAAGGCCGAAAAAATCCTTTTCTAAAAAATTATAAAATTAACTTAATAACCTATATTTGTCACTCATCAATTTTTTGATATTAATCACAAAAATTTAAGGACGGTGTAAGGGTTAGGAAAAATTATTAAAACTATATCACAAAAAAAATTATCTTTATTTTATTTAAATAAATATGATTTTTCTGAATTTTGGGGGGACTAATTCCTATAAAAAAAACTATGTCCGTATACGAGGTAACAAGGGTGTTCTCTGAATTTTTTATTTGGAAAGTATACATAAAAACGTTTTTTTTTTATTTAAAACATGAGAGACTATAGTTATTGGCTCGTAGTAATTAACAAGTTTCATAACAATTAGATATTTACAAATTTAGTTATTTATGTGTACATAATTTTAAAATTCAAAAAGTTAAATTTTTTTATACTATTTAGTTTGATTCAAAAAAGAAATAACTTTTTCAGTGACTTCATGGTTCGATCCTAGTAATTCGTACAGATTTTCAACAAAAAAAAGACTGCTTCTGATTTTTGTATATTTTCTACAACGAATCTGGTATGTTTCGCACTAAGGTCTTTCCCATAGTGTTCTGGTTCGTCTTGTCGTATGAGGTACTCATGATCGAGCCTAGTGTGCCTTATTCTAAACCTATTTATCACTACTTCATGATGTCTTATCGGGGATCAAGGAAATACATAAAAACATTTTTATACTCCCTCCAAAATATTACCCACCAAAATATAATTATTTTCGTCGTGAGGAGGTTATATTACTCACCGCCGATAACTGCGAGAACACTTATTGTCGATAGTCAAAATTGTTTTTCATACATTTACCTTTTCCATGAATCAACAATATTTTACGATTCATATGTATAATTATAATAATAATTTTAGTATATTAGTTCACTATTTAAATTCTCAAATCGTTTTTCAAATAAATAATAATAGGATAAATGTTTTAATATATTATAGGTCTAATAATGTAGTGTATGTTTTGTGAAAATGTAATGCCAGATTTTATATATATATCTTATATAAAAAGTTTTACTATTTCAATATTAAATTATTATATTTGATTTCCATTTAATGAGAAAAAAATGAACAATTGTTTGATTACTAATTATGATTATAAATTAAAATATTTAACTCTGTACGTAGAATTGACAAAACTTCAGGTAATCATCACACAGATGAAAAAAAAACTCAACAATTTTTTTACTGAATCGACTGCATATTTTTAACTCGAGTTAGTTAAATTTAAAACTAATTATCTTCACAGAAGAGTTAAGTAAGTTTATGATTAATCGTAAACTATTGTCCACTGTTAACTTATAACTGCCTTGTGTTTACTTAATTTGACTAGAGCGTAGGAATATTGTAACAAAATATTTGGGAACTCTAATTACATAATTTTTTACTTATTCTAAAAAATATTTCTATACAACAAGAAATACAAATTAATTCATTTTCGGTATATTCTATGGCAGAATTTTAGGAGACGAAGCCTCCTCAAGTCTCTCCAGATTGCGGTCAATCAAAAGATTAAATCCAAACTGGACTGAATTAATTTCGTTGCCCACCTTTGAACAATGAATGATATTAAATCATTTTTTAGTTTGATTTTATACGAGAATAATTGGAATGACAGTTTTAGAGAATGGGATACCGAATACCTTTATAAAACATTTGTTTAATGACGACTCCTATCATCAGTGACACGTACCCCTATATTTTATTTTACCAAATAATAAATCAGAAAACTACAACTAATTAAATGTTATAATAATAGGCACTAATAAGGAGAGTCAAAAAAGATTTTACGTTCGAATATTGGAATTGCTTTTCTTCCTCCTCAAAAAATAAAACTTTAAAGGCTCACACCAGTAATATAACTGGGGTTGTTTTAGTTTAAAGCCCCCTTCCTTACCTATATGTATCTATTGTATCGATAGTTGGATACATTTCGAGGGTCTTTATTGTAATAATTATTCGTTAATAGATAGTAATCAATAATAACACTATTTTATTATATAAATTAATATTTATTAATTAGTGATAAGGGTTACATTTTTCATCAGATAACATAATAATGATACGATATTCATTTACTCCGAAATTTGATAATTTTTTAATCGATTTCGCGAACAATCGATATTCGAGCAAATTTCATTAGGAGCAAACAATTAATTGTTCTATTCGGAGTAATCAACGTCGTAGTAAAATCCAAATTTTTGTAACTAGGTATTCGCAGTAATTGTTGTCGGAGTAAATGTATTCGTATTTATAAATGATCTTTTTACAATGTCGGATTATATGAATGTCGGAGTATTATCAGTTCGTGGCAATCCCCGTAACCCGGTAGCAGCGCTTTAAATATGAATTTTCCGTTAAAAAAATAGTTCCCGCGAAATTCTCGTTGTGTTTGTTAAAGGATGAATTTTATCAAGAACAACTTGTTCAGATATCAGTTTTAGGTTACTTCTCGAAAGAAGGGATGTTTAATGTAGGTTCTTCTAAGAATAACTAAATTTTATTGACGACTCTTGCAGATAACACATCTCACTGATCTATGAAGGATATTTGAGTTTACTAGTGCAACAAACGATTTGGTTTTTGCTTACGAATTTATACTCAAATTCTATAAGAAAAAATGGGTTCTGTGAGTCTTAAGTTTTATTTATAATTTTAAATTTGACTTTTGAGATTATATGGATATTTTTTTAAAATAAGAATGGTTTGAAATACTATTTTCATAATTTATGAGTAAACAAAAAAGTTTCAACTAATATTCTTTTAAACTATTCTTATATAATAGATAATATTAATATAAATATATATTTTATATTTTATATTTAGTAATAAGATTTGATTTAGCATAAATTATTAAAATACAAATATTTTTGGAATTCTTTTATTTATTAAAATTTTAATAGTTATAATAAATTTCACTTTTTAGAAAAAGAAAAAAGAAAATGAGTTAGTTTTGACAATAGAGGATGTTTTTTGCATTGCTTGTAGATGTATTTATTTAAAACCAGTTACAATGCCTTGTGGACATACTTTATGTCTTGACTGTTTCAAAAATATGGTTGAGATAACTGCATATCAGTGTCCAACATGCAGGTTACGTATAAGTAATTGGCTAAGAAAATATAAGCATAAATGGGATACTATGATAAATGAAAAATTATGGGCAGCTATACAAAAACAGTTTCCTTTAGAAATTAAAAAAAGATTAAATGACGAAGATGACGGCCTTGAAGAACGTAAATTTAATACTAGAATTATATTAATAGAATATTCATAACATATTGAAATTAATACTTTATTACTTTATATGGTAATTATTTCTCAGGTATTGTTAGTCAGGGTTTCAATCGTATTTCTATAGAACCTGGTGTGATTGCAAAGGAATTTGAAGATATGAGAAAACAATTTGAAGAAGAACAAAAAAAAATTGAGTTACAAAATTTAGAGTTAGCAAAACGAATACAAGTAAAACTTCAATTGATTATGTTATAATATAACTATACTTATGTTAAAATAACACAATGCTCATATTATATTTAAGGAGGAGGAAGAAGTAAATACTAATAAATTAAATGCTGTGATTGCTGAATTAAATCAAACAGATTCAAAACTTGCTTCAAAAATTCAAAAAGAGGTAAATTACCGTATATATATATATTTCTTTTTTTAATTACTTTTATTATATTTGATTAGATGGAAAATGATGCTAATTATCAGCAACAATTACAAAATGAATCTGACCTACAATTAGCTGCTACATTACAAAGTGAGGTAATTATAACAAAATGTATTATACTATTTTTTTAAATTACTACTAATATTTTTATTTTATTGTTATTTAGATATCATTAGCTTTAAATGAAGAAAAAATAATTGTTGGATTTAACAACAAAAAAAAGCTATCAAAAGAAGTAAGTTTGAATATATTTTTAAATAACTAAATTTTTTTTTAATTTTTGGTTAGAGTACCATATGTATTAGTATTGGTTTTTTTAAACAAAACTTGTTCATTTCCTAAAATAATAACTTCTTCTAGATTCGGTTTCTTTCAAAAAAATTTTTTTCCCCTTTTCATTTTCTTTTTTTTTTTAATTTTTGAAAATCTAAAATTATAGTAATATTATAACCATAGTTCTAAATTAAAGTATAGGGTATATTTTAATTATCCTGTGCATAAGTTCAATTTGAACAAAATATTTGAGAAATCTGACTAAATTCATAATTTATAATACTTAGAAACAAAGAAATATATATAGAGATACTAAGTTGTAAAATAACTACCGTTTATGTTCCTTAATTTTTAAAGAAAGCAATTCCTACAAAAAGAATCAAATGTTTTTGGTAGAAATTTCTTCCCAGCACTGATCTTTAGATAGATTCTTTGCAATGGTTGCCACATGTCTAGATAAGTTAAGATATTTTAAAATTGTTTTGGAAAACTTGGAAGTATCAAAGTTTGATGATTTTGCTTGGAATTATTAAAATTTATATTTATGTGATATTTGTATTATTATATATTTTTATATTAATTTTTTTGAGTTCCTTATAAGATTTTCAATTAGGCTAAATGAAGATAGATAAGTGGTATTTTTAGTGTCCAATTCATATATATTTTAAAATTCTAATTTATAAATAAAATAAAATTATCTATGATAAAATAATCTTTCTCTCATAAAATTAATGTATATTTATATTCATTTACATTAAATATACATTTTTAAAACGTATGTCAATACTAATTCCATTACTAATTAATTTTCTGATAAAATGACTATTAAATATAAAGTATTTTTTTGGTTGTTAGTTCTAGATTTTTCTTATGAATGAAATGTATACATATTAATATGCCACTGAAATTAAGTCTAATGTAGAATGAAGTTTTAAATTCTGTAAAACTTAATTTTAGTTTTTTGATTAAATTATTTTTTGTTTTTAAACATTAGAAACTAGTTATATTAAATGTTTTTCTTTTTAATTTTAAAACTATTTAGTTGGTTATTAACATATAATAATTTATTTTCTAGTCTAATTCTAAATCTGGTCCTCTTGACAAGATGTTTGGTAAGTAATTTGGTTCATTAAATAATAAGTATATCCATTAATTTGTTATTTATATTACAGCTAATTTAAAACCAAAAAATGACAAATATCAACATTATCAGTGTAGAACTGATATTTCTATGTCTAGTAGTTCTTCATCAAGTATGTTCATTAGTCTAAAAAGTGATTATTTATCTATATCTCACTTATTTTTAAAAATATAAAGTAAAATAATTTTTTTTTTGAAGGTAATATTGTTTACTATGCTCTATAATTTTTTTTTGAATGTAATTAATTTTATCCTTTAAATTAAATCAACTTGAGTATTTTAAACAACAATATATTAATTTAATTGGTATATTCATTAAGAAAATTATTAGTTGATAGCAATTTTTGAATTAAATTAATAAGTTTTATATTTGTGTGGTAGGTTGAGAAATGTTTAATGATAAAAACTATCATACATACACTTTACTTCCAGTTTATACTTTAAATTAATTATAACTTCCAAATACGGGTTAAAAATTGTTATTAACCATTCATTTATTTAGTTAAATTATATGATGTACAAAAAACATAAGTTTATCCATTTTTAAGGGCTAGAGTTAATTATTTTTATGAAAATTAAAGTGCATAGGACAATATAAAATCTTAGTAGAAAAGTTATTTCATTTTATATTTCAAAAGGTGTCAAGTGATAAGTAGTTAAGAAATCACCTGTATATGTCCATAATATTTGTTTAATACCATTTTTATTTTATAATAGGTTTCTATTCTGACACTACGTGTAGTTCAACTACAAATTCGGGATTAATAAACGAAGATGAATTTCTAGATATGTGTACTTGTGGTCGTTTAATGGATGATAATAAAATTAATGAACCCCTTTGTAGATTTTGTATTGCTCAAATTGCTAATTTTGAATTAATAACTCAACAACATAATGATTTCTTAATTGCAAAAGATTTAGAAAAAAAATTAAATTGTTCCAATTTTGAAAATTACAATCTAAGAAAACGTTCTAGTCCATCTCAGTTGCCTAGTCGAAAGATTAGAAAATTACCAAAAGGACAACAGACACTTAGTTTTAAGATTAATTAATAGTGACAAGTATAAACATTAATTTGTATGAATTTTTCTTATTTTTCCTTATAGTTATGACAATATTTTTAAATTAAAATAGACATTTAATTAATAATAATAAAAACATTTGTATGTGACAATAAAGTGTTCTTTGTTTATACAAAAGGTTAATTTTACAATGAAAGATATTATCGTTCTTCAAGAATTAAAGTCTCTTGTGGGTAAAGATTTAGTTCTTTCATAGTTTGGGCAGCATTAAGTGTTGTTAACTATAAAACATAAATAAAATAATTGTAAGAATGATAAATTAGTTATAAGAAATTGTAAATATTTGTGTTGAATTTGGTAATATATTTATAAATATATATAAAAAAAATTACATATTAAAGAATTCTACTTACATCTCTTCTTGGCCAGCTTGATATCACTTTATATTCTTCTTGACTGAAACCATTTACATAAAGGTAATCAAATATAACCTAAAACAAAAAATAAAATGAATCAAGGCCATTAACCATATATACAGAGCTATGTTAAATATTACAATACATTAGCAATTTAAAAAAAGTTGATAGAAATTAACAAAAGATAATTTGTAAATATTCATGTAGGTATCAAATTTATTATAATAAACACATTTTTTGATCTGTTCTTTGAGAAAAAAAATCTTTTTTTTTTATCAAAAAAGTTACACTTAAAACATTTAAGAATGCTGAGGAAAATAAAGTTTGATATCAAAACAATCCTACAATAATTTACCACTTTAACTGTATTATTAAAATAAAATACTATGCTCTTATATTTTTCTTTTGATCTCTACTTAAACATTACTGTTGAACTTACTTAAAATCATTTAAACGTTATAATTTTTTAAATTAGTTAAAATTGTAAGCAATTAATAATTATGAAAAATTATGATAATCATAAATTTAACTCAAGCTAAGATACATTAACTTTTTTTAAACTACAATTATACAGTTCTATAGACATTATAAATTAAATGACATTTATAATGGTATATTACTTTTTTAAATTAATTTTTTTGTTTAAGATTTCCTTAAAGATACATACTTGTAAACTTTCAGAGGACAAAAATCTTCTCTCTAAAAATTTTCCAAGAGGTAACCTAAAGCGAATCTTGGATACATCATCACCAGGTTCAGGTTCTACTGGCAGGGAAGCTTCAATACGTTTTTTTGTAGCCTAGTAAAAAAAAAATTGATTGATTTAAAAATATTATATTTGTTGCATAAATGTAACTCGGGGTATATTTAGTTGATTCATAAAATTAAAAAAAAAAAAATTATGAAGAATCATTTTATTATTGAAATGCTCTATGTAAAAACAAAATAACTCAATTTTTCAAGAAGCTGAAAACAATTATACACTTTTATCATATATTATCTTACCAACCAATAAATTTAAAAAAAAAAAACAAACATTTTGAAAAAAAAAAAATGGAGTTATCTTGTGTTTACAATCATAACTATAATTACTGAACAAAAATAAAAAATATTTATGAAATAAATTTCTTAAAAATTTATTTTGATAATTAATATTATAATGTGTCTTGTGTTTGGAAATGTTCAAAATTAACTGAAAAAATGTCTATATTATATATAAAATCTGTTAATGTTTATAAAAATGAATATACTTCTTTTTCAGCTGCAGCTTGTTTTTCTTGATATTCAATTTGAGATCGAATAGCTTCTTCTTCCATTTCTTGCATTTTTTTGGCTTCTTCTTTTGCTCTAAAATTTTTTCAATACAATTACACTTGTATCATGTAATATTTAAGTATATTAACCTGTCAATAGCTAAAGATTGTTGATAAGCTTCATCTTGTTCTACTTTAATCATTTCTCTTAAATTCCTTTCACCTTCTTCTTTAATTTCTACCTGTTGCTGCATAGCAAACATTTCTTGAGCATTTATGAGACTTGACAATAGTTCACTTATATTACAATCCCCTACAAGAAAAAATACATATTTATATATTTCTGTATAAAAAAAGTATTGAAATAAAATTATTATTACCATTAATGACTGATAAAATTTCAGTATTGGATCGATTACGAGTAATTAATACTAAAGCTGGAAGTCTATTTACATCAATAGCTCTCAATGTAACTTCAGCCATTTGACCAAGTGCTTGAGAAGCAGATTGTAGTATTCTAACAAAAAAAAAAGTTTTGTAAATCATGTATATTATTAAAATGAACAATTGACTTACCGATTTCTATTGGATGTATGAGTCATATCCCAACCCCAAACAAGGAAATTTGCATTTAAATATTGAACCACGGATTCAAAACATAATAGCTGTGTACAAAACACATTTGATAGCACACTACGATCATGATGTAAATAAACTGCTAATAAACGTTTCTAAAAATTTATATAAAAATAAATAAATTCTCATGATTTTTGAGATCATAACATTTACCAAGTATAAATTACTACCATTTAGTATAATATATATATATATATATATAATATAATAAAGGAAAGAGTGTACTTACATCTTTAGCAGGTTTGAAACATGCAATTTTTATAGCTTGATCTAGAGTACCTAAAAAAAATTCTGGTCTCATATCACCGTAACGATTTTGAAATTCTTCTACAAATTGTATCACTCCTGCAAGTTCATCATCTATATCTTCAGAAACTAAAAAGTAAAAATAAATATTCTAATTCTGTATAAGTATATTTATAATATACACTAGTGTACAATCAGATAAATAAAATAATAGCTTTCTGATGATAACTTAAAAACAAAATAGTTTGGGCTGAAGAACTTTTAATTCATAATTTCTTTATAGATGGTTAGGCTCGTTAAATTTTTTCACTAATATACTGAATATAATAACAGTTCTAATACAATAGGAGTATAGATGGTAAAATATATCTAACTGTCAACTCTTATAACTTATGATACAATTAAAATTTCGTAGAATTTTTTCTTTTTAACATTTTTTTTCTTTTAAAACAATGTTCAATGAATATTTTTTTTAATTTTAAAATAATTATTTTTCTAGTTTTTTTTTTTACAAAAAATGTTGATAGGCTAATAAAAATTTTAGAATAAGTACTTTTTGGGTTAAAAGTAAATTAATACATAGAGTGCATATATAGCACGAGTGAAGTATACATTATAAATATAACTCCGTAGGAGCTGAATCCACCTATACTATATACTTATTATATGTATAAAATGCTTGTAACTTAATAAGTACTAATGCTAAATTTCATCTATAAAACTTTGGTAAGAATAAACAAAAAATAGTTTTTTTGAAATTTCAAAAAAAATTATTTTAATTATATATGATATATATATTTATATTTTATTATATATAATAATTATACATAAATGCTTCAATGCAAATTTGTACAAGGTGCGTAATTTTTGGAACAAATCTTTGGATTATTCCTAAAGCAACGTCAACTCTAATTTTTTTAAATTATATCCTGATTACTTATCCTAATAAGTTTTGTGATTTATAAGTATAATATATGAAAAAATAATTATTATAGTAATTAAGTATTGTGTGAAATTGATTTTCAATAATTTAGTATTGTTTTTTATAAGGGGAAATTATAAAAAGTTATAAAATTGTACATTTTGTTACCTCTGTGGCTTATGTATATCAAAATTGCAAGTATGGAATTATAAAAATTAATTTGATTTTTTGAAATTTGTTAGCTAATTATAATTTTAGTTATGATATTGAAATTGTAAATAGTCATTAGACATTGGTAAATAGGCTATTTTTTTTTTAAATAAGCTGCCCCCTTCCTTTTAATATACTTATTGGATGGATAATAAAAGCTGCAAAAATTCTCCCTGAAAATATTTATTAACAATTAAATCTTATTAATTTTTTTTTTTTTAAGGGGGTTTAAAGAGGTACTTACCTTACTTTTCTATATGACTGTTTGACCTAAAGTATAGGCATTAATAATTGAAAAAAAATTTGATGTAGAATATTATAACTACACAAAAAAGACGATTTTTACAGAAAAATGTTTTTTGTTTAACTTTGGGAGTCATTTACACTTTTAACTATTATTTAATATGTTTAATAAATGTAGAATTTCACAAACTTTTTCAAAAGTTAAATTATAAAAGTTCTATTTTTAATAAGTATGTTACAAGTTTTGAATATTACTATGTTATATATGACAAGACTTGTCATCTGTAGCCTAGAGCTACTGACATCAAACTAACAAAGAGCAATTGTATTTGAGTGGCCGTTATAGTCATAGTTTTCGATACTATCACTTTTGTCTTAATATATATATATATATATAAATTATTTTAATTTATTCATTTAAAAAAAGTTACAACAGTTTTAAGAAAAAAATGTCACAATTTACCAATTTCAAAAATAATTACATTAGTCATAATTTTTTGGGAAATTTCCCCCAATTACGAGGAATGAGGTAATTTATTATCATTAATATAAATTATCTATTATATAGGTGAAAGCTGAAAAAAAATTGGAGACAGACACAAAAAAGAAAATAATAATAAACATATCATAGTAAAACTAATACCTTTTTAACTTCGTTTGAAGCTAATTTTTTTAATATAGTCTAAAACAATAAAAATAAAAAATATTAACGCAAAATATTCACTGGATCATAAGTTATTAGAGATGTTATAATCTGATGGCACACATTGTATTATAAAGAAGGTGATTATACAGAATCTCAGTACCCATCAATTTATTGTATAACATGATATACATGATTACCCCATATAAACAATTGACTATATCATATGTTAAAATAGTAATAAACCACACTGATTATTATTTATAATAAGTGTAAACAATTTAATGAAAAAATAATTATTGTTGGCTAAGAATTAGAATAACTCTAACTTACAAAATGAATAATTTAAGAGTATTAATAGAACTAATGAATTCTATGTAAGGTTTAACTTACTTAAAGGCCGTATTCTATTGATAATTTCTGTGTCCATAAACATAGCATCTTCATCATCATCATCAATGCCACTTAGTGATTCAGCAGCATCTTCAAATGGATCTTCTTCCGATGATGAAGAAGAGGTAGAGGATGAAGATGTAGACGATGACGGCATTGGAGAGTCACTTGTTTCCATATCAACCACTGACTATGGTAAATATAAATAATATTTCATCAATATGAAATAAGTTAAGTAATGTTTAGTTTTTAATTCAACTTATAATATAGTACCTAAATTATTTAAAATAAAATATTTTTCTATAACTTACACATGAAGTTTATAAAGTCATTGAAATTTTTTTTTTATATTTATAGATTTAACATTTAAAACTTGTTCATAATGAATTAGGAAGAACAATAATACATTTTAGTCTGTCTAATAGTTAAAATAAATTTAACATGGGGATTGATAGTTGGTCATAGAAAGTGTATTGGAAATCTTGTAAAAAAATAGCCATGGTACGGGTTTCGAACTCGCAATCCAAGGGATCGTAGAGACAATCCTTACCATTAGGTCACTATGTTATGATGAGATCCCAATATAATTTAATAGAGGTTGATAACATGATTTGCGGCTGATGGAAACAGTATTTTCATTAAAGAAGTTGTAGTTTAGGCAAATATGATGATATGCCAAATATTTTTTAATTATCAATTCTTCATGCTCTTTTACATAGATACTTGTCAGGAAAGACAAAATATTTTTTATTTGTTTGTATTTTATTAAAATCTATACATATTGAACCTTTAATTCTTATATAAATAATATTATAATTTTGAACTAATTAAAACTTACATTTAATCTACTGTTATAAGTTCTTCTTGTACGTCTTGATACAGAATTTAACGGTTTCAATTTAAAATCATGAACTGGATAATTTATATGAGATTCTTCCAATGTAGTTGTAGGAGTAACAAAATGTGGCCATCCCATCCATTGTTGATTGCTAATTGATAAATGAGTTAAACTTGCAACAAATTCTTTTACATCTTGGACAGTTTTATAATGTGGGAATGTTAATTTGTGAACTTTATATTGACTTGTACTGGTAGCTTCCATTGTAATATTTAAAGTATATGTTTTTTCTTTGGACCTTAAATATAATATTTTTTTTAAATTTTCACTTCATCAACAATAACAATAATATTATTATTAAATATATAAATATAAGTATATGTATGTAAGGGGAAATAGGCAATAGTAAGAACAAGAAACACAGTTTTACCTCTTTTAGAATATTATTACATATATACAATATTCTTTAAATTACATAATTATTACAGATATACAGTGACGAGCAAAAGGGAACACTAATAAGAAAATTTTGAGAAATAAGGTTATAAAAAAACAACATATGTATAATTATATTAATCAAAGAATTAAATGTATTTGTATAACAAAATTAAAGTTTATTAGCTGAAAAAATACAAACAATAAGTAGCGAGTTTCTAGAAAATTAATTTTTAAAAGTACTCACTTTTGCACCGGTAATTATTATAAATATATTCTAGCGTTAATATTTTGTCCACAAGCCTTTAGCTTTTATCACTGCTTCCATTCTTCGTGGCATTCTGTTGATCAATGACTCGCAGTCGTCCACATCAATTTTTGTCCATTCTTCTCTAATTCTTTCCCACAAATTGTCGAGTGAAGTCGGTGGACTGTGGTACTCACTAAATAATTTTTTTTTTAAATATGCCCAAAAATTTTCTATTGGGTTCAGGTTGGGACTTTGAGCTGGCCAGTCTATAGTTTTAAATTTTTGATTGGCAAGTCATTGTTTAAAGGATTTTGCTCTATGCTTGGGGTCATCTTGTTGGAAAATGACTTCATTGTTTGGTATTGGCATTTTTGCGACCACACCTTGCAAATTTCTTGATAGAATGTTTTTATACATATATTGATCCATAGTAGAAACAATTGTATGAATGGGTCCATATGCAGTAAAACAGCTCCATAGCATGACAGATCCTCCACCATGCTTGACCATCTGCTTGATATGGGATGGTTTGAGGCTCTCGCCAGTCCTTTTCCAGAACCAGGACCTTCCGTCAGAGCAGTATCTATTAATTTTGGTTTCATCCGACCATATCACCCTCCTCGAGTCTTTTTCTGTCCAGTGTTTATGATCTTTAGCAAACTTTAACCTAGCCTTCATATTTTTTTTTGGAAATTGCGGGTTTTCTCTTTTTTTCGGCACACACAAAATTTTGTTCCTTGAGAATTCTCGAAGCTGTCCATCTGCTTACTTTTTTTCACGTGTATTGTTGTAATAGATTGGCCGCCATTGAAGATGAAGATGCTTTTCCCGTTTGTAAAAAGTGAGCAAGTCTTCGTCTATCTTGTGGGGTAGTACACTTAGGTCTTCCTTTTAGTCAAGGTAAAGCGTTAGGACAACCTTTATTTTTTATTTTTTGCACTGTCGTTTGGCTGACGCCACACTGTCGAGCCACTTCTCTGGTTGATTGACCCGAATTTAGCATCGAAACAATTTGTGCCGTTTTTTGAGGAGTAATTTTCATGTTGGTTCCTTTCACTACGAAAGACTGATTAAAATAGAAATAGAGTATTCTTTTTGTAATAGAAAGAAATGTAAACAAATCAAGAGTGAAAAAACTCTTTTCACTAGACGTCCTAAAAATAGCAAGTCAAAGACACGCACTATGATTTGGGTTTTTACGTTGTATTAATAATAGGTGCAAAAGTGAGTATTTTTAAATAAACAAACTCTCAGGCCTTTTATCTTTTTCGTGACTATTTTTTGTAAATAAACTTTTGTTTTAACCCCTAGAATATGGATTCAAAAATTTATTAAATTAAATTTATATTTTTAGTTTTGAAAATGCTAATTTTCCAAAAATTTTGGTAGTTGTGTTCACTTTTGCTCGTCACTGTATAAATTAAATAAAACATAAAAATATAAATAAAGAACATTAAAATAACTCAGATACTCATACTGTTGATGTTATATACCATTCCTATTTTCATACTTTGGAAGTGGTGTCATCTAGACTTATAAATACAGAGTGATTGATTTTGGGTAAAATACTCATTTTTTTAAAAACTAGTTTTTATAAAGAAAAATAATTTGGTTAAAAAATTCTACAATATTATGAAGTTAAATAATTTTTTTTTATCTCTTAAATGATTAATTAAAAACTGAATGACATCAGTATATTATATCAAATTTCTTACCTTCCATTTAATGCTCGAGTAGATTCACCTTTACCAGTAGTTAGAGTTAATTTAAATTTATCTGGTACATTTAATTTAGAAAGGGTATCTTTATTTGAAGGGGAATGATTGTTTGGCCAACCATTCAGGAGTTGTTGACAACAAGGAATAGCACTTTCTGCATATACTAATGTTTTAATATCATCTGAAATCAATAAATATGTATGTTGTGAAATCTATAATTTCATATAGTAATTACAAGATATAACACTTTTTTACAAAGATATTAAAATGACAGTATTGATCTCTTTAAACCTTAATAGTTAGTGTACATCATTACATTGAATAATTAATACAAGATAATCAAATAATACCTATTTTTTTTGTTGTCTGGAGAATTTTTAAATACAAATATTATTTTATCTTAACAATTAAAATTTCAAGTATGTTTTCATAATAAATATATTGATCAAAAAATCCTAATATAAAATCAGATTACATATTTTGAACATTTTTAATGTTTTTTTAATGTTTTCTTATATATCAATTAGTTATCATGGAAAATTTAAAGTTGTAAATAATTATATTATTACCAACAGTTGAGCCATCATTGACTTTTAATGTAGTAATAATACGTTTATTTTGTTCAATCTCAATGGTTATCACACGATGATTCTCATTTGATGTTGATGCACTCATGTCAATAAAATCATCTGCAATTGTTACCATTGGAATGTCTGATTGATATGTGCGGCTTTCAGATGGTAACTGTTGTGTATGTTGTGGCATTACATGTTGAATAGCAGCCTAAACAAATTTTTGAATGCAGACTTTGTATTTTTAGGATTTTATTATAGAACTTTATTTACTTACCAATAGATCCCAATTACAATTTGAAAGGTGCATCAAAGCTTCTCCAACATTATCGATTCCGGTGATAGCCTGTGAGTTAGATTAATTTAACAAAATTCTTATAAGATGATTTGATAAAATTATAATGTACCTGAAAGTCGGCTAACATTCCGTTTTTGTCTTTACTATCGTCCATTGTTCTAACTGTTGCACGTTCAATGAATCAACAAATTGTTAATTTATCATGATTATAACTTCAATAGATACCTCTTATAGTGCGAAATAGTCCTCAAAACTTACACTTAAAATCGTGTTATCAGAGTATTATAATCCACGTGAAACTGCAAACTGAATATACTCTAACACGAAAATCGTGAAAAGAACAAAAATAATCATTAGGGGACTATGACAATTCAATGAGTTAACACAAATACACATACAGAACAACAGTGGCGATCAGCTGTTTTTTCTTGGTTCAAAATTAAAGAGAGTGGTATGGTATATCAATTTAAATGGGTATTCTCATCCTGGTGTGTGGGGATATAATAATCAACAGCTGTTCTTCTACAGTGTTGTAAGTAAATGGGAAACAGATAAAGTTTATCAATATATTCTAACGGTTAGTTGCATAGAGATTATTAAAAAAAATAATGTTTATAATAACAATAATAATAATAATGAAACAATATTTTTTTTTTTTTATCTCGTAGAATAATTAATCTCACATGATCCTTCGTTATATTTAGAATTAAAGATTAAAATTTTATAGAATCAATTGTGTTGTTTAAATTACACTAATCTACTCATTAATTAAAACTGCGTTAAAAATATATTTCCCGCCAATTTGTCATTGCAGTTGTTAGATGATGTGTTTATGTGAAAATGTTAATATAACAATAGGTTAAAATATGATTATTCGTATCTGTGTAATTACTTTAATTTGAAAATTCATTAATTTTTGTGACTTCAGTTTAATTATTTTCTATCTTGTTGACTTAAATTTTTACTGACGAACTACTTAATAAAATAAATTCTTAATCCACAATTGAATATTATTTTTGCAGTTATAAGAGAGTGTCGGGTTAAAAATATTTAGGTAATAATTCCCATAAATATAATTGGATTAATAATTAATCTAATTGATTATTAAAGTAGTTATCTAATTATCACAAGATAAATCATTAAATTTATTATTTTATTTCAGGTAAAACTTTTGTATTAAACTCAATTATGACAAAGACTGTGAAAAGAGGTGCATTAATTGTTTTAGAAGGATGTGATCGTTCAGGAAAATCAACACAATGTACTAAACTTGTGGAAAGACTCAACAGTTTGAAGATACCAGCTAAAAAAATTTCTTTCCCAGACCGGACTACTTCAATTGGGTCAATCATAGATAAATATCTTTCTAGAGAAATTGATTTGCCAGATAGAGCTATTCATTTATTATTTAGTGCTAACCGCTGGGAATTAGAACCAGAAATTCGGAAGCAAATTCAATCGGGAGTGACCTTAATTGTAGATAGATACTCATACTCTGGCATTGTATTTACAAGTGCTAAAAAATGTGTTGACCTTGGTTGGTGTTGTGCACCTGAAAACGGTTTACCAAAACCAGATTTGGTTCTATTTTTAAAACTTTCATTAGAAGAAATGTCAAAGAGAGGAGGATTTGGAAATGAAAGATATGAAAATATTGATTTTCAAAATGAAGTAGGTAAAACATTTGATAAATTGACAGATGATTTTATTCAAATTAATGCATCAAAAGACATTTCAACTTTAACTAATAATATTTTAGAGATTGTATTGAAAACTATTGATAATATTAGTTGTAAACCATTAAAAGAGTTAAATTTCAATGAAATAAAAGTGAAACAAAGTAATATGTATTAACGCTAAAGATAGAGATTAAATTATATAAACTTAATAAATTAATTGTATAATTTAATTTTGACTCAAATGAAATATCTATTAAAAGAAAATTTGTTTCTATTTTAATTTAAAATGTTTAAGGCTATTTTGTGAATGTGTGTATTATTATAAATTATGAAAATTTTCTATTTGTAGAACTGAATTTTTAAGAACAATTTTGTTTTTTAACTTAATTGTTGTTAAAACTATTAGTCAAATTCATTATTTTAAATTGATTATTTAATTGTATTTAAAATTAATAGTTATTATTAGTGGTATTAATGTGTGACATTGATTTTAAAAATTGAAATCCTAATCATTATTCTTTTTTTTAATGTAATTATCTTAATATTGTTTTAAGTTATTTAAAAATATAGTGTTGAGTTAATTATATATTTCAAGATGGATATTTTATTACTTTTGATATGTTTATAGACATAATTAGGAGGTACCGGGTACGAATATGTTTTATAGTTGATAACCATTTTATTTTTTGCTCATTCCAATTAGAAAAAATAATAAAGTCATTGGAAGTAACAAAATTAAGCATTCTGGGCAGTACAATCCTTAAATGAATCCCCTTTTCATTACTGAAGAGATGAAAAATAAATAAATTAATTACATATTATTGTAGAATTATTTAGATCAAGTATTTTTATACTTTACAAAAATTAAAAATTGTCTAAGGAAATGAGTGTCTTATCCTTAGTTAATCACTTTGTATATATTAAATATAATTAAGATTATTAAATTAATTATTAACAGTTAATAAAATTAGTGTAAATTACAAAATTATAACGAAAAATGCGGAATTGATTCTAAAAAATGAGATTTTAGTGGTCAAATAAAATTTTTTCCTTTTTAAGTATGTTTTTAAAATAATATTAAAATAAAACTGTGTTAATTAATATTTAGAAAAAAGTAAAGGCTCTTATTTTTTTCTAAATTTAAAATGAATTATATAAAACCAGTATATAGATTGCAATAAATAGTGTGTTAAGTCTAACATTACACATTTATTACATAGAAACACTGTACATATTTGATAATCATATGATAAAGAAGTGGATGATAATACATTCGATAATAATTTACATCTCTGTATATCAATATTGTGTTCATGTTGATATTAATACTAGAGTTAAAATTTACGTTACATACTTTTTATAAACAAAGTGAATTTATGTAATTGAAATACAATTTATGTCATGTAACTGATTCATTCTTTTTATAAACGATTCGTCAAGTAATAATGCCTGACAACAATCCAGTTAATGACCAAAGGATACCTTTATTCTTAAGAAAACTTTGGACCTTAGTTAACAGCCCTGATACTAACAATGTCATAACTTGGAGTAAAGTATGTTCATATTTGATTAGCAACATAAAAATTTCAATTTATATTTTTTGTGAAATGAAAATGCGTTCACAATTAATAACAAAAATAATATATAACCTTATTCTTTAGGAAGGAGACAGCTTTATTATAAAAAGTCAAGTAGCATTTTGTGATGTTCTTCCAAGATATTTCAAGCATAATAATTTTATGAGTTTTGTTAGACAGCTACATATATGTAAGAATAAATTTTCTAATGTGGTATACGTAAGAAGTAAAATGTCAAGTATCTTATGGAATACTTTTTAAAATAATTACTTGATAATTTTGATATAAAATTACAACATAATAAGTAAAAAATAATTTTTATATATACATAAATAATTGTTAGTTTAAAATTAATAAATATTTAAATTTACATTATTTATTAAATTTAGTATTTGTTTAAGTTTAAATTGTTATTACCTTTGGAACAAGAACAACTGTACTTATTAATAAAATATTTATCATATACGCATATAATATTTAAGTATTATTTTATACAACTAGTCTAATAATTAATTTCAGATGGTTTTAGTAAAAGAATATCTGATGTAGATCATACATCTAATCATGGATCATCTTCATCGTGTGAATATGCACATCCTTATTTTCAAAAGGATCATTCGTGTTTATTGTTATCAATTAAACAAAAAAGAGGAGAAAAAGTAGTATGTAGTTTAAATATCTATTATGTATAAATGAATCAATTAAAATAAGTGCAATTTAATATAAAATCACTTAAAATAATTTCAAATTTATATAATTGTAATATTTAAAAGTGGCTTATGTCATAGAATGCCACAAGTCTTCTTTGAATTTTATTTAAATATTCTAAAATAAAAATGATATAAAAACAGGAATAAATTTTACTTTAATAAATATATTACCTTACTTATTTAATAAATAGGAAAGTAAATTAGTATAATAACATTATTTTTATATTGCTATGAAGTTTTAATGTGTTTAAATTAATTAGTACTTTTAGTAAAAATAATTTGTTCCTAATTTGTTTTAAATACTATGTTTTTTTATTTTAGCAACAAAATATTAAACCTGATATAGATTCAATTGATACAATTAGTAATCTTATAAAGGAAGTAAATCAAGTGAAGGATAAAAACAAATTACTTGATTCAAAATTCATTGCCATGAAACATGAAAACGAATGCCTATGGCGTGAACTTGCAGTTATAAGACAGAAACATATGAAACAACAAAGGATATTAAATCAAGTGAAATTTAGTTTTTAATATCTTATTTGAATCACTAAATGCAAGAAGGGAACAACATGAATATTAATACAAACATTTTTTTTTTGATTAATCATTTAACCCTATCCAACCTTGCTGTAACTCTGTCTGTCTGTAAAAAAATAATATTATTTCAAAGATTTTACAACTGCTGGGAAATATATTTTGCCAGCCATTTCAAATCTTTCATTTTGCTGTGTTATGTGGGCAAGCTAGTTATAGTATACTATTGGTTGTGACAGAGCCATTGGAATTTTTTTAAAACTTGAAATGATATGAATCTGTTCCATCAATAAATTCACTTATTTTAATAATTACATACTGATTAGATAAATATTTAGAATATTAATTTTTGGAAAATGCAAAATTTTTTATTGTTTGATGTTTAAGAATGTTTTTTCTAGTTAACCATTCTATTTTATTTTTATATAATGGTGTAGAAAACAAATTCGGTAGGTACTAATGATGCTATTTTCAACCAAGAGTACTGAAAAATTATTTTGTATTGTTTGATGATTTTAAATAAGCTCTATGTAATCAACCAAAAAGGAAAAAGATATTTTGAAAGGACATATATGCAGATTCTACATTTGTTACAAATAATTTTTTAGAGTATTTGTAAACTAGAAATGCACTTTGATTGCACTAAGCGATTATTTATCAAAACTGAACAAGGATCTCTAAAAATGTGATGTTATAAAAAATGTAGACATGTTCCCTTCCTACATTTAGTAATTTATTTATAGTATTATTTTTTATTTACATTAAATAATAGTAGACAATTTTTAAAACAAGAGTATTTTGGAGTAATGAAATTTTTATATCACTAAAAATTTCATTTTTTTAGATTTTAGGTTATTTGATTATTTTATAAAAAAAATAGATAGTTTATGTATTAAAAAAACCTTACAGTTTGAACTCAGAATAGTAGGGATCTAGCATAGTGGACTTCAGTATAGATAAAAATTTAACAGTAATTAACATGTTTAGCAAATAATACTTTAATACAAATATTAATTATGAATGATTAGAAAAATAATTGAAAGTATTTAAAAATTTGAATTTTGGTTACAAATTACTTACAATTGAAAAGTTACCAAAATTTTTCATTATTAAAACTTAAGTATATTAAAACTTAAAGTATATTTTAAAAGTTAAAGTAAATTGGTATAATCTTAAAGGACAATTAGCAAAATTTGAATAATAAATATATATTTGTATATTTATGTTGCTGCATTAAATTTGTTGTGTATTTGATTAGATTTCCATAAAATATACATTGAAAAAATATAATTTTTTTAGTATTACTTATACAATTTTTATTAATATTAGTGCATTTTTTAAAAAGTTATAGGTAAATAAAAAAAATTGGCAAATTTTAACAAAAATTTTAGTTTTTATTTCAGTGATCAATTACTTATGAAAAAAAAGAAAGTTTCTCTCTATTTTAATATTGCAGTTTATTTAATATAAATATATTATTAGTTTATTTATCAATATAATTATTAAGGACGCAAAAGTTCAGACTGCAAGAAATTGCATTATTTTTTTAATTTATAGACATTAAGTTTACAGAAATGTTTTCTTTTATCATTTTAAAGTAATTTTGACCTAAGTTTAAAGGTTGCAAATTTTTGGAATATCAAAAATTAAAAAGAAAAAAATTGACATCATTTTTACTTTCCACTTTACTTTTGTTACTGAATTACCAAAACATGTATATTATCATTAAAAAAATTCTTAGTGATTATTCTAGTTTTCAAAAAGTTTTTTAAAAGTAATGTGAAGATTAAAAATATCAACATTGACATTTTTATAAAAATTGCATTTTTTTGAGAAACTTGCCTTTATTGTAGGAATTGAGTATATTTTTTTAAAATTATGGCGCTGAAAGCTTCAATTAGTTACATTTTTTGATCTTGTGATGTGTTAATAAGCAAAATTAGTCCATTAGTTCATTAGATGAAGTGTTACTATGGACACACACATAAAAAAAGACATAATATAATTTAACCGATACCTTTTTGGCTATGCACCAAAGCTCAATAAAATATGTACTAAGATTTTACTCATTTATTCTGGAATAAAATTGAAAAAATTTTGTCAGTTAATTTACATAATTTTAGCATATTTACATAGCTAAAATTATTTGTTTTTTTTAGCTGATACAATTCCTTGTTACTCTACGGCAACCTAGAAACAATGATGCATTATGTAGAGAAGTGAAAAACAATGTTAGATATGTACTTCCCATCATGCATCACAAACCATCTGAAAAGGTAATACTGTTTCAAAATAAAATAAGTATAAATATTTTATGCCATCAACAACTTTATTTATGAAATAATTTAAATCTAAAAAAATAATTACTATTTCTTTTTTTTTTATTTTCATATTATAGAACACAAAATATAAGCCTTCTACTTCGTCAGGACCTGTTATCCACGAACTAGACCCCTCTGACATTATAATAAATTCTAGTGATAATGAAAATAATTCTGTAGCTATTTTCAAGTAAATTCTTCAAATAAATTCATTATTGTAATTTAACAATCTACAATGTTTTTCAATTTGTTTTTAGTGAAGTTGTTGAACCTGAAGATGTTGTTTTAAGTCCTTCTAGTGTGTCACAAATATTAAGTAGTCCTAGAAGTTCAATAGCTGAAGAAGTTTTACTTCCAAATGAAGTTATAGCTAATTCTCCGCTTGATGATTTGATTAGAGAAGTTTCCGTTTCTCCAACTGATGATTTATTGGAACCAAAATCTACTTTCATCCCTATATCCTCCTCTACTTCTATACCTGATACAGCTCCGTTATTTAATTCATCTGGAAAAAGAACAAAACATGATAGTTCCATAAAAAAAAAGCCACATATTTCAAATGAAACTAAGAGTTTTAAAGTTGAGTCTTTAAGAAACCCATATATTGTAAATGTTGAAACTGATGGTAATAACCCTCCAGTTATATCAATTCCTGATACTGAAGTTTTAGATCCAGGCGTGTAAGTACTTTTTTACTTCCTAATATAGTTTTATTTAATAATTAAATTAAAACAACATTACATTTTCCTCTCAAAAAACTATAGTACTTATTATATTTGTAAATAATACATGGTAGTCAATTGTTTCTAATATAAATTATTTTTGTGTTTGACTTATCAGCAATTTGACCTATTGAGAATATATTATTTAAATTTTTAATAAAATATTTTTATAGTTTTCTGTAGAATGTTAAATAATAAAATTAATTACTCAGGTATAATGACTATAATTTAAAGGAATCAACATTTTATTTAGATTTTTTACTTAATAGTAAAAAAAATAGGTTCTCATTTATCTTTTGAAAATTAACTGTAAAATCTACTGTCAGTAATAATTCTTCATTATGATAAATGTGATATTTACTATGGTTTTTTATTCAATTTTAATCTACATATTTATGAAAAAATCATTTAACAAAATGTGGGGGTATTATTCCTAATAAATCACACTATACAAGAAAATTTATTGGTGATAAGACTCTGATTTTCTTACAAACAATTGAACATTTTAAATTTTTGTAGAGAAAAACATGGTTTGATTTAATAAATTCTACAATAATATGTTGTTTAACAATTTTTTTTTATTTGTTCAGGAATTAAATACTTTTACTTTTTCAGGAATTAAATACTTTTTTATTTTTTATTTATTTTCTTAAATGTGAACCCCTATTTTTATCTATATAATATGATAGAAAAAAATTTACAAATAATTTTGTTTCCATAAATTTTTTTCTGATCAACCGTTTATTTGTTAAAAATTGTTATAAGATTTGGATTTTAAATAGAAATTTGTCACTAATTTGATTTACGTAATACCGGAGGCAACAATAATTTGTTTCAATAGGTTATAAATTATTTTTATGCTAATTATCAAAAATTTTCCCATTGGTTGTTCAGCAATCACTCATTATATAATATTATATATGACTGTAATAAAACTCAACTTATTAAAATTTTCAATGTGTTACAATTTTTTCATGTCATACATGTTTAATATATTGAAAAAGTAATACTAATTAATCGATGCAGTAATTTTTATTATTTCATGGTTTATAAAAAAATTATTTTTTATATTTTTGTTCTAATTTAATAATCTAAATTTAATTTGAATACTTATTGATATATAGAAAAGAAATGCGACTTATAATTAAAAACTATTAGTTAACTACTTATAAAAGTTTCTTGAATTATACCTTTGACAACTATAATTTTTGTTACATTTATAAATATTTTATAAATTTGTGTTAACAGGTCTATTCCTAATGATAATATTTTATGGAATGAAATAACTCCAGAAAATAATATGCAGCTTGCTAATCCAGAACCAAGGCAAGTTATAACACATAGTAACAACAGTTCAGTGTCAACTGATTTTCCTTTAATTATAGAAAAGTATGAAGTTTATTTTATATTTTCAACAAAAGTGAATGTTTAGAAAATATTAAAAAACTTATTAACTTTCAATAATTTGTATTAAAATGAATTACATAATTACCTTTTAAAAAGTTACAAGAATTAAATAACTAACTAGTTTTTATTTTATTGATTTTTGTTTGGATATATTAATGATATGTAATAATTTAAACTGTTATATATTTCAGGGAAAGTGTTAGTAAACATATTGATTCTGTTCAAGCAGATTTAGAGAATATATTAAAAGGTTTAAATGATAAATATACATTTGATGCCAACACATTCTTGAATGTAAGTAATATTCCCTGAGACTTTTTATTTAAACTATTAGTATAATTTTAAGGTATCAGTATTATTTGTTCAAGTATTAATTGTGTGACAATATTGAGTAATATTTGTAAATATCATCCCCTTGAATGTTACTTATCTTTTCAGACCAGAGGCATATTTATGAGATGTCTCAAAGGACATGACCCTCAAATAAAATGTATACAATGACAAAATTTTTGACCATATTTTACTTTTAAATAAATTTTCAATAAAAAAGAAGGGTATCAAAAATAGTAATTGCCTTAAAATTACTAAAAAAATTTCTTCAGCTTTTGTTCACTGAAAATTAGTGATGTTCGAACCAAATTGAATTGAATTTGTGATGTTTGGTACAGTTCAAAAATCAAACTGATTATTATTTTTTTTTATTTTACTAATATAATAAATAATTATGCTGAATTTTTTGAATAATGTAAAAAATGTTTTGTCTGAAAATTATTAAAATTGATGTTTGGTTCAGACTTGACTAAAAAATTCAAAGTTCGGTTTGACTTCAAAAATCAGGGTTTGTAACATCACTATTAAAATTATTAAACCTCTACATACATTGAAATTCTTGTGTACACTTAGCCTGCAATAATATTTTTTGTACATATCTGTTAAAAATTTATAAACAAAGTAGCTGTTGAACTAACACTTGAATTTTATTTCAAATAATGAAATAATTCAAGAAAGTTTTAACATATGTTTTTGAGATTTGTTTTGTACTTTTAATGATTTTGAAAGTAGTTATGAAATAAATAAATAAATTTTGGCAAAGACTTAGATGAAAAATAATAATTTTCCAAATGTTATTTCAAAAATGAAAAATTTATTGACATACACTTTAGATCATAAAAATATTAAGTAACAATTAGTAAGTCTAAATATTTTGTAACTTATACATATATTTTCTATTACGTTAGTTTTATACTTGAAAAAAGTTTTGCAACTCTGTAGTAAAATGATTTCTTAACTCTCATACTAATTTTATTTCAAGTCAAAAATTTTAAATAAAAATCTATTAAAATTAATAATTGAAGATAATAATAAGCAATCATAATACAATTTTATAATAGTAATTTGTAATTTTAGTTTATAAACGAGGATCCTACTAGTTTGAGTTTGCCTATTACAACAGAAGAGCAATTACTTAATGATTGTAAGTATTATTATTATTTTTACTTATTACTTTATACAAATTTGAATTTTGTCATTAATTTACTTGGTTATATATTAAAATATAAACACATCGCAATAATTCTGGAAACTACTACAAAAAATAAATAGAAAAAATATTTTTGGTTAAACATTATAATTTACAATTAAAAAAGAAAATAGTTTTTAAAATTGAGTATTATATTTATGTACAAGGTGATCCATGAATCATGAACCACTCAATTACTTATAAAATAATAATAATTTTATGTTTTCAGTTACATATAATTTTTTATTTATCCACTGTATATTATTTTTTTAGTTCATCCATTATGTTCAGAATCACATTTAGAAATTGCGCTGCCTGGGTACTCAATTCTGCTTTTCATATTGATCTTTTTATTTCTTTTATCAAAAAAATTGATATCGATTTTTTTATTTGAATGACCAAAAAAAAAAGGTGTTCAACTCTATAATTTTTAATTATAATTCGTTTTGCTGTCACGTTGGGTAATTGCACCCATTACTACCTCTCCAAAAAATACAGCCCTGCTTATGTGTTATAGAGGTATAAGCTTTTTTTTTTTAAACAGAAAAATACATATTTAACTAGCTTAAAAACTAGAAAATAATGTATTTAAGAAAATGAATAACTGACTATAAATTTTAGACCAGTATTTCAGAAGTTATTAACAATTTAAAATAATGACTGGAGGTGGTAAGTGGGTGCTGTTTTTTTATCACTATACAGGGTGTAAATCTTTCGAACCATAGTAATGTATGGGCGAGTATGCTGGTAAAGTGTAAAATAGGACCTCGTTTTTTTTTTTTTTTTTTTTCCAAAATTGGAGGAATTTTGGAATAACCCCCCAAATTTCTCTAAAATTAAAAATAAATCATACCACAATATTCCCCGCGAAATTCTCATACAAATTGAGTGGTCACTCGATTTTTTGTAACTTTTGCGCCCTCCCCTGAACTTTGGGTTCAAAGTTGGAAAAAAATTTCACATTAGTGTGACCTATCAATTTGTATCGTAATTTTACAGGGAGTCCTGTGATGTAGTTTATTTTTAGTATAAACGATTAAATAACAAGAAAAACCGAAAAAACTTACAAATATGTAATATTTATGCATTTTTATTGCACAAAAAAAGAAGCTATATTTTAAAGGTTATCTAATATTATGTGCAACTTAATAAGTGACTATTCAATAGTGAACAGTATTTTTCGAACATTTAAATAAACATTAACAAGCTCAGTGATGTACCATATTCTCATTATTGATTAATTTCGGAAAAGAGTAGTGTGCCGATTACATTAAAATAATTATTTCTAATTATCCTATTGTAGTAAAGTTAAAAATATTCATTTCAATAGTATAATTGTTTTATTTTCGGGACCTAAAAAGAAAAATTTTTATAATTTTATAACAGTTTCAATGATAAAAATTATAATCGGTTTGAATAAATAATAAAAGACGAAATAGACTCATGAAATTAAAAAAATATCACATTATTTGTGGGTTTTTCGGTATTTCTTATTATTTAATCGATTAAACTAAAAATAAACTACATCACAGGACTCCCATTGAAATTTCAATACAAATTGATAGGTCACACTAATGTGAAATTTTTTTTCCAACTTTGAACCCAAAGTTCAGGGGAGGGCGCAAAAGTTACAAAAAATCGAGTGACCACTCAATTTGTATGAGAATTTCGCGGGGAATATTGTGGTATGATTTATTTTTAATTTTAGAGAAATTCGGGGGGGTTATTCCAAAATTCCTCCAATTTTGGAAAATAAAAAAAAAAACGAGGTCCTATTTTACACTTTACCAGGATACTCGCCCATACATTACTATGGTTCGAAAGATTTACACCCTGTATATTATTGGTCTCAATTAATTAATAGTAGATAAATCAAGTATTATATGTAACTAAAAATACAAAAAAAGTTCTCAAAATTATTTTATGTGTAATCAAATAGTTTATGTTTCACGTATCATTCTGTATATATATATATAATATCTTACATTTACCCTATAAATATTTCAATTCCAGAAAAAATTTTCAAAAAAGAATTTCTATACATTTAATTATAATTAAAAAAATTATATTGTATCAATTACCATAAATATATAAATAAAATGTATTTTAATTTTTGTCTATAATACTAAGTATAAAATGATATATCTTCACAATTTTTGTATTATTATTAAATTTTTATTTATGTTTTTAGCTAAAAATGAACTAAATGTAACACATGACAATCAAATTGTATCTTGTATGTCACCAAATACTTATGACTTAAATGATTTAATGAGTGCATCAGTGGATTGGTCAGTACCAAGTACTCCAATTTCATTTGAAACTATAGGTGAAAACAATGATGTGTTAAATACTCCAGTTATTGGTGATCCTATGATGAATGCTGATTCATATTTTACTCCTTCAACTAAACCTGCTAAAAAGTAGTGCCACTTTCGTGAAATATTATTTTCTTCTAATACTATTTTATTTTATTTTATTTTTATGTTTAATTGACTATAACTATATTTTATAAAATCAATTTACAAAACTGATTTATTTTAAAACAAATTATATTACAAGAACAAACACTAAAGTTTAAAAATATTATAGCTATTTTTTTCTGGAAAATCTCAGTATGCATATAAGGATACTTATATGCATTTTTTTGTAAAGTTTATTAATTCTTATGTTATTAAACAGTTAAACTTAATTTCAAAGTCATCTTAATATATAGTTGTATTATAAGTGTCTATGTAATAAGACCCATTCAATTTTGCCATGTAATGTTTTATTTGATATTTTTTCAAAAATCCTAATTTAAAATTGTAAAATGTATAAATATTTACTTGAAATAATTCATATTTAAAAAATATATGGTTTGGATTATACATGGAATAATTAAAAAAATAATTCAAACTAAATATCAATATAAATCTCTAAAATTTTTAAAGTAGAAATTGTACTTTTAAGATTTATTCACGACATAAAAACATAAGCATATTAATATTTATAAATTAATGATAAGAGTAGAAAAAACAAATTTATTATAAATAATCAATTGTACATAATTTTTGTTTGTTATTAATAATTATTAATATTATTTGTATTATTATTATTATTATGTATTGTTTTAATGAATATTATTTTTCTATTATGGGTGATAGAGGAAGGTAAAAGTTTCTTATGAATAACGAAATAAAATTTTTAAATAATTAATACTGCATCACAATAATTATACTTTTATTTAGTTAAATTTTATATACATTAAAACAAAATGAACATTTATTAACACAACAGTAATATATTATTTTATTTAATAATTAAACAAGTATAATATAATTATAATATTACCATAATTCTTATTTCAAATTATGTTTATTATTATATAATACACTTGTTAAAATTTATTTATATATATATATATATATTTTGGGGAAAATAGACTAGGAATTAGAAAAATTTTACAATAAAACCTGGACCAGAGTAAAGTACAACTTTACAATATTCATGTTCATGTACCAAACGTAACAATATTTTACAAATTCTAATAACCTTTTTTATTGTTCATAATTATTGTGGTGTATGTTTAATTTTGATATTATGACTTAAGAATATTTTACTTGAAGCTAGTCATTATATTTCATAACAAATGTAAAATTGATAGTATGGAAATATTCTGTTAATAGTAAAAATGTATTTTTAAGTACTAATTTCAAAAAATCATAACCTTTACAATATAAATCATAGATTGTTTCTATTTTTCTATGTTATTTGATGATACTTTTCATTTAAATATAAATATACACCAAAAATGAAATGATTATTAAAGTTTTTACTCTGAATTCCTTTGGATTATCGCATTAATTTGATTATTGTTTAAGAATTTTTTTAATAAATAAATTTAGAAAAATATTAATAATACTCGCAAGTTCTAATTTAAAAGTTAGGAAAATTTTCTCGTTTTCTTACATATTTAGTAAACAATGTATACGAAGGTATGGTTGTGTGTACGAATTTAAAATAAATTAATGTTATTATTTACAAAATATACTTATTTTTTAACACATTTCAAAATGCTGACAATGAAAAAACCCTGCAAGAGATTTCTGAGACAGATCATGCCTTCTGAGTATTAATTAATTTTAAGCTTCAACAATTAATTTGATGTTCTTAAAATAATTTTTTTTAGTTGAAAACACATTTTATAATTCAACAAAATTATACACTTATAGTTTCAATTAAAATTACTTTATCAAACAATGTAATGTGATAATATTGAATATTAAACAAAAACAGATTAGTAAAAGTTCGATAATTGAAAAATTTCCTAATAAGTAAATTGTAATTCACAACTTTTAATGCTAATTAAATTTAACGTCTTAACACCATTACCTATCAATTTTCAAAGAAAAACATAACAATTTACCTATTGCAAATAAATTTTATTTTAAATAGGATTTGGACATTTAACTTTTAGTTTAAAACAAATAACAAAACTGGTAAATGTACCTTGTAGCATAATAATGCACACACACACCCCTTAACAAATATATCTATGTATAATTATATATTTATTGGCACTGCAATTCAAATAAATTGTAAAAAATCTTGTGTAGTTAACTACAACCATTTATCAACGCGTTGCTTGTGTGTGTGTGTGAGTGTGCGCGCGTGTTAAAGTAATGTAATTTTTAAAATACCGTATGTTTCACATTGTTACTATAAATGTAAAACCCCTTTTGATCTTACTTTTCACTTAATAGGTGCGTTTTACTTGTAGTCATCCCTGTAAGAATAATAATTGGCACGCACAGAAAATTGTTTTTTTTTTCTTAAATAGAAATTGAATTTTGAGAGTCAACAGGCGGCATTGGCCACACCACAATTACGTCGTTGTTTTTGTCATCTGTTTCATGTTCAACTTGGTCCGGAGAAGACGGAGTGGGTGAAGTTTGAGTCCTTCGTGATCTTACACTTTTACTGTAAATCAAATGTAATGTGTGATTATTTTCCGGTCGCTAAGTCTCTTATATGACTGACAAAGATACCAAATCATGAAATCGTTATGTAAAGTGAAGTGGGGTAAATGTAAAGTTATTTTTTCTCATAGAATATTTAGTAGATTTTATTTTAGATTGAAAAGTTCTGGTTCTAATGTGTGTTTCTATCATATTAAATATAAGTTCGGAATAAAAACTTGTGCATTGATTTAATGCACAAAAAAAAAAAAGGCATTTACAATTACTCCACTTTTATATTTCCTATGTAAAAAATGTTTATGCAGTACACGATGATTCGACAATGCGATCAGTTTTTCACTAACTATTTTTAGGCAGGTCAAATCATCGCGACACTAATGAAATATGTTTTGGCACTAAGTAAAATCGAACTTAGTCCCTCTCGCTTTTTATTAATGAAATTTTATCATTTTTAAGACAGATTACTGTTGCAAATAATTCCAACTGACTTACTGGTTGTGTTCTGTTTGATGAGCGTATAGATCGTCTTGATCTTGAGCCACATATGAGCAACGACAACACATACGTTTGCTATGCACTTTGAATACGTGCGTGGCCAGTCTTTCAGCCCTAGCCGCTTTGTATTCGCAAAACATGCACTCGTACGGTTTCATGTGGGTGTTCAAATGTCGTTTCAGACACCAGTTGTCCACACCTGACCACGAACAGAACGTGCAGCTGTATCGCTTTTCGAAATTCTTTCTACTACCTTTGCCTTTGGGTTTGCTAGTTACTGCCGAAGTTGTTGCCAACACGTTGCCCGTCGACCCGTTAGGATTAATAATCGAATCAACTGTCATCAACGTGTCCGGTGCGAACATCACCTGTAAAGTTGGTTTTTATTAAAATGTTTTACATTTCGGTAATCGAATACAAATAGAATTCACGGCGCAAATAAGATAAAAGGCATACCGGTTTAATCTGACTGGTCGGTATGGGTATTTGGATAGTATGCGTGCCTGTTTGCTCGTTGAAATTGACCACAGCTATGTTGACTACAGTCTGCTGTTGATCGTCCAGCGTTAGCGGAGCGGTGATGATGGACGGATGCGTGGCGTCTATAGTTTGCGACAAGATTATTTGCTGCGGTTGTTGTTGTGGCTGAGCATCCGATTCAGGCGGCGGGTCGCCCGAGTACAACGTTACTCTCTGAGAGGCTTGCACGTTAGCAGCCGTCTTCCCAAACGGATCGCGCTTCACCCGGCTTAAACAGTACTCGTGTTCGCGGTGCATTCGAGTGTAGTGCTTTTTTACGTGATCTGCCCTGTTGAATTGTTTTTGGCAAATGTCGCACTGGAACGGTTTGTCTTCCTTGTGAATGTTTTCGTGTCTGGTGTAGAGATCCCGACGGTCCGTCGCGTATGGACAATGAGTACAGTTGAAACGCTTTTGAGCTGGGTGCGTTTCTGGGTCGGGGACGATTAACTGCTCGTCTTCAACGGCCGCCGGCGCACTCCCGACAAATTCCTCCGGCTCGGTGACGTCGGATTTGGACTTGAGCCGTGCTAAATAACTGGTAACCTCTTCCAGAACAGGACTCTCCTTCCACGGCGTACCGACTTCGGTTCCTTGGTCAGCCGCGACGTTATGCTGTCGCGTGAGGTGTATCCTTATGCACCGAGCCCAGGCGCTCGCGTACGGGCACTGTGGACACTGAAACACCTTAACGTCGGCGTGTGTTCCCAGCCAATGTTCAGCGACGCTGGACAACAACCCTACCGACTCGCACTCTTGACATTTGAACAACTTCTTTTCTGCGTTGTAACTGGCTATCTTCGAAGTGGTCCATGATATGGTCTCGTCATTGGTCACCCACGGGTCTTCTTCCAGCTGTACGTCGCCGAATGATTCTGTGGTTTCATTATCGATCATACTCAATCCTTCCTCGACCATTTTAAAGGCGTCCTGTTCACCAAACTGCCTGTCTTCCGACGATACGTCTTGGCCGTAGATTTTTTTCGTGATCTCTTTGAACATATCCTCGTAAATGTCCATCTGCACGTCCGCCATAGCGCTCCTACCATCTAATGCCACTTTTGTTCTATCGACCTGTTGAAAAAAATTATAAGTCATTTATCAATAGTCTTATGGGAAAAATTTCACAGAAAAGTTTCATATTAAGTAGAAAAACATTTTATCTTACAATTTTAACACATAAGTGTGAAAAAAAAAACATTTGTACAGAAAATGGTTTACGCACTGCTTAAGTTAAACATAATACTAACATTATAATAGTTCACCTACACATTTAGCTAAAATATCTATGTACGTTCGAAACGTTTGTAAAAGAAGACGTTAATTATAACTCTGAACACCTGTGGAACATAGCGGTGTACGGAGTTTAAAAAAAAATCAATAAATACTTGGTAACTTTCCATTATTCGTAAAATAAGACAATTTTTATCGATTTTATCGTCAATTGATTTCGATGTTTGTGTTACATAGGCAATTTTAATCGATTGAATTGGTTGTTAATTTAAAACAAGTTCATGTTTAACACACGAGTGAAGTGTGTAAACATTAAGACGACCTGTTGTGCTTTTTATTTTCAAGTGTACACACCTGTCGTACTCGCAAAAACATTTAATTATGATAAAAATAAATAAATTTAATAATTTTTCTAGTTTGAGGATTCATATGTAATTGTCTGAGTAGTTTATTAGACACCGCCGCCGTTTGCGCGTCGGTGTAGGTGAAATGCCTAACCGAAAACGCCGTAATACGACAGACTGTTACAAGAGTATTGTCCCGTCAATAGAACGCGTTCCAACGGATATCGGTACAAGTCGTATCAGAGGAATGGTAAACGATCATATGGCAGATGCATAGAAAACACCATTAATTGATTGGGTACCTCGTACGGAATACCTCCACGTACGACGCACTGTCACCGTACATACCTTATGTGCACGATCCCCTAATTGTACGGCGCCGTCCCAGGTATTGTTGACAACGGTAGTGACTTCGATATATCCGTGGTGATTGAACTCGATTAATAGGGACTACGGGACTAGTTTGGAACTGCTAAAGGGACAAGACGCCGTTGGACACCGCAAACGCGACACAAACAAACGGCGAAACAAATCCGGTCAAGCGCATTCCTTCGCAAGTACCGATCCATCTAACGCAGCTCCCTCTGTCGGATAGAACGCGATTGCGCGTATTTGCGATTGACAATATGCTAATATAATACTGCGCTCAGATCTGCACGATATTCCTTTACAATGATGTCAAATAATTTTTCAGTCTCGTCAAATTTAAACCGAGATACTCTTGTAAGTCAAATGCATCGATACATTTGAATACTTTCAAAGAGTTGCAAGTGTCGAGCGTTACGCGCAAGGGCGTGGCTGTCGTTGGAGTATCGCTCGATCGGCTATAGCCATTCGGTTGCCAACGGCGACCAGTTGTCTGAAAACAAACATCTAGACAGATGGCGCACGTATTTCTTCGAAAACATAATAAAAGCTTTAACCTTTAATGGCAAGCCATAATAATAATAATATCCGATAGTAAAGTCCTCTCGGGTTATACTTTTACAAATTGTTATTGAAAACGGTTAAAAAACAATTCTACAGTTATATCAGCTGAGCCAACGAAATATTTTTTCAAGAGTGTAATGGATTGCAACAATAATTTTGTACCACGGGCTGACGGTGGTACGATATAAAACGTACACGGCTAGCCTGGAGGGATGACAGGGAGGAATCCCCTTACGGGATATTCAAAACGATTTCGTTTGTACTGAAACGGTGTTGCCGTATTAGTAGAGTTCCAAGTCTAACATGACAGCATATATATATATAGAAAGTGTTGTACGTTTGGTGGGAAACAATATAAAACGTAAATACATTAGCAGAAATCAGTCGGGTTCACGTGAATGATTTTATTTAAGTTTGATAAGTATCGCGATGTTACGTGTTATTGTACGTACTGTCGAAATAACGACTGTGCGATAACAGCAGGTTAAAAAACGCTAACGCGTAGGACCTGCTATGCTATGCGTACACGAATATTCTGCCATAGTCGTGGTTTCCATATCAATAGTATGCATTATCAACGATGAACACATAGTAAAATGTAAATGTTTACAGGTGTTTACGATGAACGGTAATGTACGTAAGGCGGCGTTTTGGCCGCACTGATTGGTGAATTACGGATGACCCGGTTTCCACACACACACACATGCGCCGCGCACACTTATAATCGTCGTACACTACCTTATATACATATATATGTATGTACTTGGATTGCGTACTCCTTCGTGTACACCGTGTTCGGGCACGAACGGTACACGGGCACGCTTGCGCCGTTAGCCTCGACGTTCGCAGTGTGTGCGTTGTCGTTTTCGCGCAGGGTACGCGGCAAGGTCCCTCTAGTCGGGCTAATCCGTCGTCTGTGTGAGTGCGTGCGCGCGTATGTGTGTGTGCAACGCGGCGTCAGGTCAACCGGAGAAGTGCGTGCTCCCGTAAGCCCCCGCCGCCACTGCCGTGTCGTCATCGCCGTCAGTCCTGAGCGTCTCGGTTCCCGTCGTGTCGTGTGTATGGTGAACCGCGGCCGCGCGCGTGTTAGTTTGGCGAACCGTCGTCGAAAGAACACCGCTGAATCCTGAACATTGAACGGTATACGTTAAAAATAATAACACCGCCGCGACAACAACAACAAACACTGTGTGGTGTAGTACGATTAGGATGCGACCACCGTCGGCGGATCGCTCTCCGTTCGCTGCTGTCGCAGACGTCGTTCGATCGTCGACCGTCGTATAGCGAGTGTGCGTGTTGGTTGGCGGCGCGCGCGCGCGGTTACGCGGTACGTTCTACGGCAGTGCCTAGGAACCGTGTCACCGTCGGTCGCTCGTCCGTATTTGTCTGGGATCTCGACCACCGACCAGGACTGCAGCAAGAGCAGCAGCGGCCGCGCCGGAGGCACCGACGGTAAAGCCAGGGGTAAAAGGGACGTGAGAGGCCGGTCCTCGACGATGCCATTCGGTCGGTCGTCCGGCTGTACATTCGCGAACGTCTGGAGCCGAAGCATAGCCAATACCGCGGACCGCACTAGAGCGAATGAGTGCCACTTATGGAGTGTAATCGGACTGCTGAGCCGAACCGTCGAAACGACCGGACCGTGTTTGGCGCGTACGCGGCACGTCATGTACCTGAAATCAGTTGACAATCCTATTTGAATGACCCACCTCAGAGGTGTCACAAGAGGTATGCACAAATTGCACGATATTAATGTGATCAAAAATGCCTTGTAGTGTTGTTGGCGTCGATTTTTGAATCCGTAGTGGCGGAGGCGTCGCTTTCACCTCTTCGACCGTGTGCCGCCTTTCCTACCCTCGGCCCGTTCGACCCCTCGCCAAATTTTATGCCTACGCCAAACCACCCCAAAGTTATTAATAATGAAACTTAAATCGACGACGAGTGTCTATCGCATGAATTTCGTTTGTAGGTTTACTCTAACGGCGGCGGTCGCGATAAGTAACCGACCCGGCTTAGCACTCGGTTGTATAATTATCCGACTTTGGCCGACGATTTAATCATACACACGGCATTATGTGTACTGTGTCGAGTATGAACACAATGTCATTGACTGTACAAAGTGCGCATAACAACTGAACATTATTTCGTGTAAAATCAAACAGTCTTTACAATTACTTTTTGTTTATTTAAATCGGAGTTGTCAAAGTTTGCTTTTTTTTATTCGCTACTATTGATTCAAGAATGTTTGTAAATATATGCAATGTATAAATACCTAATACCAATTCGATTTTACATTTTCACCCACATATTTAAATAGCACACGTTTATTATTAGATCGTGACAATGGTATCGAAATAAGCTTCTTTTACGATAACGTTTATGATCGTTTAGAACGCGTTGCAAAATAACCGTGCGAAATAATATTATTTTTAAAATAATATTAGATTATTTTATACGTGTAAAATACATAGTAGCCTAATGTAGTATTATAATAAATATTGTTTAAAGTATAGCATTAAAAATTTGCACCCCGTGCACACGCCCTTTACCACCACAGTCGTATTTGTTTGTATAACAACTAATTTACAAAATACGTTATAAAATAAATAATTATAGTAAAATAAACGAGGAAAATGAAATTCTAGTTTAGTTTACAATGCATCTCGATTATAGGTTTATATTTAATTGATAATATTGAATATTAAATAATATACATTATCAATTTATTATATGATATTAAATTAAAAAAATAATCTAATACCAAATAAAGTGGAACAGAACAACAACAAATTTTATTGATAAAAATAACAAATTTTTATTGTTCTGCATAATATGTGACATTGGATTTGCTACTAATACTATGTAGTTATTAGTAACTAGATTTTGTGTTTAAACAGTACCGTCGCTGAAATTTATTTTACTGATATAAATGCGTTTTGAAATATTTTCATGTACATTTTTAACTTAAAAAAGTAATTGCGAAGAAAAACAATAGTAATATTTTATTATTAAAAATAATATAAAATAAAGATAGAACCTTAAGGTGTTTATACAATAGGTATTTTATCAGTTTTTCCACCAATACTTAATCGAAACAATATTATCATCGAATAATATTTTATTATTAAAAATGTTATATTTTATCGATATTAATATTTAATTATGTTTGTCGAAAACTTGGAATTTGATGACCAGTTTTAGTAACTATCAGCTAACAAGTTATCGCTTGTTAAATGATTCGATTTAATTGAAAAATCAACTCTTGTAAATAGCAAATCTACAAATAATGGTAACTACTATCAGTTTCGATTATAGGAATTAAATGAATCGAACTATTCTATACTAAATACAAAATCGATAAATCGCTTTTGTTTCTTTGTAGTCATTTATTTTATGAATAGTTTTTAACGATCAATTATAAATCGATTTACACTTGTCGTTTTGATTAGTTGCGTTTTCTGAGAAAAAAAATTTTAATTCTGTCAACTCATGACTTATTAAAAAGAAGTCGCGTATCTAAAAAATACAAAGGTGCTATAGTTATGCCGAATAAGCTTTTTTCTATCAACTATAAACAGTAAAAGAAATAACATAGTGATGCACCATTATAAAATGCAGTCAGTTAACTATTTATAAGAATGATTTTACGATTGTAAAAGATAAAATAATTCTTAAATTTATATTTTATATTTTTTACCGTCCATTTATAAAATTGTGTATTGTATTAAAACGCTTATACGTGGCCGTATAAAAATATGAAGAAAATTTTGAACCGTGCAAATAGTTATAAGATTAACAAGGTAATAAAAAAAAAAACGCTCTATTTTTTATTATAACATTTTCAAACACACAATCGATTTTTGTGGCTTTAATAACCCATTCTGTCATGTCGTTTTGTTTTTAATGCAATCGTTATTTAATATGTTTAGTTTTAAATCGTTTGTTATTTTTTAAACATAACGGGTACTTACATATCAATTTTTAAGCAAAACTGTTACAATTTTTCTCTATTTCGTTTCACTCGACCACAATTTTTTTAAAACACAATCATAATAGAAAACGTTAATTTTTTCTGATTTTTACACTGTGCTGCTTCATTAGATTTAAGTACTGACAACGAACACGGTTTAAAAACACATAACAATCATAATAGCACAACGCAGTTTGTTTATTCCGAACAAATGTTTTTATGCCGTGGAAAACATGATAGTCATCGAAAATCTCATGATAGAGAGCTGAACTGTAGATGCTAAAACACTTGAGAATGGATACGTTACTAACTCGCGCTGTTTATAGTCATAATGTGGTACAAATACAAGTGAATAAACATAATCATTTATGATCTTATATAAATAATAGTAACGTTTACTGGCCAAGTACAATGCGCCGTTGATCAAATAATATTGATATTGAACACTGAAATAATTTTTGATATTTATGACGTGTTCGCTTATTTGTGAATATCATTTTTATACACTCAGTTCAACGCGTCTTGTTATTTTGTTATTAGAAAATAAACTTGCACTTGAAATGGATATTTTTTGGACGAGTCATGCTATCATAAGAAATAATGATTTATGTGTCATTTATGACTCAAGAGAACTTCAGTTTGAACGTATTGATTTTTTCAACCGGTCAGTTAGTTTCTATGAAATAATGAAACAGTTTCGTCAAATGTGAACATTTTTTATTCAAAGTACTAATTCTTAAAGAATAATAGTAGTCGCTTATTCGGTTAAGTTTATTTTATAGTCTATCAGTGTCTTGCTTGTAGTTGATATGTTTGCTTTGTTTGGTACCTAACGCGTTCGTATGACAAGAATTGTTGTTGTTTGTGTCATTAAAAATAAATATTGACATGTTCTACTTGAAAAAGATTAATGTAAAATTTATCGTATCCAGTTCATTTATTAAAACGCCCACATCATTTTTACCTTTTCATTATTACAGGGTTTATTAGTTTTATATCCAATAATTTGAATTTGAAAAGTTAGGTTATGTTAATTGGCGATAAAAACATTAAAGTAAGTTATTAAATGTGGCATCGAGATCACATGTTACCTATTTATAATTTTGTTTAAGATTTAAATCAGAAAAGTAATAGTTTTTACAAATTATTACTTGTCTGATCCATAGTTCTTTGCCGCAAAATATTCATCGTAATAGTTCAAATGACAGGTAGGGTAGGTAGCCTCATAAATTGACCATTTCCAATTATTGTTTCTCTTTTAGTTCAATTGTTTGTTATACTACGGTTCTATTTTGTAGACGTTTATTTATAACTTATTGATTAATTGTGCGACCGAAAATACGTAGGTTCTCGAATAAGCTTAAAAATTAAAGGTCGGTAAAATTATTGTTATAATTATTTTTAGAAGTAAAAATAATTTCTAAGAGTCCGGTTACACATAAATATTATAGTGGAGGCGCATAACTAAGTGGTCAATTCCCACCTTATATTTACCTTACGCCTGGGCTGACTCCCATTAAATTCAATATATAGTTATTTTTACAAGTTTAATTTAACTATTGTAATAAATTGTAACCATATAATCAATCAAATATTATCAAGATTAGATTTCTAATATTTGACGAAATGAAATTCCCAATTAGCATTTATCCCATTCAAATGATAATTAATCGAATTAAATGTATATGGATAAAATTAATATACATACAAATTACTTGTAACCGAGAGTTAAATATTCTGATTAAATATTAATTTTCATAAATATTTCATTTAAAATAGTTTATTTAAGGGTACACAAAATAAAAAAATGTAAATTTCTAAATCAAAAAACATAAGTCACAGTATTAAATTCGTACATGTTATTTTATAGTATTTAATTAAAAACTGAATTTTGACGAGGTCAAATTGAAAACAATACTCGTAATAATTTTTAATATTATCTATTAGAAATTCGAATTTACAATTTATTTAAATAAAATATTAAACAACATTGAACGATGCGTTTTTCTTTACCAAGTTGACTTTGTCGTGTTTTAATGACAAGTACGTTTTGGTTTGCATTATTGTTTGGATGAAAGGGCTGAATGGCCGCTAATTTGATTCGAAAACACTAAAAGGACATGCACTTAGGTTGCAAAGTTTTTCGACGCCTTAAATCACGCGTGAACAAAAAAGGAATTATTACATTCGAATGCACAGGACGCACAACGTGTCTTTGGATTAGGAGCGATGGGATGTTATCGATTTTGCCCTGCCCGTTGTTTTTTTCACACGATTAACTACAGAGCCTCAATTTTTTTCGCGGTACTCATAAAATCCAACGACGATAAATCATTCAGTTTCAATTCGTATTCTACTCACCGGCTACATAGACGACAGCTATTTGACACCAAACGAATTATCACTCGTTTTAATTTATTGAAGTTATTCGTGTGCCCTCAATTTTTTGTTCTATTTTGAAAGTTATTATCTAGACTCCTCATTTAACTAGTGCACATATATCGTCTTATAGACTTCTTTATTATTAAATAACGAATACTCCGCATATTTTATTCGATAAAAAAATCAAATTTTATCGACTTAAAAAAATTGTAAGGATTCAATTAGAAATAAAATATAAAAACAATATTTCTTAGCGTAATTTCTTTTTAAAAATATTCTTTGAAAGATATTTTTTACTTACTTTACTTACAGGGCTCATAATATAGTTATTAATCTAAATTATATTATATTAATATAAGTTTATAAGTATATATATATATATATATATATATATATGTATATAAATACGACAAAAAATTAATAGAAGATTTAAACTCCTCAAAAATACCTTTTATTTAATATTCATTTAAAAACATTTTTAATGGACCGAGTACTTTTGATCAGACGTTTTTATTTATCAATAAACTAATAAAAAGCTTGAATTTTTATCATTTTTTTAAGTGATATGAAAAATAGTGTAATTACAGTATTATTAATTTGATTAAAAAAACACTAAAGAAGACTTTTCTAAATATTGTCAAATTTTCATTAAGACTTTCATTTCCAAGATATATCTCTATACTCGTTCCCGTTTCTTACTTATAACTTGTGAACTTTCATCTTGGCTTATTTGTAATAAATGATATTTAATGCTTTAGTATTTTTAAATAAAAATACTATCAAAGTAGTCAATACAGAATTTTTAGTCATATTATTAAATTGTTGTTTCCTTATGATCAATAACTCATTTTAATTATTTTTCCGGCATGAAATTAATTATTATTTTTACAAATGTAAATTTAACACAAGTATGGAATTGAATCAAGTAATTAAAAAAAAAATATCATCAGAATTATCAAATATACTAAAATTATCATCAATTCAGCATATTAATAATATTAATTAAATACTATGATCAAAAAAGTTGTAAAATTTGTTCTGAAAACAAATTTTTAAGCAAACAATTTTAAAATAACATTAAAATAGAATTGTATATTCGACATCACACTCGTGATGAATAAATTACTATCATATTTCGATAGGCTATGCTATTTTAATTTAGAATTTTTAATTTTAAAAATCAACATATAATTAGTTATACAATTATTATTTAGTAATAATAAATTATCATCTTTAGAGTAAATTGGATAAAAAAAATATTAATTTAGTACTTTAATGGAATGGATTTTAATTAAATAAAAATGCTTGAAAGTGCTTCGTATCACATGCTTGTTTATCATTGCTCAAATGATAAGTTGTCTAGATGTAGTTCGTGAAGAGTCATCTTTGATAATAAAAATGAAGATTTTTTTTTTTTATTACTACAGAGTTATTTTTGATGATCATTTTAAATGTTTTCTATTGTTTATAATCACAATAATTACACGTTATTGACATATTTAATTTCGCAAAACGTACGATAATTGATAGCACTCTATGTATAACGCTTGGGAAGTTGGTTTTTTTTTGTAATAATGATCCAAAGCATTGTTTTCGAACTACAAGCACCCTCCTGTCATTATTACCATCTGTGTTTGTACACGCACGCACACACACACGCATGTGTTAATAATAACAAAACTGGTGTGTGTGTGTGTATTTATGTAATGTACGATCAGCACAACACAAGACTTTTGCCGGCAAAGAAGGAGGAAAGGGGAAAGTCGTGGGAACGATGGAATTAACGGCAAACCTGAGATCCAGTGACCGTTGACAGGCGGCCGTGGCATTCTAAGTCGGTACATATAATTTTCGTACGATTGTTTTAAACGCGTGTAGGTGTTTGGTAAGAAGAGAAGGCCTTTTCTACCGACGTGGGAATTGATCGGCTTTTTATTTTTTTGAAACCATTGCGGAAGTATACCGCGGCTATAGGTTGATGTATAGTGAATAACAGGGTTATGTTGTGGGCAGGTGCGCCCGGGGCGGCATCCCAGTCCTCGGCATATTGATTGGAAGTCTCGCGAATGCGCACGCCGACCGCCGCTGTTGTTCGGTCATTCACTAAACGCCGGCCGGGCAGCCGTCGCCTCTCACAACGTTTGGACTACCGCGCGCGGCGGCGGTGGTAGTGTGGCGATGATGATGACGGTGCCCACCAGCTGTCCCTAAAACAGACGGATATTATACGCATATTGCACCGGCCCAATGATTCACTCGATAACTCGGTCGATCATAGTTTAAACTCCCGTGTAAATAATTCAACCGTTAATAATGTCGTATGTAATTATAAAATCGGTTGGGGTGTCACACTTTTTCTGCAACAAGTTGTCGCGTTTCGCATAGTCAACAGAAATTTTGACTGCGTAGTAATCTTTTGAATTGACCGCACGGCGGTTCATATAGGCAATTTCGATACGTTTGTGTAAATGATGCAAACGATAAATACTGTTACGACGTTGGCCGCTCAAAATACAAACTACTATCGATTGTTTTTACAACAATTATTCATTTATTTTTTTAAATATTATTCAAATCAATTAAAATTAAGGGTCGTTTAAATTTATGATAAATTTTATCGTGCAATAAAATATGAGCGTTTTCACTATCGATAATCGATAATGTAATTATCAAATAAGATCCATCAAAACATCACTCTATGTTAGCCTGGATCATTTTATAAAAAAATCTAGTGTATATTATACTTGGGAGAAGTCGAACGGTGTGCCTGACGCGCATTATCATTAGTTCGATACTCGGTCACGGGTGGCTCCATTTGCTGTACAAGAGATTAGCACAGTAATTGAAGTCAATGTCACTCTCACCGATGACAGATTAATTTTACCAGGCCCGGGGTAAAAAATGATTTTAAAAATTCTCTACGGAAGATTACTCTTAATGAGATATTTAACATAAAAATATAATTAAACCCGACAAAAGTAAAATATAACTACCGTATTTCCCATTTGAATGTTATTAAAAAAAAAACTATTAAATCATTCTATTATAATAAGAGAATAATTAAAACTTTATGTTATTACATTTAAAGATCAGAGACTAACTTTCCTATAAGTAATATGATTCTAATTTTTTTATTTGGTACGATTAAACTGCATGTAATAGAAGTATAAATATCATCATAATTTTTTTATTTTTGCACTAATATGAAAAATACAAACAAATTAAAATTTTAGATGTACACGTTTTTACTTAAAAGATAAAATCTACAACTTTGTAGAATTAAAAAAAAATTATTTATGTTTTCTAGTTGCTTATTATAAAAAAAATTAATGAGAGTTTAATGTTTTGATTATTGATATTTGATTTTGAATGTTGACAACATTTGCAAACAATTTTATCTTGTATTAATTAACACGGCCGTTTAAAATTATTGCGCATGTTTTACGAAATTATGAACAATAATAATAATAATTATTATTGTTTTTGTGGAATTATTTTTCATATGCATAAACAGATTTTAAGTTGTTTAATATATATTCAATGTAAACAAATTTATGAAAAGAGAAAATCATTTTCCAGTAAGTTTCAAAAATATTTGTGACACATGCCAAACATTTTGTCTGAAATAACTAAAAATAATTAATATTATATTGAGTACTTCTTAAATAAAAAATACCAAGAAGTATTAATATTCATTTAGGCTTTATTGTTCTAGGTTAGAAGTAAAGAAAAAGCTTGTCAGGATTGAGTCTTATAAAAATTCTTATAAATGCTATAAAAGCTAATTCGCTTATTTTAAAACATTATCTGAAGTTGTTTTAAATGTAATTGCAGCAATGATTTCACGACTTCAGTTGGACAAGAGTTGTTACATTATATAAAATATTCCATATTCTATATAAAATTCAATTTTCTCCGTGGAAATTGCTAATTGGTTTTAAACCAAGTGTAATATTTAAAAAAAGGAAAATTTTCCTACTTATATTAACTTTTTAGATACGTCAATCATTAATTCAGGTTATAAAATCATTATACTCTAAGTGTATTCAATATGAAATCGATGTTTTTTATCTTGTGCGTATATCGTAATACCATAAATATTTAAAAATATCATTATGGTTCAACTAATTTCTATAGAACTGCGTATTTTAATATACATAAAACAATATATAACTGCCCTTTCTAAAAAAGAATATCTGGTACTAGATAAGTTCACTATACTGATAAATATATAAACTAATCAGGTAAAATTCTACAAGTTGAATAATAATTTAATGATAATTTATTCTTATAATATCGATTTGTATTTGATTGGAAATAAAACCCCTTCTTATCCATGTAATAACTGCAAGTCTTTATAAAATGTACTAAAACGTAAATTTTAACGAATTCATGACGGTATTCATTGTACTTTTTTTGTTTAATGTTTTAATTAAGCTATTCAGTTAATAGACCAATTATAATATGATATATATATATATATATATATATGTCATATTATATACACCTACTCGAAGAATAATTTCATCACTTTGAAATAAATTACAATGAAAAATTATCTTTTTAGTTAATATAAATTAGACTTAAACAATAGGTAACATTGTATAGGTTGAATAATTCTGCTACTAAGTTTATCAAGGTGTGTGATGTGCAAGGGTTTTTCAGAAATAGATTGATTTTTCGTGTATGCATGACACTGACTTGCTTGTCAAGAATAGTACCGTCGCTGGAGAATTTATCTTCTGTTAAAGCATCTAACCCTTGCTGACAGTATGACATTGAGCCGATTATAAATCGTCTGTGTTTGTAAATGATTCAAATTAGAGAAATTGTTTAAATCGGCATAAGAATTTGTTACAAATCGAGATTTCAAACGTAATTAATTAATGACGATTATTTCATTCGCTTCACATATTAATGTGATACGAATAAAATCATTTCAATATTCCGTCTGTATTTGACTAAAAATAATACATAAGTTATGTATCGTTATAAGTCTAAATCATTCATCAAACAGTAAGAAACATGGAAAAATTTGATTGATTCGTTTTGTGTAACACTCTAAGCTGATTTAAAAAAGCTCAGTCATATTAATTTATTAATATAAGGTGTAGTTTATAATGTAAATAAGAGTATTTTTTTAATAGAATGAACGATTTCTTCTTTGTACACGTTTCTTTTATAAAACGTTAAAATAATATTTTTATATTTTATAATAGTTTATTCTGTATATTTTATATAAAAGCTTACCGTTATTTTAGATTAAAAACAATTTATTTCTCTGTTCGAGTATAGCAAAATTTTACATTTTACTTTAGTCGCGTCAAATATTATCATATTTCACAAATCAGCCAAAAAATAATAAATACTAATTTAGAATTTCAATATACCTACTTTAAAAAATTAAATAACCTTTTAAAATTCAGACAGTAATCATTTTATGCACTATAAAAAATATTAGAAAATTTTTATACAATAGTATAATATTTTTAATATACATGTTAATTGTACACAGAAGTCGATGATTTTAATTTAGAATTTGGTTGATTGTTCTATTACAAATCATAGAATTTTTACTCTAATCATGGTTTTTGTCATAAATTATTTACATTTTTTCAATAATTAATTCCATTAAATGTTTTAAACCACATCTCAATAACATTTTATTTTAGTTTATTTATATTATAAAAATAACGACAAAGTTATTTAACGTAAATAGTCCGTCTTATATGAGTTCAGATTTAAAAGTCATACATCAATAAAATGCAGTTGATATCCGTGACTATTTTGAAGTTTTCATTAATTCTTTTTAGTTAATTTTAACTAATACAAAGATTCTGGTGTGTTATTTAATTTTTTTACTTTAAAATATTAATTATTTTAGTAGTTTCGTTTTTTATATTTCGTAGTTAAATAATTATTCAATTAGTTTCATACTTTTATAATTTTTTCATTTAATCATTTTTACTTCATCATTGACAACACAATATGTTTTATAAGAGTATAGTTTCGAAATATTTTATGATACATCAAAGTGCAAGGGATGTATAATTTACTTACATAATGATGAATTAAAAATCATTTTTGATTTCAATAAATTTTAAGTTGAAGATATTAGAATATAAGTCTTTATTAAAATTCAAGTGCGTCATATTTATTTTCATTTTTAATATTCGTCTTATTTTCAGATTTGAATACAAATGGTATATTTTGTATGGATTTAATAATACAATCAGCTAAATTGTATGATTAACCTATTTAAAATGTACGAATATTAAAAATATTATATTTATTTAATATCTATTAATTTTCATTGAAATATAACTTTTCATATAGTATGGGGAGGTAATTCAACCTAATATGTGACCTACTGAGTCTAGGACTACTAAAACATTGAAAAATTGGAAGTATCGATAGTTTAAATATAATTGAAATTCAAAATGTGAACGACCTAATGCAATCTGTCTATGTAATCTATAAATCGAAAACGATATAAATGTTAATGTTTTATACATTTCTTGAGGTATATTGATTTCCATATCTATGACTTAAAATAACTGTTTTCAAAATAATACATTTTTTTATAACAACTCAATGATTGATAAAAAATCTTAATTATTTTTCAGATGAGTGTGCTTGTGCCGATTGAGAGGGGTGATCCGGTAGGGTCGCAAGGTGGATCTCCACCGTGCACGGCCAGGCACAGGTTCACTCCGCCTGGCAATCCCAGCACGCCTACTACGCCACTGCCTGTTCCACCAGACGTTGCTGAACCGAATGCGGTCATAGAACCGCAAGTGCCGGTCACGCACAAACACCCATGCATATCTTGCTGGTGTTGTTGTTGCGGATGCTCTTGGTAAGCAAGCAAACAATATAAAATACTCTAAGTTTATGACAACGAAGGGCGCTCTGAATAGTTTTACCGTAATAGCTATCATGTCATGTCCCATGAATTTATTTTTAGGAGCGATTAATTATAATTTAATTCTCACCTGGATCAAAATTAAACGGAATAGTTCGTTGAACTTTTGTCCATTTACTCATAAAACAGTGACATAGCCAGGATTACTTAAGTCAAAATAATCTACAACAATCCATATTTTCGATCATTAATTTTTCTCGTCAATAGATTGCTGTCAATGGGGAGGAGGTATTAGGGTGTGGTTTATGTTCATGCAATAAACAAAATATAACATAATATATGTTGTTCCAGTGGCTCCACTGGCTACGCCACTGAAATTATATAAAAACAGAATATTAATTAGGATGGAGTGGTAAATATTCATAAAAATTTTTGTGACACAAATAAAACATTTAAAATAAATTTAAGTAATTTTTTTCATTCTTGTTTAAAATGTTATCTTGTGTACATAAAGGAATATTTTAACTTCTTTATTTTGTCAATCATAATTTTTAACATTTAAATATAATTATGAATAGAGGCTTTTTATGTGAATCTTGGTAGTAAATGCGATATCTTAAACGTTTTTGTGGATGGTGAACTCGGCACCACTTTTTATACATGCTTAGTAAATTTGATAAACATGTATTTAATCAATAAAAGATATATACAGTCAATGAAACGCGAAAATTGAAATATTTAAATTGCTTTATTTATACATAGCTCATTATATTGTTTAAAATAAATAAGTTTTGTAAGCATGACAGCGCTTCAACATTTTGTTTTGCTTTGCAATATTTCGCTTTGTGAAGCAAAATAACTCATTTTTAAAGCCTCTTTGTCAAAAACGTCTGCATTAAAATAAATATAACATAACCATTTTTCTATAATCACTTATTTCAAGTAATAATACAAATAAAATAATTACTTGCTTTTTTATTTTGTTATGGTAATCTTGTGTACAGTATATAGTTGTTACATATAGCAGTATTTCTAGTGTAGGCAATACTGGTTTATTTCATTAATAATTAATACATTTGAGTGCTTTAATGTTAATTTATTCAATCTATAAATAGAAAATAGTTTTCACAAAAATAGTTTTACCCGTTGAAATTTATTTTTAAATATGCTTAAATTGTTTTTTATCGTAAATTTTTTCTTAAATTTGATATGTTAATTTAACATTAAGTATTAACTGTATGAATTATTAACACATATATGGTCGGCGGTAGCTCTGGATGGTGAGGGGAGAATCATTTCATTTAATTATAAATTAATAACACTAAATCTCTTCCACGATATTATAAAAAATAATTTTCCCTTGAATTCATATATTTAATAGAAACACTAACTCATCTAATATTACTTTATATAGTATTAATAATAAGTTACTAATTTTAATTGACTTATTTGTGTACAATCAGTGTTATTTTGCATGCGTACAGGAGTAGGATATGCAAACTATGGTAAGTTTTACATAAAATAAATCTAGTTTAAGTGTATAAAAATAAACTATTTGGTATTAATCCTAAGTGAGTCATTTAGAGTGTTTAATATTTCAGATATTCTAATTTTGACGTTACATGATATTGTGTAACAATACTACTCTACTACTAGTTAATAGTAATACTAATGACTCACTAAGAATTATTATATTCATATTTATCAATATTTTGATTTTATGAACTATTTACTTATTAACTAACTATTGGTCTACGTATCGATTTATTTTTTCATATATTAATCAAAGCAGATAATTATGATAACCTGAAATAATAATTGAAAATACAATTTCGATTTCTAACACTACTTATATATAATTTAACATTAGTTTTTTTGAATTACAAGCTTTTTAATATATTTTTTTACTAAATAAAATTTTTTTCTTAAATATACCATTGGATTCAATTACATATTGTAGTTTTAAAAAATCGTGTCTAACATCATTTATATCTTTTCTTGTGCATTCTACAGGGATCGTTTTTGGTGAGTATTGTTTTAGATAATCAAAATATGACAATAAAAAATTTCAAATAAACATTAGACATTATTAGAATCAATTAGTTAATGTACCTTCTTTATATATGCTACTGCCGACAGTTATACTTTGATTAACTCAGAATTTAACTTATGAATAGTGAATGTATTTTCTTTTATTCTTATATCATCTTAATTGTTTGTATTATTTTTTGGTTGGTTAATGTCAATTAGTTTATTAATATTTGACTGGTGTACCCTGGGGAATTTTCAATTACAGTAATTTCCTATTTGCCTTCTATACTAGACTTTATAATCGTTAGTATAAGATTAAATAACAAATTATAAACATATAATTATATACAACTAATAATTTAATAAAATACAGCTAAGTAGAAAACTATAAATATCATTGTATGCATATTTTTGTTTAGTTTCCCACTAAAAGGACATCACCCAAAGGCAACAAATGGAAACGGATCATCCGGTAGTATAATCGAAAATCCCGTAGAGCTAAGGTATGAGTTTTGCAGTAATTCATTTACGAAAATTTCGATTAATATTTATTTTATTTTGTTTAAGGCCTCCATTAGAAGAAATTCGAAGTTGGAGCAAATCATTTGATAGACTCTTAAAATGCCCAGGTAATAATTATTTTTTGTATATCGCACAATATTTTATAACGCATGAAGAGAATTATCATTTAATACTTAAAAACTATAAATGTGAATAAAAGACTGAAAAAGTTAGTTTTTTGCATTAAAAAAACCTTAATTCTCTAAAATATTTAGATTTCTGTGTTTTTATTACCTAAAATTAAAAAAAACTAATAAATCGTTATTCAATGACTGTTGCTATAATTTCTTTCTCTCGCTTTCATTCTTAATATATATATATATATATATAATTTTGTTTATTTTATGTCAATACATAATCCTTGTTTGGTGGCTTAAAATTAACACTATGATTGATCATAAAAAATATTTCAATTACAGATAATTATGTGATACTTGAAATGTTCGTAAAAATTAATATATTATTTTATTGCGATATATAAATTATACACATTTTTCTTAAAATTTTTACTGTCATGATAAATGGGTTTTTGTTTGTAGCGGGCAAAAAAATTTTCCGAGATTTCTTGCGATGTGAATATAGCGAAGAAAACATACTGTTTTGGATGGCTGTGGAGGAGCTTAAAAAAGAATCTAATCCAGACGTAATCGAGGAAAAAGCTCGGTTTATCTACGAAGATTACATTTCGATTTTATCTCCCAAAGAGGTAAGTCTTATTTTGAATTTCCAATCAACTGTTATATTGGTGATAACACGGCTTATACGTGTAATATATTTATTATAATATGGTTACTCTTAAGAAATAAATATACTTTAAATTCAAGAAGCCTTTAGCCACTAATATAAACTCTTTACCGTACATAGAGTGATGTTTGCATTATTTTTATATAAAAATATTTTTTTATAATTCCACGTCTATAGGTCAGTCTAGACTCTCGTGTTCGTGACATAGTTAACAAGAATATCAATCAACCAACGGCTCATATGTTCGATGAAGCTCAGCTACAAATTTACACGCTTATGCACAGAGATTCTTATCCTAGATTTATAAATTCAACGCAGTACAAAAAATTAGCCAAAACTGAAAATGGAGCTACTGGTAACGCTCTAAATAGTGGCCAGCAAACCCCAACCAAACGAAAACAGAGCAATATACAATAAATGGTCACATTTATTTCAGGTAAATATGTAACTCATGTTCAATAAACTAATCAATCAAGTAAGCAGTGTAAATTTTGTTCAAACTAACTCAGAAAATAATTTTTGATAATAGTTGTGACTTGATTTTTAATTAAAATGTTTTTAATAGGATTGGGTTTTTTTCTTAATTATTCACGATTAAATTGGTATTTGATTTTTTTAAAGGTTAGGTTCATAGCAAAAAATTGTACATTTTCTCAATTTTTTGGAATAATAAAAAAATGTCATGATTTTCTATAAACTTCTATATTTAATCAATGAAATTATTGTATCAAAAACTTCAAATAATAATAAATATAACTTTAAATAATTACTACTTAACAATATAGATGCTATATTTTAAATCTTCCGTCTTATCCTAAGTTTTAACATACCAAGGTTTTATATTATTCAAAGAGTTCAGTAGAAAATAAATAAATCTTTCAACATTTACATATTTATTGTTGAACATAATGATAAAAACTGTTAGTGCTGCTCTATTATTAAAAGGTCTTATATTGGTGTTTAAATTGTATTGAAATGTTTATTAGGACAATAAACGCGGAATCTCATCCTTTTGTGAAAAGTTTATAAATCTGTTTCATGAACGACAGTGGTTTTGTGCAAGGTCATCCAGATTAGGTGTAAGCGAAAATCTTGACGGGTTGGCTATTAATTAATTGTTTGGCCAAATCGAGACCAAGGTCCTTTAGCAGTCTTCTTTTCCAAATACACATGGCATCTAAAGATAAGTTAAGCGATTCACGAAAATGATAAAAAATATCGTGTTTAAGACTTTGTAAACTTTAAATAAACATATAAATCAAGTAATAATAAATCAGTCGCTGCATTGTGTATAAAAAATAAACGTAAAAATGATGTACATAAATATTGTACGTACTGTTAAAATTTGAAATTAATCGAAAGATGTTTTGCAGCGATTATTTTTTGTCTTGGGTGTTCAAGCCTGCGTTTGGACCCATGTATTTGGGACCAGAATTGATATGATTTTCGTAGATTTACATTATTATACATGGTAGTATAAGAAAAAATATTTGTATTTAAAAATCGCGATGTAAAAAATAAATTATATACTATGTACTAAGTTTTAAATAAAAAGTAAAAATGTTTTATACTTAATTATTATTGTGATTCTTATTTTGATTTTATTTATAATCGTCTTTTTTGTTTTTACATTTAATAAATCGTAGTGATTATAAAAATTGTATTTTCACTCGTTTGCGTTTGAGTCTCATAAGATTTCCTTCGTGAAAGATTTTGAATAATTTTTATGTATACATTCGTACATTACATTGTATTTAACACAATTTTATTTCTTAAAATATGCAATATACTGATAAAAATGTAAATAAAAAAACAATAATAATGATATTATTAATATTAATATTATTATTTTTATTATTATCATAAATATATAATGTAACGATTAAGTATCTATCATTTAATGATGGGATTGTGTTACCAATCTAAATTAAAATGCCATCTTGTGTAAAGATGAAGTTAGTATGCATAAAACTTTAATGTAGGCCCTTATCAGAAAATGTTAGTTAGAATTGACTCTAGTATTGTTACCTTATGGTGTTTAATTGTTTTAAAAAAATTACACACACACACACACATATATATATATATATATATATTTGTTTTTTTCTTGTTAAATTTTAACTAATATTTAACTTCTGTAGTTGATCAAATTTATATATTATTTGTTACGTAATTATTTCTAGTCTAACCAAAAGACTGTTATTTTTTATTTATAAATATAATATATTGTGACCTACCTCTTGTCATTATGTTACTGGTGTATTTTGTACTTGTTTTTACTTTTTTTTACGGTATGTCTTAAAAGTAGCATTTATTGTGCCAATTGATTTTACAAATTAAGTTTTTTGAATTGTAAACAAAATCAAATTGTACGGTTTTACCAATGACGTATATTGCAAAGTGAAGCATAATTAAAAAATATATGCATACGAAAAAGAGAGGAGCACTGGTACAAATAGTATCAACACAATAGTAGATTTAATGATTTAATAGATTATCATTTTAATGGTAATAAATATTTAGATTAAAAATTGTTAAATAAACACAACAGGGTATCAAATATTTTTTCTTCATTCACAATTTTTTACATACTATGATGTACAATACAACACTAAAATAATTAAAAACAAAGCATGACACTATAAAGGTGTAAAATATATAATATATTTTATCATGAAATCGTTAACTTAGACAAAATTAAATCGTAAAGTAAAAAAAAGTTAAAGCTATAGTTCAAATTTTAAATATTTCTGTATTGATCTTTTTTGATAAATTTCACCGTTCTGTATCTTATGCGCAATAAATTGTCATTGGAAAACTTTCATTATTATTTGTATTTTTTCAAAAAAAAAAGTTTCTGATATTCAAACACCTCGATATTAGATAGATTAAGCACAACAACATAATAATAATGATATTAATGTTAGTAGTAATAATAATAATATTAATATTAATAATAATAATAATGGTAATATTAAATAATAATTAATATTGATAATTATTATAATAATGTAAATAGTTCGTATATTTCTTGATTCTTATTGTAGATTAAAAATTATTAAATTTGGTCAGAGCAAACTTTCGATTGTACGTATGAGCCTGACATGAAGCACATTTAATACTTTGGTTTCAATTTTGTAATATATATTTACGTATAAGAATATATATTATGCCCAAATTGTTTCGTATTTAGATCACGGTAATAGTAATAAAATACATTGTTGTAGGATAACAAATTATTATTGAACTTTTCATGTAAATGTTGAAACAATAATTATTGTATTTATCATTACAATGATGTTCATACTCGTAAAGTTTATTATAATTTTTAACATTACTTTAGAATGTAAAAATAAAACTGTAATTATAATTACACATTATTATTAATGATAAAAGGAAACAACCTATTACGACTTGTGAATTTTTTTTAACATTTTTTTTATAGACTACAACAGGAGTTAATCTTAATTGAAATGACTGCTTTTATTCCAAAATAAGATAAATAAAATACGAAAGTTGTATGTGTAATGATTGAATGTATTATTCTTCATTTTTATGTTAGACAAATACAAAATAAATATAACATGATTAAATACGATAAAACAACTACTTTTTTATTTTCCTTAATCAGAAATGTTACATACAAATAATTTTATAACTAGTTCCTACCTTTTTTTTTTTTTATTCATACATTAAATAAATAACACAACTCGGGAACACTTAAAATTAATTTTACTAATGACTTGACTTATGAATGAGTTTGTTTTGTTCTTTTCTTTTCTTTTCTTGTTCAATGAAATCAGTAAATTTAACATAGTATTCTCCGGTGGGATCCCATTTATCACGAAGTTGTTTCCATTCCTTCTGGTAGTCCTTTTCAAGTCGTGTAACTACTTTTAAAGCAATTTCTTTATGTTTTTCGCTACATCTGACACATAGATTTTTTAATGCGTCTGGTAAAATATCTGTAAATAAAAATTATTTTTTGATGAGTTAATATATTGTGTATAAAAAAAAAAAATTAAATATAACTATAAAATCTATTTCAAGACGACTGGTTTAAAACTATGTTTATCAATAAAAACTTTTCATTAAAAAATATAAGAGTATGATTATACTAACCAAAATAGTTGAATCAAGATAAATTTCAATAGACAAACCTTTAAAAAATAGTTTCTCTTTATACATTTTTCAAACTTACTTTTTAGTTCTTGTCCTTCTACTGTACATGGACGGTTGGGTATATCCAACAAACATTGGACGTAACTGTTGACTAATCTCTTAGAGCCAAATATTTGATCAATGTTAATGTTGTCATACTTGGTAGTGTATGTTCCCTGAGATGCGGGCTTAGAGGGTTCTTGAGCAGAATCAATGGATTTTGGAGCCGTGGCGGGCTTATTAGATTCGATCACCTTTTGAGGCAATGCAGAAACACTGAGAACGGCTAAAACGGCCCCGAAAACAACAAATAAAGAGGTACGCGAGTCCATTGTATATGATGTTAACGATTGTTTACTGTTCGCCCGTTTGCTGATCAAAGCCTTTATATACTTGGTGGTAGATTCAAGATATTGTATTATTGCGCATATAAAGTAGTTAAACGTATTACAAGTTTGTTTACAAAGAGAATAAAATTCTTGTAATAACGCGCAAATACAGGAGTGGTGGACAAAACGGCCTTCGAAAGTTTAGCGTCATCACATGCAATTCCGATTTATTTCCCTGCAATACAACCGCGAGATCAACGGTTACCTATAGGTAATTGATGAAGATCAATTATACTCTCATGACGTATCATATGAAATGTTCAAAAATCTTATGACTGATTGACGATCTTAATACGCGTAAAACTAATTTGCAACATTCTAACTGGCTCATATAAAATTGGAGAGTAGCACACTTTTTATAATTTTTGTTGATAAAAAATTCAAAGTTGATATTTGTATATTAACCATTTTAGTAGTTGGCCTATTTGAAAATAAATATAATTCTGTTCATTAATGGTTTGATATGGTAATATAATAACAGTAGGTACGATTAGTGTATCTCTGTATGTATTTTCAATAATCAAGTAAATTGACTTTTATTTAAAAAAATGAATTCACTTGGAATGATAATAACACAATTATATGCCAAGATAGATTTAATGATTTCCGTATCTGTGTTTGATGGTAATATTAAGGAAAAATACCTTAGGAAGTATTGATACTGACAATTTTACTGAGAGAAGGAGTAGAAATAAATTTATAAAAGATGGAATTAAACTCTAATTATTAGAGTCTAATGTTAATCGATAAAAAAGTTAATTATTAAAGGTAACTATAATAATATAAGTAGCAATAATATAATATAGTACTATTTATATATACATATAAAATGTACATAGGTTCATTGGAAAATTTGAATATTTTTTAAATTTAATAATATGAAAAATGAATTATGGAAGTATATCAATTTATAGTTATACGTATTGTGTATCGCATAAGTTGGAAATAAATTTAATGCATTAATGCAGTTTGATTTCTACTTTTATATTTATAAAAAAAAATTAGTTAAGTCATAAATATTATATAAAAATTGCCGTAATATATTAAGATTCTGTTTTCACTTTTTCCTCTGATGTGTTGTTATATTTCATAATAACCTGTATGTGTTTTATTTTTTAATAATTAAGACTAATGAAGATAAGAAAATTTAAATTGCATCATTATTTTGAATTACATAAAATAGATTACTGATGTTTCTATCAAAATGATTTTGATACTTTAATGGTAATGGTTCGTAACTGCAATTTTTATTTGGTATGGAAAATCATGTACAGCTAATTTTTTTAATAAGCATTATTGTGATGAAATGTTTATTTTTCCTCCAATCATATATTGTAAATATAGATTTTTTTATTATTATTATTATTTTCTTAAGATAAGACAATAAATATATTTTTCAAGTTAAATGGCATAAATTGAATGTATATATAATAATAATAATAATAATCTACTTTTTTCCTCCTAAATATGTCAAAAATGTAGTTATAACACATTGTTACTGAAGTATCGATACTATAATATAAATGCAAGATAATAGTGATTATAACGAATGAGCTTATCTTATAAATTTTGTTTTTAATAGTAATTTTATAATATCTTGACCACATATAAATCTAAAAAATACCATTTTCCAAGTTCTCATAAAAATTCCTATTTAATGACGACCATTTGCAAGTTGAGCCAAAAATAATTTCAGTAAAATGTTCAACTTTTTTTCGTAAAAATCAACTTTAAAAGACTAGAGACTGGATTTATATGTGTTTATAAATTATGTTATGTCAAAACATTATCAGCCAGTACAAATTTGTATAAATAGTTTTGAATAATTAGTAATGTAATTTAACTGTGGTTGTAATGTTGCAGTTGATTAAGGGGTTTATTCGCTCCTAAAACGAAAAATATTTCTACGCTATTATATATCCAACAGGAAATTCGTACAAAATTGGATCCCTTTTAAAATGAGTTAAAATAATTATAAATGCATTTATACATTTTTACAGACAGTGAAATTAAACAAAAACACGTTAAACAAAACATCTCTATGTTTTGTTTTCTATTTTCCTTGTAAAAACAAAAAAACGGTAATACAATTTGAATCAATTATATTTTTTATAAATATAAAATTTTAAATTTAATTTAAATCTGTACTATTTGTGTGTGTAAAATTAAAAAATTCAATCTTTTCTGAAATAATTTTTTTATTTTAATAATAATTATTATTTACAATTAATTATTTTGAAAATATAGAAATCTTTTATTAAAATTCTCAGTTATTTAGTGATTGGCATAAATTTGAGTCAAATGTAACGTGTTATGTAATGATAAGGTACGCGAGTCAAAAATATGTTATCATCCTAAAATTTGGTCTATTCAAATCCACATATTGAACGATACAATAATGAAATTCCTATCAAGTCCATATTATTCTAATAATTTTTATGATGGCTTTGAAAGCAAAATATGAAAACATTTTTATATTAAGAGCTAAGATCGTAGCTGGAAACAGTTTTCTGAGAGGGTTAAACCAATCATAGATGTAGAGTGGTCGTATTTTAATTTTAATAATTTTAAATAAAAAAATATTTTTTAAGTCTAATTCTTTTCCTTCAAAGGATAATTTCTATAAAACAATGTATATAAGTATATTTAAATATAAGAATATCTTTAAATATTAAATAGATTTTTAATATTATTATCGTCTTGTTTTTCATCCTCGCCTTAATCTCAACTACTTGGGGTCGACTACCCTTATCCTAAACTTCCACTTGACACGATCTCCCACATCATCGACGCTCATCATTAACTCAATTAGTATCTCGCTTATAATAAACTGATATATACATATATATATATATATGCTTATAAATTACACATTGAATAAATTTCAGCACTACAGTAATGATTGAATGTATTATTCTTCATTTTTATGTTAGACAAATACAAAATAAATATAACATGATTAAATACGATAAAACAACCACTTTTTTATTTTCCTTAATCATAAATGTTACATAAAAATAATTTTATAACTAGTTCCTACCTTTTTATTTTTATATTCATACATTAAATAAATAACACAACTCGGGAACACTTAAAATTAATTTTACTAATGACTTGACTTATGAATGAGTTTGTTTTGTTCTTTTCTTTTCTTTTCTTGTTCAATGAAATCAGTAAATTTAACATAGTATTTCTTCTAATAAAATTCGTGACTGCATGAAACAATTATGTAAATTTAATTTTTCAACAATAAAAATATTTCGTTTTGGGGGTGAACCCTCAAAACCCCCCTCGAATTCGGTTTTGAGATATTGTAGCACACGACACTCACAAAATTTAACTAATCAATTTAAACCTCTGTTTCAATAATTTAAGCTGCTCTAATAAATTAGACCTTGATAATCATAACATTAGTCTATGTATGTTGTAAATCATCCAAATTTTTTTAAGAAAATTCGTTTTCCTAGAACTTTTTAGTTTTTATATCTTGTAACTATTAAGTAACAAGATACCTATAAAGCACTTACAGATTATTCATATAATATTAATACTTGAATTAATAAAATGTAAATTTGAAAATGAAATGAGATTATTAAGATTATGTACATCTTTTTTCTGATACTAATTAATTTTTACGATTCTATGAAATAAAAAACTTAATTAATTTTTTAATATTATAGCTTATTTATATGAAGCTCAATCACAATTTTCAAGGTTCAATGTTACAATAACCCAAAAATGTATTAACTTTGAATAAAAGTCGTAAAGCTAATGTACTGGTTTTATTAAGATATTTCTAAGCTTGTAAATTAAAAAAATGTATCTAATAATATGGCCTATATGACTAAAACAATTCTGCTTGTTATAAAATAATTAAACATTATTTTTTTTAAATGATTGAACATTGACGTAAATAAATCGTTTAAAATTGCAAGTTATTTCATCTTAAACTATGTTGAATAATTGTTTTTGTAGCTAAGTAGTAGTCGTTCATAGTGTAAAATCTCCTATCTGTAAAATCTAATTTTTCAGGAGAATACAAATATTATTTAAATACAAACCATTCTCAGGCCCGCAATAACTAGGTGATCAATGAGTTCTCAGAACATGAATGGCAATTCGATGTATATGAGCAAAAAAAGAAGTGATTAACAATCTGAAATCCGCCAATTAAATAATTATAGATATAGTCAATTTACTTTTGGACATTTTGAAAAAGATCGATCTAATAGGTCTGTGTGGCACTTATTATTATACAATTTTAAGTTTAATAGAACTTTTATTTTTATTTATGTTAAGAAGTCTAATAACTATTAACTAATTAAAGATATTATAAAAGATATTTTGTTCTACATCCAGAAAATTACAGTACTCCATCAAAAATAGTTTAATATATTATTACATAAATAACAAATAAAAATTAAAAATATTTTTACTAAACCACTTTTCTTATTTTATAATAAGAAATGTCATCTTAGATATTATGTAATATTAAAGTTTTAATAACAATAGTTATAGTTGTTGTAAACAGTCATATTTATTTTATAAAAAAATATGAGTTGTTGTGGTTGAAAATAATATTAAGCATAATTTATGATTAAAAAACAATAGATTTCACCTTATTTTACCTATAAAAAATACTGAAATCCAATTTTGTTTTGTAATTTGGAATTCTATAATTAACTAAAAAATAGTAGACATTGTTTGTTATGATTGTAATGATTTAAATTGTTTTTTCCTTATTAATTTTCATCATTAAATAGTTTAGTTTCTAAGTTATCTAACATATAATTTTAAAAATGATGTTGATCCGGTTTTTTTTTTACTTCCTGTTTATTTAACTAACAATAAATAATTACAAATATTCTGACAATAAACAATCATGTTTAAGCCGATTCAAATAGAAGATAAATGTTTAAAATCCATTCTAAATTTCTATATGAAATGTCATTGTATAAAAATTTCTAAATTTTGACTATTATAGATTTTATTTTTCTTATTAAACTATTATGATGTTCTACTACATTATGACTTTAAATGTTTACATTTTTACTATACTTTTAACAATGGTTGTATGCAAGGTAAAAATTTAAAGGGCTCCTTAATCAACAGATAATAAAAATATTATTATTGCAGAAACCGTTATTGCAAATGCTTCCACCTATACGTCATGAGCTACGCATTAAGAGTTTAGAATTAACATTCAATAAAACATTTGGAAAAACTTTTATTGCTGAATTTAAGCAGTTCTACGATGTTCAATTGCTTAACTTTAACGTAACAATTTATAGAAAAACCAGTCCAGAACGCGTAAGTTACATGAATAATATTTTCTATTATAATGACTGTGATTTTAAAAATAATGATATTTTCCTTTTTACAAAACTGTAATTGTATACAGTTTTGTATGGCTGACTCTAAGTAGTTGGGAATAAAACGAGGAAAAAGAAGACAAAGTTATATTTGTATATATTTTATATATTAACTTAATAGCTACGATCAAATCTCGTGATAAATGATAAAAATCATAAAAAGGCGTTTTAGAAAAAAATCACTTCACGATTTTTATGTTTATAACGATTTTAATAAACTAATCATAAAATAATCTTTTTATGTTTAAATCCTCTTAAAAATCGTACCATAAACCTGTTTTAAACAAAATTTTTGCTTAATTAAAGATCCTTGTCAATTTTTTTAAGTTCTTAACTTAAGTTTTATTTGTCAACTTACTAATTTGCTATTGAAAATGTTTTGATTCTAAATTCTATGAGAGTCACTTATAACATAGGCTATTAAAAGATTAATGCGTTTTTAACAGAAACAAAATTTTTAATTATTTGTAGTTTTTCATAAAAACAATTATACTATTTTTGATTCTACATCTATTTAGTTTAAAATCGTATTAAATACGAAATTAAAAGTGTTTGAAAAATTAGAGAAATAAATTTTGATTTTAATAACGTTATTTAATCAATATATAGATATATTAATTATCTTTGTTATGAAATTTTACTTATATCCTCGTCCGTTAAGTTGCCTAAGTTTAACGCCTTAAAACATACAGCATATAATATATTAATATATTAGTATTGCAAGAATAATTAATTTTATGTTTTTTTTTAACCAGTTAGATTAATTATTGAATTATAGTCCAATTAAGTATAGTCGACTTCCAAAGAATCTTTAAATTTTTCATCGAACTCGTTATTATTTTTATTTAATTGTTATCAAACAATTCAGTTACCAAAAAGAAACATGACAATCTGTCCCGTTATTTCTTTCGGCCTCAATCATATTATGTAATGCTTAACATTTAATTTATATACTACAATTAAATTATTTAATTATAAGTGCAAATATAAATATATGGTTTTTCATGTGTTACATACTATATTTTTAATAACTTGTTTAATTTTTTCAAAATAAATTCTTATTGTTAACGTTAAAGTGGAAAATTGTTCACAGTATTTAATTCTTATCAATGTATGCAAGTCTTAGTTTTTTTATTTACGTAGATATGAAAATGATTTCTAAAAAGTATAACGTTCAAATAAAGATTAATAAATATAGTAAAGCATCGCTTAAACCTTTCTAGTAAATATAAGTAGAACGGCTTCGCTCGACCAAGCCATGATCCTGACTAATGTTTAAAACTATTACTGTAATTTTTATTATTATAAAATTTTACATAATTAAAATAATTATGATATTTATTTTAATGAATAAAATTTATGATTGTAATTAATTCCTTCACTGTCATACAATTAATCAATAAATAACCTTATCATAATTACCCAGTGGAATTTTTATATAATATGTGTCGGGGTATAGAGTTAGTTAGGATAGAGGTGAAAATATTTAGGTTACAAAAATAACGATTATACTTTAAGTAAGTAAAGTAGTAAAAATCTCTTTCATATACTACGTAAGAGAGATTTTGGTAGGTGGAGAATATATTATATTCTCTATCCAACACAATATTAAGAAAAATATTTTAAGGCTATTGATGATTTCTCCCGCCTTAAAAAATATTTTTATAAAACATTATGTATAATTTTTCAAATTTTTGGTGATGAAAAACCTATTTTTTTTACTCAAGGAAAAATCATATGCACACTTAAAAAATATATATAAAAATACCAAGTTTAATTCATTTCCGCCTATGCTAGTAAATATATACCCAAATAATTGATTTTTTTTGTTTTATTACATTTTGTTTATAATTGAATCAAGAAGTGTATATTTACTATAATTTGTCTCACTTGTGTATTACAAGTTTTACACAATGTTTGATTTAACTAAAATTATTTTACCTTGGATAACCATTCGCAAGTTATAGTAACTTTTTGGGCTTTTTTATTCTATAATGGAATAATTATTATTTTAGATTAACGTAGAAATAATCAAATGCAAGGAAAATTTTATCGACTGCTCTAATCTAAGAACTTGTGACTATTATCACGTTTGCGATACAATAAAAACATTATTGTTTTTTGGAGTTATTGGTTATAAAAATCGTGATATAAAATGCCCATTTGAAGTAAATATCTAAAATTAACTAAAAGTTATTTATCCATAATTTAAACACTTAAATATTTATGATTTTAGGGTGAATACATTGTATTAAACTCAACATTCAACCCTAACCAAGCATTTTCAATGTTATTAGCTCCTACTGAAAAATGGTGGGAAAATTCCTACAAAATAAATGTAAATGTTTATGATTCATCTGATGTATTTATAATGAAACTTTATGGAACGGGATACTTCTTGACTTTTAGAAATAAAAAGTTATGATATATAACATATATTATATGCGCAATTTTGTAAAAAAATAAAATAAAATAAATAAATTGAATGACTTTTGATGTATAATTGAACATATTTAATATATTTATAGTTTTTAATAAAAATAAGACAAAATAAAACGATTAACTTCTAAGAAATTTCTAATTTAACGTACTCCATTAAATTCAATGGGGTAGTATGTATAGTCTTGTGGTAGGGAACATGTCATATCTCAGTGAGTAGGTTGTGTGTTCAATTTCATTCCACTGAGCTATTTATATTTTACCAAACACTCTATCGCGAATATGAAGTACTTTAAAAAAGAAAGCGTTAAATATTTATTAAAAAAAAAAAATCGGTAGCACAGTGTGGACGAGGTATAGATGGGGCAAGTATAATTGATATCTGACAGTGATTAAAATTACTATCATAGAAAGAATTCGATGCAAATCTGTAGATAGTGTTTAATTCTAAGAAATTGATGGATAATTACAAAAGCACATCAACTCCTATTTCCTTAATTATATCCTGATTAGTGGTTCTTAGATTTAAAAATATAATATGTGAATAAATACTAATTATAGTAATTAAATTTAGTATGACATTAATATTCAATAATTTAATATTGTAATTTATACGGATAAATTATAAAAAATAATAAAGTAGTTATATATTTCTTTACTTTTAATGATTATAAAAATTTAAAGGGCTTGATGCAATACTTTTCAATAAAAAATTTTTATATCTTATGAATATACACTGAACTACAAGGAACTTTCATCAGAAACAAAAATATAATATTCTAAATCAACTTTTCGCGTTGTTTTCAAATCTGCAACTAGACTTTAACTATCGCAAATTTTATAAGTATACCACAAATTGTATTGTTAAGACTAATATGCAGTCAGGAAATTTTATAATTACTATTTACAGTAAATTTATCAGAAAAGCTCAACATTTTTTTGAATTATTATCGTAATAGATTACTTAAATAGAAATAATTGTAATCATTTTCTAGTAACTTTTGGTATTAAAAAAGATTCTTCAATTGAAATATATAGAACTAAAATTAATTTTAATGATTTACTAAAAACACCAAACAAAAAGTTGTTAAAAAAAATCTACTCAATACAGCGTATTATAAAATTTGAACATGATTGTAAAAATCCAAAGTTAAATTCTAGTGAAACTAAAAATCTTTTTTTATAGAAATGATTTTTATAGCAATATATTACTAAAAAAAATGGAATATTATAGACTGATAGTAGCACATACAAATAGAGTAAAAAAAATATTTAATTAAAAAGTAAAATTATTTAATTTTTTAATTGAAACCTATTACCGTACCAAACTTAATTCGTCAATAAATACTTAGATAACATTATTAATGAATGATTTTAATTGTCTATATGGAGAACATGGGATCAGTAACTGTTTAATTAATAAATTAGAATTTTTTTTCAATTTTTGAAGGAAATATCTTCAACTTGATACGAATTATAATCATTTGATATATCGTTGAAAAAAGTAGATCAAATGAGAGCTGAAAAAATAAATGATAATTAGAAAAAAACCATACAGTAATATAATTTTAAAATGAATAAGAAATTTATTCTCGCGAGGGGAAACTACACTGATGGAGTTCTTGATATTCATTGAAGTTATTGAATCTAAATGAGATAAAATTCATAGACACAGACGGGTTTGAGCCTTGTACCCCACACGCGTAAGACATAAGTGTTACCGATTCGACTTCCGTACGTTGCTTTCGTCAGCCAAAAAAAATGGCAATTTAAGCTAGTTCAAAATTATTTTTCTCAACTTAAAAAAAAAACAAAAAAATTTAAATAAGTTTAACTTTCCATGCTATGTCGATTAGATTTATATAATATTTATGAAAATCTGTGTACTCCCCTTGTAAGGTATTTTAAAATAAAATAAAATACAAAACCAAGAATTTTAACACAAAAATTTTTATCATGAAGACAAGTCCAGACATTAAATTTTTTTTTCAAATTAAAGTTGGGTTTTATTACATAAGCTATAATATAAGATATATATAAAAGTGTCTGTATTTCCGGAACACTTTCAAAAGTTAAGTTGAAAAAGATTATTTTTTGTGAAAAAGTTGTCATTTTGAAACCCTCCCTTTGGACAGGTAAAGAGTCAAATGTTCACAAAAATTTATCAAATGATAGGTAAATATCTAAGGTATCTAAAAAAAAAAAATTTATTGATTGGTCATTTTTAAAAAACCAAGCACAGGGGGGTCGTGGCATAGTGGTGACGTGGCATAGTTGGATCAAGTATAATGATATCTGACAGTGATTAAAATCACTATCAAAAAAAAAGCTTCGATGCAAATCTTTAGATAGTGTTTAATTTTAAAAAATTGGTGGATTATTCCAAAAGCTACATGATCTGCTACTTTCTTATTAATAACATAAATGAAAAAGGGATTATTAAAAAATATTATTTTTTATAAAAAAATTGTGTTGATCTATACACTTTTCAATAAGTTATAGCATTATGAAGTTAAAAATGTAAAAAATAAAATTGAGAATTTTTACACAAAAATTGCATTCGGTAGCCATTTTCTCCATGAAAATAAAATAAAGTCCAAAATTTTTTTTTTGCATAATAAAGTAAATTACATTAGCTTTAATTTAATATATATAGAAAAGTGTCAGACTTTCCGGAACACTTTCAAAATTTAAGTTGAAAAAGTCAATTTTTTGTGAAAAAGTTGTCATTTTAAATCCCCTCCTGTGGCCAGATAAAAGGTTAAATTTATGAAAAAAATATACCAAATGAAAGGTAATGATATTATGCATCTATACAAAAAAGAATTATATTGATATGTTCATTTTTAAAAAAGTTATGGCAGTTTTTAAACAAAAAAATTTCAAAAATTTCAAAAATTAGCGATTTTTAAATTTGTATTTTTTTTGGAGGTTTCTTCCATTTACGGGGAACGAGGGAAATTTTTTCAAAGAAGAATTTTAAAAAACGCATCATAGTAATTAATACCTTCTCAGTTTCACAGGTAAAAAACACAATATTATTGTATTGCACACAACACTATTAAAAAATTACTCGTTACAGACGAAAATCAACGCAAATCAGTTGCGATGATGGTTAATTTCCGACAACTTGGGTATTCTACCGGTCAAACCTGTTGGATATGCAGTACGAGAGAGCGTTTCGCTACATCTGTTTTTGTATGACTGATAACGTTTCTCGCACTACCACCACCGGTTTTGCGAAAGACTCAGTACACTGTATCATTATGTACGCGATCGATGTAGAAATCTTTTGAGTCGCAGTGTATGTGTGGTGTTACCATTTTGGCCCTTGCCAAAGTGTTCTAGATGCCTTTTCATGCATAACAGTTATTTTTATATAGACAATCGCCCTAGTGATTCGCGTATACCTTAGTACACAAGTATAGTAAATTCGTCTTGCGATTCGCCTGTACCCATGTACATCGCCATATCATCGCTTTGCAATTAACCACATCCCATTGATGTTATGAATTGTATTCACCATTTGATGACAAAGTTATTCATTCACGATCAGTTCATTGGTGTAATTAGTTCATTTTCAGACTACAATAATTGATAAGTAGTTAATTATTTGTCATTATCTTATTACTTTTACATATATTACTAATTATTTGTCTTTGCGCCAGTGTAGCATTAGTGTTAAGTGTTCCCACTACCCCGCTAACTAGATTCCCATGTTACGCAATTCTGTGAACACCAACACGCTGTAATTGAAGCTTCGGTTGACCAAGACATGGTCGAAGATTCGTGTGTATTGATTCTACAGTTACCGATGTAATGGAGACGCTTATTTTTAAAATAAATTCAGTATTAACGCCAACTACTTCCACGAATAGTATGCTCAGTTTTATAACGCCTCAATCACAATATAACACTTATCTACCGAATGTTGATTTACCTAAATTGATGGTAATCCCGAGAAATGGCGTTCGATGTTATTCGTTTGTTTCTGCCAGAAATATTAATCAAATCGACTGATTTCATTTATTATTATCATGTTTATCTGGTCTGGCGTTAAACACAATAAAATTCTAACCACTCTCTGTTAAGAATTCAGAGAGATTTGATTGGATTATTAAAGACATGTGGGCTGCTCTCTAAAAAAGTGGACAATTCGCTTCAAGTACTTCGGCAAGTAAATTGTGCTGATTGCTCAACACTGTTATCTTTAGACTCAAAGAATACTGATACAAATACTGTAAAAGTGTTAGGTATACATTGGGATCCTACATAGGATATGTTCGTCTATCATACTAACATTCAACCCGATCATCTTTATATGAAACGCAAGGTACTTTCTAGAATTCCAGACTTTTCGATCCTATAGGTACGCTCGGACCCACACTCTTATAGGCAAAATCATTCATGCAAAAGTTATTGCAATTATTGGGACAGTCATCTACCAGAGGAGTTAAACACGTCATAGAATTAGTTCATAACAGAATTGGTATCCAATTTGCGGGTAGTAGCATCTCCGGTCATGCTACTATAAATTTTGTCATATGTAAGACCAAGGTAGCGCCAATCAAATCAGTAAATGTCAAATTACGGTGCCGCGCCTTAAATTATGAACTGCTTTATTACTCGTTTAACGTAAAAAAACTGTTTAGACATTGATATTTCAAGGTTTATGTGTGGACCGTATCGTCTTATTATCATATTTAACCGTTAGCCAAAAATCCTTTTAAGTGTTCGTAACAAACAGAATTGCTAAAATACGGCAATTAATATCGAAATGCAAATGGTTTTATATCAACACGGTCAACAATCCCGTGGACCCGGCATCGCGCGGTCTACTACTATATAATACCTTATTATGTTACATTCATAGAGAAGGACCAGCATTTTTACGATTACCTGCCGAACAATGGCCGCAGCATAATTATGATCTATTGAAGCCTGACCAACTGCCTGATTATTAACAAAAGACAGTAGTTCTCACGATCATTGAAAAAGAAACCGTCGCCGATCAAATTTTACACAGCTTATCTATATTACAAAAAATGCAACGATCGCTGGCTTACATTTATCGCTTGAGTTTTAAGGCCCGCTTTCAACCTATTCCCACAGGGACACTGACTTATTTTTAATTAAATGCCATGTCACATAAAGCTGCTTTACTGACACAACAAGAACATTTCAAAAATTAAAAAAAACAGTTGCTTAATCAGAATTATGTGACACCAAGCTCTCTCGCTCAACTAGCGTCGTTTATTGACGTGACTGGATAATTCGTGTTAGGTCCAGATACAAAACATCCAATACTGTTACCTAAAATTTTGCATCTTACACGTTTAATAATTCAACACTATCACCATAGAAGATAGTTTTGGATTATTTCTGGTCGTGACGCCGTACGGCAGTTTATTTTTACTTGTACAATTTGTGTAAGACATAAGGCCACTCGCCCAAACTCTTTTTTTTTTTAACACGATCGACATTGTTGTAGGCTGCCCTGGAACTGCCGTTAGGCATTAGTTTAGGGTGGCCCACGGCGTCTCTATAATTCACACCACCACGTTGTGAATCAGTCCGAAATTAATCAAGAGCTAATTCGCAACGTGGTGTGGCCCCCTCCCGTTATCCGGATCCCAGAGTGGGAACCGTTAGGGAGGGTTGGGAAAATAATTCACAAAACAAATAATATAAAAACAAGAACCTAAGGCACTGACCTAAACTAGCGCCTCAGATCCTCCTGTGCCGGGCGGCGTGGCTGTCTCTGTCTCAGACATTTCGCTTCCTCTTTCTTTTTTAAGACAGATTCGGTGAACGCCTGGACGAGTCTCCACGTCTCCCGGATCTTCAACATCAGGTCCACCTTAGACCCGACTCGAAACGTAGACCCTAGTCGGGACTCTAAAGAGTTCCGCTTCTGGGCCCACGCCTCGCACCGGAAGAGGGCGTGCAGAGCGCTATTAGCCTCTCCCGGGCGATCCAAACAGAGGTCGCACGTCGGCACGGCTGTTTTGGGAATACGGTGCACTCGTTAAAGCAGCCGTGGCCGGACATCACTTGGGTGAGACGATAAGTCATCCCACCGTGAGTTCGGTCCACCAACCTGTCCAGCCGATCTGGCCACGTCGGCGGAGCTCATGCCCGGCGCACAGTGGGACCAAACGCTGATTTAGCCGGCCAAAAGTACCATTTTTAAATCAACTAATAAAAATTTTTTTTTTAGCAAATTTTTTTTATTATATCCTTATAAGGTCATGTACAAAAATTCAAGGCCAAAAATTGATATAGTAATGGTTGGGTGCTATTTAAATATCATAACACTGTATTTTTTTGTTTTTTTTCTAGGATTTTTATTATTTCTTCAATCATTTTTTCCTGCTTAATTAAAAACCTTAATTTTTTTTTTTTAATTTAAAATGTTTAAAAAGTCATCGGCTTTCAAATTTACTAAGAAAAAATTTTTATTTCTTTTTTTTTTTAATTTTAATAATTTTTTACACACAAAAAAATGCAAATACTTATTTTACATTGTTTTTTAAAGAGTTTAACTCAAAATTACGCAATATTACGATTACACCAATACATGCATGTTGTAGAAGAACTCTTAAGCTACAATTACAAAAAAAAAAATTTTGCGTCAGATTGCATTTGAGCCCTGCACATAGAATTTCCCTATAATAAACGTGTATTTTTGTAAAAATTGTAATTTTAATCATTTCATTGGTTTTATCAGTTCGATCAACTTTATCAGCTTAAAAGTTGTAAAAATTAGATGTAATTAAAACTAATGATTCGTTAAAATTAAGTTTAAATAAAGTTTTTAATAATATACATAAAATAAAATAAAATAAGTTATACAATTTTACTGTGCCACTAAATATTGTTTTATTTTAGAAATACTATTATATTATTGTTAATATAGTTTATTATTGTTAACACTTACCACATACTACTTGATTATCCATTATTTAAAAATAATAGAATAATTTTTACAACTTTTAAATTAAAACAAAACTGCAATTAATTCACTGTGAAACTTATAAAAAATATGTGCAAATTATTATGACGTGATGCGCCGTTTGTAACATGTAACACAATCTGGTTAAACAGAAAAATATTTTGGTAATAATAGTATTTTATTTTATGTGTATTATTAAAAACTTTATTTAAACTTAATTTTAACGAATCATTAGTTTTAATTACATCTAATTTTTACAACTTTTAAGCTGATAAAGTTGATCGAACTGATAAAACCAATGAAATGATTAAAATTACAATTTTTACAAAAATACACGTTTATTATAGGGAAATTCTATGTGCAGGGCTCAAATGCAATCTGACGCAAAATTTTTTTTTTTGTAATTGTAGCTTAAGAGTTCTTCTACAACATGCATGTATTGGTGTAATCGTAATATTGCGTAATTTTGAGTTAAACTCTTTAAAAAACAATGTAAAATAAGTATTTGCATTTTTTTGTGTGTAAAAAATTATTAAAATTAAAAAAAAAAAGAAATAAAAATTTTTTCTTAGTAAATTTGAAAGCCGATGACTTTTTAAACATTTTAAAATAAAAAAAAAAAAATTAAGGTTTTTAATTAAGCAGGAAAAAATGATTGAAGAAATAATAAAAATCCTAGAAAAAAAACAAAAAAATACAGTGTTATGATATTTAAATAGCACCCAACCATTACTATATCAATTTTTGGCCTTGAATTTTTGTACATGACCTTATAAGGATATAATAAAAAAAATTTGCTAAAAAAAAAATTTTTATTAGTTGATTTAAAAATGGTACTTTTGGCCGGCTAAATCAGCGTTTGGTCCCACTGTGCGGCGGCGTGTTCCTCAGCGAGCAATGTGGCGGGTGGCAGTGACGACAGGTTACCCGCTGCCACTCCGGACACCGTTCGGTACGCCGAAACTGTCCGGATCGCCACCCGCCCCGCTCGCCCAAACCCAATGATGGGAGATTAGCTAATTTCTCGAGTTTTTTCACAATGTGCTTTTCAAGACGTCGACACGTATTATGGAGGCCTCTATTTGGTAAAGGAATGACGTCATCGTAACACTAAAAGCATCAAAGTATACATCGCACTGTTTATTTGAATTGCCATAAAGGCAGTACATATCGAAATCGTTTCAGATTTAACTTCAGACACCTTTCTTCCCGCCCTTGACCGATTTATAGCGCGTTGAGGAATTCCGGTAAATTTACATAGCGATTGCGGTAGTAATTATATTGAAGCATTGCGTCAATTAAAATTTCTTTTTGCGAATGAGGCCGTACAAAACGCCATGATCACACGAATCCCATGTAATTGGGATGTAATTTCAATCCTCCCGCCGCCCCTCACATGGGAGGAATATGGGAGGCTGGCATTAAAAGTATAAAACATCATTTAAAACGATTTATCGGAAATTAAGTACTAATATATGAAGAAATGGAAACGTTCGTAATTCGTATCGAAGGTTTAGTCAATTCTCATCCTCTAACACAAGCTTTGGCAGATCCTCATGATCTACTCGCATTAACTCCAGCCATTTTTTAATAGACCAACCTATACTCTCCTTACCGGAAACTGACGTTACTGCAATACCCATGAACCACTACCCCATTAATACATATATAAGATTTTATGATTTATGTTAAAATACAGTAAATTGTTTTACATTATTTCAATACATTTCACTTATTTTACAGTCCACTCATATTTTTTTCTCCTTACATGATTTTATAGACTCTAAAAACGAACTTAAACTAACCCGCAAATCATTATCGGGCGTCCCGTTCAAACAAAACCAACGAAGGACCCTAAAGGGCCTTTGAGAAATGTTAAGGTTAATTGGAAATTACAAAAACCAAAGCTAATGCAAAAGTGAGCCTACATTGGACAATGTAATAGACAATGAAACGTTTAGAGGGGCGTTCTGTGCTTTATGGTGCTAGACAAGTGGAGAGTGTACTGTACACAATTTGATATCCACCAAACTGTTGGTCGAAATAGCAATTATGAAACAGTTAACGCGCATAAACGTATTATATATTATTAAAACATAAAAAATATTAAACGCCGTCGTATACGCTGGCGGCTCTAATAAAACAAATTAAATAAAATATACAAGAGTTGGATATTTTATTGTTACATTAAAAAGGAATTAACTAAAAAAGTTTTATGATTAATATATCAATATTTTAATAATTTTAAAGAATAAAAACCCAGCACAGGGGGGTCGCGGCACAGTGGTGACGTGGCATAGTTGGATCAAGTATAATGATATCTGACAGTGATTAAAATCACTATAAAAAAAAAACGCTTCGATGCAAATCTTTAGATAGTGTTTAATTTTAAAAAATTGGTGGATTATTCCAAAAGCTTCATAAACTGCTAGTTCCTTATTAATATCCTGATTAAGA